>NC_086290.1:18807578-19140634 GCF_963924245.1 Chroicocephalus ridibundus | reverse complement strand
TTCATAAGATAACTGGGAAGAACAAGCGTATATCAGTATAGTGAAAAATGATTTAAGATGTTAGGAGTCTACTAATCTTAAAAACTGTTGAAAACCACTTATCTAGAGTTTGGGGGTGGTAGTGAAGAGGTTCATGTCTGTATTATTTTATTTCACTTTGTCTTCAGACTCAGAGAGTCTTATTTTGACTAATTATACTTAGAAATATTTTTTTGGGGGGGGCGGGAATCAGCAAGTTGATACTTTTTTCAGAGTGAAAATTTGAAAGTTTGCTCGGAGTGGGTCAAGCAGTCTATTTAAATACCTCATATCATCTGTATACAGCTTACTGTTCGACATTACTTCTGAAATGGTATTATAACAGGAATTTTACTTGGTCTTTACTGATGTTTTAACAGCATGCTCACTGGTTAAACTGCGCTGAGGTCTCGAGAGGAACTGATTCTTTTAAGGTAGTCTTGTGGTGCCGCAGTTGCCAAAAGGCTGTATTTCAGCAAAAGCTTAAATCTGATTCCTTTATGCAATTTTAAGCTTATAAATACAAATTGGCTTCTAGCAGCTCTCAGAAAGAGGTTAAAATGCTTCTTGCAACTTCTTAATGCAGCCATCCGTTCAGACACTAGGTGGCTCACGTCAGATGTTTAAACCTTTTCCAGAACTTTTAAACTGTGGTCCCGAAGGAATGGTGCTGGGTGCTGAGGGTCTGCCCTACGCTATGGTGTTTCTCCCTTTTTTCAATAGCTTCTTGCTGTTGTTTTAACAAAATAAAAAGCGTATTTTGCTCTTGAAATGCCTTTCCTGGTCAGAAAAGAAGAATTGTGGATTAATTTAGACTGAATGTTGTCATTCTGTAGTGAAAAGGAAGGCGAGGCTGAAATCTTTTCATTTTTTTTTGAAAGCAAGAGTAGTTAGTTGATGAGCCTGTGGAAACCTTCATATATGCAATGCCAATAAGGTAAGTATTTTGCCAATAGGTTGTAACAGACAAAACCTGGATTCCAGAAGCTAACTAAAGAATATTTAATCACAGTGTAGACATACAGACTTGGTGCACTATAAGTGACGTAAAAGTAGTGTTAGTACAGTTATAAAGTTCGTAGCTCATCTTGTGCTTTTTCTATATAACTGAATGCTGAAGTTCCTAAGTATAATTTACTCATTGTCTTTACAAAGTATAGAAACCAAAGGTTTAGATTTTCTTTTCTCATGTCTTTAGAACAGCATAGGGAATTTTTATGTTGCCTGGGAGGAGTGTCAACAGGATTATGAAATGCAGTTCTGTACTTCAGTATTGCTTATGGCTAATATTAGCTGGGAACTTCCACTGAGAAATACCCAACTGAAGAACTTCCCTAAATGCAGCTGCCAGTAGACAGGCATTTTCTGAAGCAGAGACTTCAGCAGAAACAGCCTACAAACTGGCTTTGGACCCACTGCAACATTCCTTATTTCCTTGAGTGATGTCAATGATCTCTGGAGGCTTGCTACCCTGGGGAAAGGTTACCCTGCGTGAAAAGGCAGCACCGCATGAACAGGCGACCCTGCATGCTTGGAAACGGCAACTATTGTACAGAATATAATACATACTTTTTAACATGTTGTGAAGAAAAAGCCAGTGATGATAATGACACTGATAGAAAGTAGCAACAGCTTTGTAAAACTAATGCTATTCATCCATATAGAACGTAACCTGTGTTACATATAGAGAGGGTGCAAGAAGATGGAGGGTGAAATACTTCTTAGAGAAGAATAGCCAATTCATTGATTCTTAGTTAAGCTCCAAAGGAACTTAATTGTGCAGACCCTTGAGCTCTGTTTAAGTTTTATCCTTATTGTGTCTTCCCCTCTGCCCCCCCAAACCACTGTATACTGAAACTGAATTTCTGAACCACGTAGGGAAAACACTTACCTTGGAAAATTATTTTTCTCTAGCATCAGTGCCTTTTTGCCATAGAGACAAGTATTCAGGAGATTTTACACATAAGCATTAATTCCTTAGACCTGTCAATGTGAAGAATTGAGACATTTTGTTATCAACTACATTGAATAGGCCTTTTCCCTCTGTTCCTTGCTAAAATTCAATAAATCTTGGCATCTGATTTAGATAGAGCTACATTATATTCAGTATCTAATTTAATGATTGCTCTAAGGAGGCTTTGCATTATTTGTTGAGTTGTTGTTTGATCCCAAGCCTTTATTCAGGCTGTCAGTGTGGAGTAAGAGTGGAAGAAGTAAAAGAAGAGATGTATTTGAAATAACACATTTAGTTTCTGGGATCTTGTGGCCTCTTTTCCTCTTCTGCAAAAAGGGGAGCTATGCAGTGCAGCAAGATCACAGATTCCATGGTATTATTTTTGTTTCTGTAGTCTCATAAAATTCCAAAGTTTGGGGAAAAGGAAGAGACAGATGTTGATGCAGAGTCATTAAGTTAATGGACCTGTGTTAGTATACCTATGGAACTTCTTGTCAAAACTGTTCAGGATGTGAAAATTTTGGATGTGTTCAAGGGGAGATTGGACAAGTAAATTCTTGAGAGATTCACTGAGGGAAACTAAAGAGACAGGCAGCATCAATCTCAGGAAGTTCTCTGACCTGAAAATAGCTGGCAGCTGGGACAAGACTCTGAGGAAGTATTACATATGTTTGCCCTGTTCTTATTCTTCCCAGGGCATTGATTTCTAGCCACTGCGGAAGAGAAGATGGGTCTGAACCAATGTGGCATATGTTCTTATGTTAATGACTTCGTGCTGATACAAATGTGTAGGAATTTCTCTACATTAAACAGTCTCCTGTAAAAGACAGGACACTGTAGAAGGATAGGGAACGTTACTATTGCAGAAGCTCCAAAAGATCTTGGAACATCTGTTCAGAATTATTTCTTATTATTTTAGAATATCCATTTGAAAGATAAAACCTTTGAGCAGGTTTATTAAAGATCACCAGTGAATTTTATGTGGTTTCTGAAAAGATGCTGTGTATAGTTTTAGTGTATTTACAGTTAAATTGCAATGACCAACCGATCAGCTGCATAATATGGCTTTCATTGTTAGTAATCATTCTAACTGCACACAAAGCTTAACAGAAGGTATGTCTATGTAAATACACAGCAAGGCAACCTTCTTGATCACTGCATTGGAAACAGATCTTGAGGAAAAGACCTCACAAAGAGTAGTGGTTAGAGATTTTTTCCATTCTTCAGCTGGTGACAGCATCTAACCATTTAACGCAGTTTATTTAGTGCAGGAGTTTTGAATTGGGTCTCCATATACACCAGCTAATGTTGTCCTGGTTAAAAAATGTACAATGGAATAAACTTTACAGGCTTCCTCCTAAAGTAAAATTTATACGGAAAGCAAGTAAAATGCTTTGATTTTGTTTCATTTTTTAAGGAAAACACAAATCCCATTTAATTATTTTTACCAGATGATAGAGCAACTGAAGATACATCTATAACTTCCCTGGCACATGGAGTTGGTATTCTTCCTTTCAACATTATTTGATTGTATGTTACAGTGGTATTTGAAAATAAATAGTTCTGTTTCTCTGCACAGTGAAAAAATATTTTGGAATGATTCATCTCTGCAGTCTTTTTCTTGTTGATATAGTTATTCCAGCTCCTCATGTTAATTTAAAAATTGTTTTATAAATGAAAAGATGGCTTTGTGACTTCAACAGAGTTCTTTTCTTGATTCTTACTCATAGACATCCTATGAGAGTTTGGTGGGTCTAAGCTTGACTAATTAGAGTGTGTAAGACAAAATAAGATACTCACATGAGTGTTTCTGTAAATCTTAAAATGTACCATTGCAGTGAAGTTCTATAACCAAGTAAACCAAAAAGATTTGAGCAGTTATTGAGCAGTCAGGCTGCTTAAGTTGTAGATAAAAATTTCTTGATATTTGCATGCAGCAAAGATAAATCAGCAGCTGTGCCTGCTGAATTTTACAGTAAATCTTCCCCAACATTAAGCAAAGAAAGCTTGAAGCTATGTGCTCTGTAGTGGCTTACAGCATGTTGACACTGTGCTTGGTTGAATATGGCCTCGTTGTCTGTGATGCTGAGGACTAAACGATAAACAAAAATGCTAACCAACTTCTTGCAAATGATATTTGTTCTTACCATGCTGTAAATAGGAATATGTTTACAAAAAGATAAAGATAAAAGGGTAATTCATTGTGTTTTTTCAGTTCTAATACAGAAAATACATCACTGATAATAACTCTGACTTTCTGAAAGAGTTGTCACACTAAGATTTATTCCTGGTGAAGTAGGGAGGGAAACACATGATCAATGGGTTTGGGCCTTTTTGCATAATTAGTGGCAAAATGCGCACACACACACACACACACGCTCACTTCGTCTGGCACAGCTTCAGTCTTCTTATTCACCAGCTGCTAAGTCATTTTCATATCCGTAGCTGCTTCCTCTGAGTGAAAACACACCTGCTCTTCTAGCATTGTATCCATTTATTGTTGGCTTCCTGCAAGCAAAAGATGTAAGAGAATTTTGGCTTGTATCAGAGATCTGAATAAGCATGGGATAACTCAAAACTGCCGCACTCTCATAAAGCTATTATACGTTAATTTGTCTGTATTAATTACCAATTCCCTTCAGTAGATGTACACCGAGGGCCTAGAATAACATGTTCTAAGTGGCATTTTGCTCACATTGTTTTCTGTCTTCACCATTTGGAAATACACTTATTTGACTAGGTATTGACCATTCCTGTAGTGTTACCATGTATGTGCCAGCGCTCTTAAATTGCACTGCAGTCAGTTTATTGTGTGTTAAATCAAATGGGAGAACTCTACACAGAACTGAAAAATAATTCCCTGCCACGGTGAGCAGCGACTGCATTTTAAATCGCAAAAGGGAGATCAGGTAAAAAGAACATTAAAAAAAGGCAAGTCTTAATATAGGGAGTAAATCCAGGAAAGATAAAGTGGGAGATGTTGGGTTAGTTGGGAATAAGAAAATGAACTAGCAGAAGCCCTCCTTTCCTGATGCTCAGCTTTACCTTTCCATCCATACTCTGAAGTACAGCCGAAATGATAGCTGTCTCTAAAATTTCTTTTAGCAGATGTGATCTACACTACGGCCATAGATCACTACAGAAGTGATCTTAAATTTCTTCTCCAAATTCTTCATAGTCAATGGGCTGATAAAGTATTGTTCTATCAGTCCAACCCCTGATACATTTGTATCTTCCAACCTGTCTACTCCTACTCTGTTGACAGATAGTAAAGACAGGAGTCACAGAAGGAATTTAGGGTTACGGTACCAGTGGCTTCATGGAGGCTGCTACAGCCTCTGGTACGTAACTCTTTCCTACACAGAGTATGAGGCTTGCTGAAAAGCAATGCTTTAAGTAGAGCTGCTGTCTCCGGGTAATACTCTGTAGTCCTGAATCCTTTCTAGTCATGTCTCTTGGAGATGAAAATTCAGTTTTGCATGGACTAATTAGGGCAGATCACAGAGATTATAATTCTACACTCTCATGGCTACAACGATCTTTGGGTTCTAGCCTCCAGCCATTGTTCTAACAATGTTTGCATGTTTTATGGCACAGTAGGCAGTAGGTCATTCCCACTTCGCTGCTTTTGACAATCAGCTTCACTGACTGATTTTCTATTTTACTGGTGCCTAGAACCAGCCCTCTGAAGATACCATCCTTGCCAAAGGCAGCATCAGCTTTACCTAAACCATTTCTAACATATGTTTGCCTGTTTTGAAGATCTATATTGGTGATAAAGATTTCACAGCCTCCCAAGGGACCTTCTGTTCTTTCTTACAGATTTTTTTTTCTAAATCTCTAATTATTCTTCAGTTGAACCACACTTTCCACAGGGTACAATGAACAAACTGGACAATATGGTCCATCTGAGACTTTCCAGCATAGTTTTCAACAAATACATGCTGACTGTTTTATATCCTTAAAACAAGACAAAAACTTAAGCTTTGCAACAAACTTGTTCGATTATTTGCTCCAGTATTTTTCTGAGAATGAAAGTAAAGCAGAAGAGTGTGTAATTCCCTGGTTTCTTCTGTTCTCTCCTCTTAAAGACACACATGACGTCTGTCCTTTTTCATTCTTTTAGAAGCTCATCTGTTCTCCACAAGTTCTCAAAGATGATTCCTAATGGCTCCAAAATGTCTTTATTCTGTTCTCTAAGTATTCTGAGAGGAATTTCTTCAAGCCCAGCTGGTTTGAAATATTTTATCTAAGTTGTCATTCTAGCCTGTATTCCCTCCCTTGTCACCAATACTAATTATTTTAGCCAGCGGATTGAAGTTGACCCTTGTAGTGAAGAAAAGTAAAAAAGGTATCAGCCTTTTCAATACCATCTCTAATCATCCAGTGAATAACAGATCTCTCTTTCCTTTGTCTTTGTCTTGCTACAGATGTATTACCAGAATACATCTTTTTTTCTGCCTTGCTATGATCCCATTTTGTGCTTTAACTTTTCTGATTTTGCCACCTTTTTTACATTGTTGCATTATTCTTTTACACTCCTTAGTAATTTAACTCAGAGCATAGAAAGTAGAAACTTTATTGAGCTCAAGGCAGTTAAAAAAATTTCTCACTGTTATTCAGCATGTTAGGATTTTTTAAATCACATACCTCATTTTGTCGCTAGCATTGATTGTTTTGTGTTATCTCCTCTTTTTCTAAGAGAGATGGAAAATCTCTTAAACTCCTTGATTTTATTTTTTTTTTCCAAGTATCATAATGATGTCGGCATACTGGATTTAGGCACTTGAAATGTCTGTATAGATCTAGTCCTGACTAATTTGCCAGAAGTCACACTGTATGTTTATGTTAGAGGTGGGTCTGAAGCACAGAAATGTCTTGCTCACATCACTGTCTAATTTTTGATCTGATTAAAGCAGGATTATTTGGTTACTATCTGATTTGTGTAGGTTTATTTTATGCTAGCAAATTGCCTTACCAGTGCCCTTCATTGTCCTTGTTTATTTCTACATTGTCTTGGGGAAACGAAAAAAAGAACGAAAGAAAGAAAAAAAGTTTCAGTATGTATTTTTCCCATCTGGTTAGTCCAGCACTCTTCTTAATTAGTAAAATGCCATCCTGTCAGATTCTCTCCTGCCAGGAAGTCATTCAGCTACCAAATCACTTCTTCACCTCCATCATATATTTTAACATTTGAAAACAGCAAAACTGTAAGATATCATATTCTTCCTTACGACAGAAAAAGCAAAATCAACTACAAGCAATGCTAATTAAGTGTAGTTTAGGATTAATTTGAATTTAAACCAGGCCTCATGGGATTTCAGAGCATGTACCCAGAGTGTCATAAAATATGTAACAGCACTTCTTCTCAATTAACATTCATTTATTTGGGAACAATAAAAAGCAGCACAAATAGGCACAACCTGTTCCTTACTCTTTACCCAGTAGTTTCTGCTCTGCCCAGACTGCTTTCCCTACTCATTATTCCAAAGGCCAGCTCCTTCTTATATCTGTGCAATATGAGACTTGATCAAGTATCGCAGTATTCCCTTTCTCGAGTCTTAAAACACTTTTTCCATTATAAAAACACTTAAAGACAACATGTTGACTATAAAATCATAAGCCTTATATTTGAATACACGAATTGTGTTGTGAAAACATAATTACTGTGCTTCTTTTCCATTGTGCCAAATGGAATGCCAGCCATTTTATGATTCCTGTATGGTTTAATTAATTTATTTTTAAAATTCTTGTAATATCAGTGCAAATATTTAAATTAGTCAATACCATCATACTGATTATAAATAACAAAATTAATAAATGCTAAAATTAAGTGTTCTTTCAAAAAAAAAAAAAGGACAGTCTCAAGGAGAAACCTAACTATATCTGTATTTGGAGTGTATAAACATATTTGAATATTTTGTAAGCAACCAGGAAATACAGGAGAAAATTACAAACTTGCAAACCTCCATGGACAGTTTTTGTAGAATTTGCTGAAGAGGAATTCAGTAGGAGAGAATTCGATATATTCATATAATTTAATAGAGACTAGCATTTTTCTACCTTTGCTAATTTTTTGGTAACTGCTATAGAATATGTAATTACGCTGGTTTTGGCTGGGATAGTTAATTTTCTTCACAGTAGCTAGTATAGGGCTATGTTTTGGATTTGTGCTGAAAACTGTTGATAACCCAGGGATGCGTTAGCTATTGCTGAGCAGTGCTTACACAGAGTCAAGGCCTTTTCTGCTCCTCACCCCACCCCACCAGCGAGCAGGCTGGGAGGGCACAAGAAGTTGGAGGGGACACAGCTGGGAGAGCTGACCCCGACTGACCAAAGGGATATTCTATGCTCAGCATATGAAGCTGGGGGAAGAAGAAGGAAGAAGGGGACGTTTGGAGTGACGGTGTTTGTCTTCCCAAGTAACCGTTATGTGTGATGGAGCCCTGCTTTCCTGGGGATGGCTGAACACCTGTCTGCCAATGGGAAACAGTGAATGAATTCCTTGTTTTGCTTCGCTTGCATGTGCGGCTTTTGCTTTACCTTTTAAACTGTCTTTATCTCAACCCATGAGTTTTCTCATTTTTACCCTTCCTATTCTCTCCCCCATCCCACCAGGGGGGACTGAGTGAGCGGCTGCGTGGTGCTTAGTTGCTGGTTGGGGTTAAACCATGACAATAACAAAAATCAGTTTCTCTTAAATTCTGTAAGAATTTTTGCTTTTACATGGAAGGAATTTGAAAATAAATATTATCTATGATTACACTAACTGGGTGTATTTCCCAAAATATTTCTGCTGTATTCTGACTCCTCTGTGGTGTCGGCTTTTCTACGTTTTCTGGCCACCTGGCAGGTGTGTTGAGGCGAGCTTTAAATTAAATGGAGCAGAAGTAGGAAGGGTGAAATAAACTACTGGGAGAATCTTCTGCGCATAGAACTCACTTCCCTAGGCATCCACCTCTAGTTGCTGTTGGAGGCTCTGGATCAATAAAGGCATGGAATGTGGAAGTAAGCATGGAAAGACTAGGTGATTGTGGCTTAGCATTGGGTACCATCAGTTCTGTAGATGTGACAGTTCCAAGGTGTAAGAAAGCTGTGTAAGCTCATTGTATAGACATATCATGTTTTAGGTTTTACCACTAGTAGCCCAGCAGAAGATGCAAGCAATTACGGTTTTTCTTCCACAGTGTAGCTTGTGAAAAGCATTTTGTGGTAATTGAATGATATGAATTATCTTTGAGCAGAGGTCATATTCATAGTGTGTAGCCAGGCTAAAATGTTATGCAAATGTATTGCAAATTGTAATGCTAGTTCACCATAATTCTTATTTATGCTTCAACCCCAACTAGAGAAACTAAAGATCAGCATCACTTCAGTAGCTGAGCAAATCTTTCTTCTTGTTTCCAGCAACAGAGCCATTTAAGGTGTCGGCATTTCAGCCAGTAGGCAGAGACTCTGTGAATATTCCTCCGTTCCCTGAAGCTCTCCCTAGCATACTTACACTGTTCTCGCCAACTGGATTCACTCCAAGAAATAAGTATAGCAAAGCCAGTGTTTTAGAACACGGAAACAACCTCCCCCCCAACTGGTCTTTATTAATCGCTGTCTCTTTGGACAGCATTTCGATTCCCTAAGTGTTTGTCAGATTTGTGCCCCAGGCATGCATACTTGAGAAATACAGTTTTATTTGGGTATTGAATAACATAATACATCTCATTAGTAATAAGCTGCTTTTTCTGACAGAACATAAGACTTATTAAACGTGACTGTTGGGTTCATTCAATGTCTAAACAGGACCTTGCTGCAAATCCCAATCTACTTGAGCAGACATACAGTAACATGCCATGGGTAATACCTCATTATATCATTAGGAATAATGATAATAAACAGTGATAATGAATCTCTTGGCCTCCTTTATATTAAAAGAAATGAGAGTGTAATGTCTCACACTACAGGAAAAAACCAGTAGTTGACAAGAGGTTAAGATGGGTATACAGTATAATGAAAAAGGTTAATTATGGAGAGATGTCAGACACCAATTATTTCATCTGTAATAATAGTGTTCTGTTACACTATAAATACAGCTTTCACTCCTGTTCCTACCTTTGGCAGTCAACTAATATACAAAGCATTTTAGGAATGGTCCTGTATATTGGGAAATTTTTGCCAACAAAACTGAGGAATGCTAGGTAAAACTTCCTTTCTTTCAGCCAGGCGTTGTCTGTCTTACAGCATGCATTGGTCTTTCTGTTTGTTCTTTCTCCCCCAGAATCGTTTCCATCCCTTCTAAATCCTCCTGTCTTTGTCCTCTGCTGCTTCTGCATGGCTTGTAAGAGTTTCTTAGTTTTTGCTCTGCTTTTGCCCAGACTCCACCAACTCTCTCTAACTCAGCTTCTCCTTCCTCTTTTGCTTCTTATACCTCAGAAATCTCCCAGTCTTTGAATTCTTTGGCCACCATGACTTTTCCCAGTTAGATACTTCTTCACAGTGACTTGCATATGTTTCTAGCATATGTATTCTGTCATAAAAAACACCAGCCCCATAGACTGGCAGCATAAAGAAGCTTCCCCGGTGCTTGAGATAAGGTAATTAGAAGAATTTTCTTCCTTGCTGCCTTAATACTTCAGTAGAAAAGTACATGAAGTAGAAAAGTAGTGGAAGAAGTAGCATGGAAAGCAGGAATTCACCTGCCTTGAAAGAGATGATCAGAGTGGAAGAAAAATGACGAGATGAAGAAAACATTGCTGTAACAAGGGATTCATAGGTACAAACTGAGATGTATGTGACAAGCTCATCTTTACATAGATGATGAATCTAATTTTTCAACTAGCAACCTGGATAGTGCCATGACTACTGTCAGCTTAGAGTTATTTCTAAAGACCAGCTGCAGTTGTAAAAAAACAAATCCTATTTGCCAAGATGCAGGCTTGCTCATGACTAAGAATAACAAAGGACACCGGGTTATTTAAAATTAAAAGAGAAGAGCCTTGAAGTAAATTCTATCAGTGACAGAAGTTAAAAAAGAGGACTACTTGGGTTCTAGCTTGCATAGTGCTTGTTACCTCTCTGGCCATCCTTACCTTTTCCCTGTCAGGCAAAGTTTTCACTGTCCAATCTCACCCCCTCCACAACATTCAGGGTAGTGTTCAGACTGAATCTTTAAATCCACTCAGCTTTCAGAGTATATTAGATTGGGTTTTTAACCAAATTGTTGTTCTTGTTGTTTAAACCTGTAAGTTTTCAAAATAAACTGACTGGAAAGCGAATATCTATCTACATTCTTTGGATATCTGAGGGCCCTACAAATGTCAGCCTGTCAGTAAGGGTAATGAATATACAATGATTATATTACCAGATTTATTTATTTTATCAGATTTATTTATCTTCCTTATCTCCACCCCTATTTCATTTTGACATCTGAATGTGTTTGGCATTAGGGTAATGTTAAAAAAATACCCCAACAAACAGTTTGGCTAAGATTGATTGAACTGCTTCTGAGAAAACAAGAACTGACTTGAACTTTTTTTTTTTAATTAAAAAATACGGCATTTACCTGAAGCTTATCCAGCTCTTTTGGGATTTTTCCCATCTGTGCTGCAGGTACCATTTCCCTATTATTTTTAACTTTTCTCTTGCTAACACTTGAAGATGAGCATGCATACATTGCTAGTAAGCATGTCTCGGCTAGCAGCTACATAAATAATACCAAGAATAAAAATAGGTTACTGGAAAATACAAAAGCACTAAAAGATTTGAAATGTTGTCAAATACAAAAGGTGTTTTGGGAAATTATTAAAAATGCTGTCCTCTTATGACCTTAATTTTCATATTTTTTATATGTGTGTATAATAAAACAGCATGATTCATTAAATACATGGTTTGGCATTTGGGTTCACCGTATGTTTTTGAATATCAAACCGATAGAGATCCCACCTCAACAGTTTTTTCTTATAATGTGCTTTGAACAGAACATTACAGATGGTGCTCCTTGATTGCTCACAAAATTTCAGGTTTGTAGTTTTCCTAATAATTCTCTTATCTAATGGGTTTCAAGACTTTGTGTCAGGTCACTGAGGCAGTGGTGAACGTTCAGATGAAACCCAGAATTATTTGATGGTAAGGAATAACATAGAGCCTTGTAAGTTTTATGTGTGGAAGGTATCATCAAATTAATCACATTTTGCATCAATATGGTCTTGTAGCTTGGATTGTCTCTTACCCATTCATAATTTCACAGATCATCCCTACCCATTCTCAATCCCATAAATTCCTTTTGGCAACTCAAGGACAAAAAGAAAATGTATAGGAGGTGTGAGCATGGACAGGCTATCAAGAAGGAATATCGAAGCATTGCTTGGGCATGCAAGGATGGAATTAGGAACACCAGAGCTGAGCAGCTAGATCTGAAACTGAAAGGGATGTTAACAGCAAAAAAAGAGTCAGACAAACTTGTGTGGGTACATTGGCAGCAGAAGGAAGACCTGGGAAAACGTTGCCCCTTGATGAACAGGGCAAGCAATCTAATAATGAGGATGAAGGCTGACAGCAATGCTGTCTTTGTTTCTGTCTTTATTGGCAAGGTCTGCTCTGAGGCCTCACAGCAGCTCCTAGCAGGGAAGTTTGGGGGAGAAGGTTACTGTCCACAATAGACAATTGAATCAGAATCAGCTTGAGTAAAGTGGACATATGTAAGTCCATGGGACAGATGGGATTTATGTGGTGGTGCTAAAGGAGTTGGTTGTTGGTGGTGTAAGGCCTCTCTCAAAATTTTTTGAAAAGTTGTGATGATTAGGGAAAGTTCCTCGTGACTAGTAAAAAGATAAATATTATGCCCATCTTCTGAAGAGGCAAGGACTACAGACCCGTATTCCTACCCAAAGCATAGGAGCAAGGTATTTATAAACATGTAATTTCTAAAGAGATAGGATGATTTTTTCTAAACCATAGATTTTCCTAAGTCTTTATTATTGCCTTTGAGTAAATAGGTTTGGGCTCTTGATTTTCTTTCTATCATATTTCCTCCTGCAAAATTTCCTTTGAAAATGTCTCCATGCAACAGTTGACTTCCACACTGAGTCTTTTCCACAGAATATTGATGGGCAGGAACTACAAACTGAGGACTATTAGGTGGGCATTAACTTGGATATAACTTTCCCTTGGAACTATGGATTCAACTCCTGGCCTTGTTCAGTAAATAATTTTCTAATCTAGAAGAAATTTAATTTTGGAATTTGGCTTAGTATTTACAAAGCAGGGCTAGAAAGGAGAGAGAGCAGGTTCTATTTTGGTTTAAAAATAGTTATATTTTTCCTACCACTTAAGAGGCAATAGAATCATAGAATCATAGAATTGCTGAGGTTGGAAGGGACTTTTAAGATCATTGAGTCCAACCTTTAACCTACTCTGACAAAAGCCACTTCTAAACCATGTCCCTAAGTGCCCCATCTGCCCTTTTTTTAAATACTTCCAGGGATGGTGAATCCACCACCTTCCTGGGCAGCCTATTCCAATGTTTAATAACCCTTTCAGTGAAAAAATGTTTCCTAATATCCAATCTAAACCTCCCCTGACGTAACTTGAACCCGTTTCCTCTCGTCCTATCACTTGTCACCAGGGAGAAGAGGTCAGCCCCCATCTCTCTACAACCTCCTTTCAGGTAGCTGTAGAGGGTGATAAGGTCTCCCCTCAGCCTCCTCTTCTCCAAGCTAAACAACCTCAGCTCCCTCAGTCGTTCTTCATAAGGTTTGTCCTCCAGACCCCTCACCAGCTTTGTAGCCCTTCTCTGGACACGCTCCAACACCTCAATGTCCCTCTTGTAGCGAGGGGCCCAAAACTGAACACAGTACTCGAGGTGGGGCCTCACCAGTGCCGAGTACAGGGGGATGATCACTTCTCTAGTCTGGCTCACCACACTATTCCTGATACAGGCTAGGATGCTGTTGGCCTTCTTGGCCACCTGGGCACACTGCTGACTCATATTCAGCCGGCTGTCCACCAACACCCCCAGGTCCTTTTCTGCCGGGCTGCTTTCGAGCCATTCTGCCCCAATCCTGTAGCGCTGCATGGGGTTGTTGTGACCCAAGTGCAGGACCCGGCATTTGGCCTTGTTGAACCTCATACCATTGGTCTCAGCCCATCGGTCCAGCCTGTCCAGATCCCTCTGCAGAACCAACCTACCCTCAAGCAGATCAACACACCCGCCCAGCTTAGTGTCATCTGCGAACTTACTGAGGGTGCATTCGATCCCTTCATCCAGATCATTGATAAAGATATTAAAGAGAACCGGCCCCAGCACCGAGCCCTGGGGGACACCACTTGGGACCGGACACCAACTGGATTTAACTCCATTCACCACCACTCTCTGGGCACGGCCATCCAGCCAGTTTTTTACCCAGCAAAGAGTACACCTGTCCAGGCCATGAGCAGCCAGTTTCTCCAGGAGAATGCTGTGGGAAACAGCGTCAAAAGCTTTGCAAAAATCCAAGTAGATAACACCCACAGCTTTTCCCTCATCCACTAAGTGGGTCACCTTATCATAGAAGGATATCAGGTTTGATAGGCATGACCTGCCCTTCACAAACCCATGCTGACTGGGCCTGATCACCCTGTTCTCCTGCATGTGCCGTGTAATGGCACTGAGGAGGATCTGTTCCATGACCTTCCCAGGCACCGAGGTCAGACTGACTGGCCTGTAGTTCCCCGGATCCTCCTTCCGGCCCTTCTTGTGGACGGGTGTCACATTTGCTAACCTCCAGTCATCTGGGACCTCCCCGGTTGTCCAGGACTGCTCAGAAATGATGCAAAGTGGCCTGGCGAGCACTTCCGCCAGCTCTTTCAATACCCTTGGGTGGATCCCATCCGGCCCCATAGATTTGTTCACCTCCAGGTGCTGAAGCAGGTCCCTCACCGTTTCCCTTTGGATTACAGGGGCTTCATTCTGCTCCCCATCCCTGTCTTCTAGCTCAGGGGTCTGGGTATTCAGGGAACAACTGGTCCTACTGCTGAAGACTGAGGCAAAGATGGCATTAAGTACCTCAGCCTTTTCCTCATCCTTGGTCCTTGGTTTGTCTCCTTTTCTGCATTCCTCTTTTTCACCAACCATGTATGGGTAGAGCAGCATTTGCAACCTCAGTTTAGTTTCCCTTCCTTTTTGGCAATGGTCTGTGTGTTTTTTCTTCAGAGCTAAGACAGCCTTGGGCTTGCTAAGGTGCTTTATGGTGAGCTTCATATTACTGAGCTTGATAACGTCTTAAATTATTGTGTTTTTTTAAAAATTCTTTGAACTGGCATTCTAGACTTTTCAAAACTAGGTAGTTCTTACCAACGGGCTTTTCTACTGCTCCCTGACCCAAGCAGTGAGCCAGCATTTGAGACCTTGTATGATTGGTTGTTATATGAATGAGTTAATTAATGGTTGCAAGTATTTTAGGGTTCTTGTTTTGTTTTCTGGTCAGGTCTTTTCAGTGAATACTTTAGGAATAAACAACAACAGAGAGTTCTTTGCTAACAATTTCTGTGTCTGACTTCTCAGTTGCTCCTGCTTCCCAAAGTAGCTGCCTTGCCTCCCTTATAAGGTGTAGCACATGACTGTCCTATGCTTTGCTGGCCTTTTTTTTCCCCTTTTTAAAATTTGCAGCCACTCCCAAGGGGAACCTTGGTTTATAGCATCACCGTTCATTAGATCTGTGTACAACCTAGTGCCATTTGTTTCTATGATAGTTTCTAGCTGTCTCATTAAAATGCTTCTTCCAATTAGAATAACCAAGAATTACCTGACTCTAATTAGATTTCTGTTTGCTTGCAGATCAAACAGGCTTGATGGCTTTATGATTTCCAGTATAAATATGCGCTAAACATTTCTAGCCGTCAGAAATGTGCACAGATTCCACTTCCCCACAACTAACACAGAAGTTCTCTGTTCCTCTTCGCTCTTTCTGTTTTTTTTCTGCTCTTGTAATTTAGTATGCAACGGTGGAGGGGTATAATCCCTGGTTCGTACCATACTCTGTCTTGATGCTTGCTGCATTCTCTGCTTTCTTTGCCTATGCCCAGTGTACCAATATTGATGATGATAACTTCTCTGGGCACGCTGTGAAATAAAGGTCTGTGGTTTGTTCACAAGGGAATCAAAAAATTCTGAACATTCTGTTCACTATTTGTCATCGACTTTTTTGGCCCTCTCAAAAATACATAGTTTTTACCAAGTTCCCCAATCATCACTATCATCTGACCTGCACCTTTGGTACTAGCAGGGAACCCTTTGGGCAGATGGTGTTCTCGTTTGCTCAGGTCTTTCCCCTGTACCAGTGAAGCCTACTCAAAAGACCCCTCATCAAAATAGTGCCATAAATAGGTGTCCAAGCTAGAATGATTGACTTCACAAGACAGGTGATAATGGTGTTATAAATTTGTTGTATGATAAGTTTGCCTGCTATGTGCAATCTCTTGCTGACTAATTAAGGTGCTTTTGAAAACATTTCCTTTACACTCATCATGCCTCAGATTCATCTGTTAAATATGAATTATGCTGTAGACAGAATTCTACGTGTCAATCTATAATTTCTCCTCAATACAGAAATTCATCATATCATTTTATATTTTGACATTTAGAGAACTTTTTTGTTATTTGCAAATACCTTTCTATGCACATTATAATACAGGTTCTTACTGATTATTCATGATATACCCTTGGATACTGCTATTATTTTTGCTACCTACTCACGAAGCCAAATCAATTATTTAGAAGTTACGGGGATTGTGACATTAATTAAAACATTAAACAGTCTAGTTCTAGCAAAGTGCTTGATCCTGTGATCTTTCCCAGGTCAGTCATTCTTATTTATACAGTTAAGCTAAACGTAAAGAAAGGATACTACATTTACAAAGCAGTGAGCAATACACACATGTATACTTCTTTCAAAAGAGAAAAACACATAGATCACAAAATGTATGGTATTCTTTCCTTATCTGTCATTCACTAGATTGTGCTTGTAATGTCAAAACTTTATGTACCAGTTTTTCTTCAGCTTCAATGAACTAGAGATTTTTAGGGCCCTCTGTATTAGAATGGTCACAAAGGATGTTTTATAACTGTGTTTGTGTGTTCTAACGCAGAAACTCTGATATGTATCAGTATTTCAGAGACTAAACATCTCCTTCCTTATTTGAAGTTATAGTGCTTCCATGAATATTACTTTGCTGAAGCTTCTGTCCAGCTGTAGCAATATCCATTTTTCAGGTGAAAAAGTATTATTAGAAAAGTACTGTTGAGATTTCAATTGTCTTTCTATATTATTTTATAACTGGAAATAGGAAGAACCATTCACTGTAGACTGCGCTATGATAAACTCTGAATGAAAGAGTTAACAGGTAATTTATTGGCTTGGTCACAAATCTCAAAAGTTTTTTGGGAAGAATAAGGAGAGCTTTCAGATGTGAATTTAGTAAATATGGCCAATAAGGATTAGCTGTCGAAAATTCCTGACTGACACAATACAGAAATACCTAAGCTGTCTTTTAACAGGTTGGAGTTTCTCGTGTGTGTTTTTCTTCTCAGTCTAACACTGGGGTTTAGGGGAGTGAGTATTTGAAAGAATGTTACTGGCATTGTGAAGGTGCCTTTTTCAGCACAAGTAAGTCAGAGGGTGGGTGACTACAGTGGGAAGTCAGATTTGTGGGCATATGCTGAAAGGAACTTCTGCAGGAAGAGGTGCAATAGAAAGAAAACCTATAATCCAAACGCAGTTGCACGAAGGCAATAATTAATAGAGAAAGGTTCTATTATAAACCATGGGTTTTCATAAGAAGCTGTCCTATTTCTTCAGAAAGGGGATGTCTCTAAGTACCTTTGTTTCTCTACTTTGAATGGGAAAAAAAGCTAGCAACTTGAATCAAAAAAATAAAAAACCCCAACCAAACAGAAAGAACTGAGGTTCTGTAAGATACAGGAAAGAAAAGGTTACATGTCTGACAAAAGGAGTGAAGAGAAACAAATGATATGTGGTTTGGTGATGGCTAGGTTTCTTATGGCCAGGATCCCTTTTTTGCCAGTGATGTGTTTAGGTCAGGCCAAAATAGCTACATTTCTTGGCATTTTGCTTGATATAATAAAATGCTGCAGGATCTCCCCCCATTTCTCCCATAGCACACTTACTAGATTAGTCCAAACTCCTTTCCTCAGATCTGGTTGATCTGGCATATGGGCTACCAGCTGCCTATGAAACACTGGTTATCTTCATTTTACAGCAGGAAGAAAGCCTTTTTAGTTAAACATTATTTTTTTATATATATATATATATATATATTCTATCAGCATGCCTATTTTTATTTGAGTGTCTCTCTTATCTCTCAACATATTTAGATTTTAGATCATGAGTTTTGAATTGTTTTGAACTAAACAAACAGAAGTGTCTTGGCAGCAGTATGCTGCAGCTTAAGAAGACGTCATGTTCTGACCTATGAAAGAGACGGGGGGAGAATGTCATAACTATCCCATAGCATTCATCTGAGGCAACTAACAAAGGAATGTTTCTCAAACACTGAGCGAGGATGAGGTAAGTTCAGGAAAAGCTGGCTGACCAGAAGTATTGACAGAAGCTGACGGAAACAGGTTAATATTACTATTTGCACAATGCTTTAAATCCAGGTAGCCATGAGAGATTTAAAATTCCCGCAAGTTTTTTGCTATTTCTTGCTAATGTGGTTCTTCTCTGACTTCTTCAGTGATGACCATCCATAGAGTGACTTAGAAGCTTGTTACCATTTCTACAATATATCTAACAGAATGAATAACATTAATACATTTTCATTCTTCCAGGACTGCAGAAATCTATGTACAATTTGCCACAAATATAAAACTGTAAAGCTTTTTGTTCTTTGGTACTGTGATGCTATCATTTTTCCTATTGGATATAAAATTTTTAGTTACATTTCCTGTTCGAAGACAGTTTAAAGTTTCAGAATGGCAGATGGGTGCTTTTTTAGCCTTACAATGAGAAGTAATAAGCAGTAGTACAACACTCACTAACAGGTTTCTGTATTTTTTTACTGAAATAACAACTATTGAAATATCAGTATCTATTCATTGTATTTGTTCATCTGCATCTCCACAGGCCATAGATGTCCTTGGCCTCTTTGTTTTTTTTTACCAGATGGCAGTCACAACTTCTTTTTTGTCCACTTGTTCTGTATTTATATATTTCAAACAGATTTTTAAATGGATCTCGTGGCCTAGTGTGATCATTTAAAACATTTATATCAAAAGCATTTCTCCCCCATGTTTTAAAAAAATAGAAATAAAACATTCTTCCCTAACTAATACATACTTTTTTCTTTGTAGTTCTGTGGGATAGATTTTGCAGGAAATTATCCTCTGGATATCAGATCTTTAGAGATACGTGGGCTGGAAATAAAGAACAGAACTGATCAAATGAACTCTCAGGTTCATGTTTTCTCCTATAGGGGTGGGAATATTAACTAAGCAGACCTAGCCAAAAAGATGAGATATGATGAAGAGAAGAGATGTGCCTCTGTAGCATTATACTTAGGATCACAGAGTAATTTAGGTTGGAAGATGCCTCTGAAGATCATTTAGCCCAACCTCAAGTTCAAAGCTGGGTCAACTTCAAAGTTAGATCTGGTGCCTGAGGAACTCATCCAGTTGAGTTTCAAAAATCCACCCCCAAATGCAATTCCACAACTTCTCTGAGCAGCCTGTTCCAGTGCTAAATCACTTTTCTAAACCTCCTACCTCTGCCCTTGCTAATACAGCCTTCATCACCACAAATGCACAACGGCTGACCCATGTCCAACTTGCTCACCAGGACCCCGAGTCCTTTTCTGCATAGATGCTATCTAGCCAGTTGGTCTCTTATTCTTTCTCCCCTCCACTCCCAACATCTGCTTTCCTTTCCCCATAACATTTCACTCAATTGTTTTTTGGTTTGTTTGGTGTTGGGTTTTTTTTTTTTTTTTTTTTTTTTTTTTTTTTTTTGAGGGACTGTCTGCTGGTTCTGTAAATATAAACTTACCACATATGTCCTCTGTCTGCTCCAAAACTTCCTGTGAAGGACTGCAAGGCCTATGCATTTTGGTTTTCCTTGGTGAATCCTCCAAAAGCTGCTGATCTGAAGGAGCTCAACGACCTACCTGAAGATGAAATGGGAGCCTTGATGTCCTCATGAAGAAATACGTAGAAGTTCTGCAGGTGTGAAATTTATTTTTAATTTGAGATGTAAGAACTATTTCATTAGATTCTAGAAATGGTCCTTGGTTTCTTCTCTCACAATTCACCTTGTATGCATTTTAATATGTAGCTTCTAAAAGTGTTTAGGAGATTCATCTTAGAATCTACATAGGAAATATATTCAGCATACCACTAAAACCTTCAAAATAGATTGGATGGTAAAATGGGGACAGTGAAAACGTTATAGGAATAAGAGAGTTCCAAGTTGCAGTGGTAGAAAAAGAGCAGAAAGGCTATTGAACTAATTGTATAATAAGTTATTAAAAGAACTGTGATGGTGACAGATGGAAATAAACACTGCTGCATGAATAATAATCATGTTTTTCCCTACCCAAAGATCAACTCTAGACATTCTGTCTGAATTAATTTTCCTTTAAATTAAGAGAAAAAAAGCTAAAGAGAAAACAAAAGAATTAATGAAATCCCTGCATATGTCTCCTCTGTAATATGCTGTATTAACTTTCCCTCAAAAATGGAGGCTATTCTTGTGTACAGAATATTTAGAAATCTACATGTATATGACATAAAAAGCAGAGAGAAATAACATACATAAGTACATCAGTAAGAATTCAAAGAATAATTGCAGCTAAAAAAAAAACAAACAAAAAACCTCCCCAAAACCTGTCACAAAAATGGATTCCTCACAAGAAATTAATTACAGGAAACAGAAGTACATTCTGCATAGAAATTATGGTCATATGAAAATAGAAGCCACATACTGGTACCTTTATGTATACTAGTACTCCCCCTCTGTCTGTATAAATAAATGACCCTCGCTTTCTTATTCTCTTCCTCTCTTCACAGTTTCTCCAAATCAAATTAAGATTTTCAGGACTGCCAGTATTGTTTTCTGTGTATTTGTACAGTATGTGAACTCTCAAAATCTGAGACGTCTACTGTGCTGTCATAACAGAAATAAGAGCTGAAGTAGTAATCATGCTAACAAAGTAGGGGGGTAATTTTGTAATTTTCATAGAAGTGTGATTCACATTGATTCTGAAATAAGTTCTGACAAAAAGTGATGAATGCAGGATTAGGCAGGTGGTACTTCAAATCTCTGTGTCAGCAGTTTTGTTTTCCAGCTGCCAAGATTTATGTGCTGCTTATTTGAAAGTAGGAACTTTCTAATTTTCCTTTTTGTAAAGCACTAAGCATTTTCTTTGGCCTAAATAAATAATGAGTTCTAAAATAGAAATGTCCCGCAGACTTTGGCTATCAGAGACATGCACTGATCTTGTTTGTATTGCTAGATGGTTCAACTCTGATTTGTTGTGTTGTATTGTTACGTCTTTAAGCCTGGGAGGTTAATCACCTGAAACTATTTTAGTTTCTAAATCGAGCAAAGCTAGTCCCATTGCAAAAAGCAGGTATTTCGTGTACCCAGAGGCCTGAAACAATTCTATGTCTTTGCTAAGTAATTAGCATTATTTTTCCTAAGTGTAGCATATGGCAGGCATACTTGTAAACATACCCTAAGATGCCCTTTTTATTGCCGAGTTCTGAACTGAGCTGCAATTTCATATACATGTGTGATAGCCATTACAATGATATGTTTTAATATTACCTATGACAATACCAATAATTTGAATTTGCTCTGAAAATTTTGCCACAAGTATTCAGTTCTACTTTGTGTTCAGCTGTAGGTGTGTACTCAGACTAGTTCAAGTTGGGCCGAACAGTCTCCTGAAAGCACAACCGGTACAAGGGCTTCCCCAGTCAGTCTGGCACGGGGTAAAGATTCACGCGGGATCCACTGTCAGTGTCAGGATAGCAAGTGAGCGAGGATCTTTTCAGAGGTATGGCTGAAGAACAGCCATGTATTAAAAATCAAGATGAGAATATCTCCAGGGACAGACCAAATGAGAACTGAATCCAGTACGTGTAACTGACTCAGGAGAAATTTAGCACTGTGCTGAGTGCCAGCTGGGACCTGGGCACTAAACTCTGAGAATTACATACTGAATAGTATCTAAGTATAATTCGCTTATTCATCTTGCGCAAATCTTCCTCTCCAATGCAAGTTTCATTCAGAAAGCAGCATGGAAGTCTCACACTGCTTTTGTGCATTGCAAGGTTCAAATGCTGAGTTTGTTACTCAATAGCTCTTACTTCAGTGAGCTTTTCGGAAGAAAAAAGCAAGCTGTCTTCAACAAGATGCAATTAGGTAGTCCAACAGAGTTTTATGGGTAATTTTTATACATAGACATGCTAGAGATGTGTAATTTTGAGAAACCAAGAGCCAGTCATACTGTCACCATAGGCTATAAATAATCTCTTTTTTTTGAACAGGAAAAGTCTTCATTCCTATCGAGAACCAGGATTAGCTTTCCATGTGACCCTGTAAAAATTCTTTTTTTCTCCTCATCTTCCCCTTCTCCTCCTCTTACTTTGGCTGATGTTTCATGCCTAAGTTCTCATTTTAATTTAGATAGATAATTCTTCAGTACCAAATAATTCACTCTGTACTGCTATGTTCTTTATACATTTACAGCACAAATGATGAATAATACCATCATCTTTCAGCGAACAGCAGACATCTAGTTTGTATACACAGTACAAACCAGCATTTATCTAGATTTTATATTAAAATCAAAGGGTAAAAATAAACTTTTAAATAGCTACTTTACAAAGTAAAGAGAGAAACCTGCATCTGCAATAGCTCTTGAACATAAAATGTTCTGGCTTGGCTCAAACTACTGTGAGCAAATCCTCGACTATAGCTTTGAATGGTGGGAGATCAGTATACTTCAGAAGAATCAATTCACCTTTTCCCACACTTTGGGAAGTCCAAAATGAAAATCTCCCTTTGAAATGTAATTTAAGAAACACGTACATTTCAGAGATAGTTCAGATGAGCTTCAGACACATAGAAGCTGAAGAGAAGGTTAAACTGTAGGTAATTAATCAATTTGTTGGGCTAATTTTGTTTGTTCTATTTTATGCATCTGTGAGAGGAAACTTCAGGGAGGCAAAAAACCAGCAGATCAGCTCAGCTTGGTGACCAGCACGATCTCTGTTAAAAAATTATAATCCCTTGACATCACGCAGACACCCATGACACCCACCTGTTTTAGGATTGCCCCACACTTATCAACACTGCTAGTTTCTGCAGTACATTAAACCTCCTGTTGCTATTTTCTGCACAATACAAAATGGCCTCTCCGTACAGGCGCCATGACTTGAATGATCCATTTGTAATTAAAGTAGAACTAGAATGCACTTTCCCCACTTCCCACATACCTATTTTTACCACTTTCCGTGTTTTGACTCACAGAAGATGTGAAGTGCTGAGGTCTTCCCTAGCATACAGTGTCCTCAGAAACTGCGGCCCCCCATCCCGCATTTTGCCTCTGCTCGGGAAGTACTGGGTGAGCAAGCCACCGCCATCACGTGCTGTGTATTGGAGTGTGTCTTGGCCCAGGGTCCCGTTCCTAATGGCAATATTGAGTCCTCAGGACTCGATATAGTACTAGTAATTATGATGTTTATGCTAATGTATCGTCCCTACTAGCTCGCTCAATTCTCAGAGAGCTCTAAGAAGTGCAAACTGTTTTTAATGTACACAGACCCCACGCTGGCCGACCACAATAGCTGGGACACTCTACATTTGGAAAGTAAAATAATGAAGAATGTGACAGCACACTTACATAAGTAAAAGTGCCAAAGCAGAAAGGTTGTCTGAAAACCTGTGTCTTTACATTTTAGGTGTTTCCCTTCCGCACCATGTCAGAAGTTTAGATACTCAAAGTTCCTAAATTCCAAAGTTCCTCAAACAAACCTTCCTTCCTGCCACTCCTTACCCCTCCCCAAGAACTTATGCTCTATTTCTGTGTTTTACTTTCTGAAAACACTGGAAAAAGAAGCAGTCCTGCAGATTAGGGACCTGAGTGCAGGTCTCCCTTCTCCCAGAGAAGTGCTCTTATTGCTAGTCTCAAGTCAGGTTTTTGCTTATAAGTATCTTTACTGGCTCCTAGAAACTTGTAGCCAGCAGGAATCATGCAGTAGCTCAAACCTCTGTGCTCAACCCTCACAGCTATGCAGTGGAAATGAAATTGGTCTAAAGAAATACTGCTGGAGGGGAAGACTCACCGTCTTGGTCCATTTCTGATTTCTTTTCATCCCTGATCCTGGAATACCAGCTCTGACCTTCTCATCTTTTAGCCTTGATTCCTACTGGTGATCATCCTGCCTAGATCTGTTGCATTTCTGCCTGCTCCTCACCTTGGACTCTCCTGGTTGACTTGACTGACTTCTGAGTATCTTTTTACTTTTTCCATTGAATATGGGCTCTCTAGCACTCAAACTAGGCCTTATATTTGTCCTTGACCATTCTTTGCTTTGAACTGTTGCTTCGCTTGTTCTCTCCAGTTCTTGGCTTTGATTCACCCTGACAGTTGTGTGTGGTTTCTCTCTGCATATCAAATCCATCCCAGACCTAACTATGGGTATATATATATGAGTCCACAGCCCGTAACAGCTAAGTGGATAGGCTAGAGAGGGCTGAAGTCATTCTGTGGACCTGCGCAAAGAGTCTTTTGTATTTACATACTAAGACAGCAAAAGAATATGTTCAGGTATATCTTTTTAGAAAATTCTTCTTGAGTCTGACAAATGGATGTCACTGTTATCAAGCCAATATATAATCACTTTACAGCCATTTCAGGCAACCTGAAAAGCATACGAAAAAATATTAGCCACTTCAACCTAATAACACTTTTGAAGACCAACTTCATGGAAATGGGGTGAACTGTATTCCAAAATATGATGTAAATTGAACCGTGAAATAAAAATTTCCATTTCATTAATTTAACAATTAATTAACTCATCTTTCTTTCTAACCATGATATATCATTAATTCTAATTTGAGTATTTCTTCTAATTAACTGATGTCCATATGTATCATATAACTTCATAGGATTTTGATCAAGAGCATTTAACTGGTTTTCAGATATGGTGTGGAAGACCACAGTGTTGCATACATTCTAAATGTAATAAATGCAAAATACAAAACAAAATAACTAAGAATGCCCTGTATTAGAGGATGTTTTTTATCAGATAAACTATATTAAATTTATAATGTGGAAATTTTTCTATAAAAATAGTTGAAACTGAGTTGTATTTGCTAATATGCTGCACAAATGCTGAACTTCAATGGATTTTTTTTTTAACTCTTCTTAATTTTACATTGAAATCTCTTTGATGGAATGTCCAGCTTTTGTACTTACAGAGCATAAAATATACCAAGTATGAAATGTTTTTATCTCACTGAATGACAAACACTGTCACCTGCATTAAGGTGCAAATCTATTCTGCAACTTGACAAAGCAAACCAGGCTTACTGTGTCATCATAATTTCCTCTGAAGACTGGGAAAGTCCAGTTTTTTCAAAGTGAAACTGTGGAACTATGTGTGCACTTTTTGGAAGAGGGGAAAAATATCCTGGAAATAGCTGGTGCAATAGAGAGCTGGTTCAAGTTATCATAGCGGGTTTTGAAATACAGTGCTCTGGTGTTTTGCCCTGCTCATTAAAGAAACTGAAGTCACCTTGAAAATACAGAGAGATTTAAAAGCCAGTTTAAGTTATCACAGGGCTTTCCATAGAAACAGCTGTCATGTTTGCCCATTAAAATCTCAAGTCTTTTTTTTTCCCGTTGTGTCCAAGACCTCATATATTGGAGTGATATGACTGAGGGCTGGGTGTAGGAATTGTATCTGGGCAAGTGACCAAGGGGAAAAAAAGCTCTAATGCTAAGCTGCTGCTGTGGGATGTACCTTCTAGCATGACTGCATTAAGCACAGGGTCCTGCTAAGTAGCACAAACTCTTTTGTAGTTTAGTGAAGTAACATAGCTTCTCTAGAGAGATTAGAAATTAATCCACCACAGATGAGGTGGATCACTTACATCTGGTACATTTGGTCGTAGAGCAGGAGAGCTCTACAGATGAGTGCTACACAAGGCCAGATGGAGTGGGATGTGACCAGCTCTCTGGACCTCTCTCTCTTTGGCAATTCTATAGCTTTCATTAAGTTCTTTATTTTGTGAAAGCTTCTACACTGGAGAGACCAAAATAATTTTCTTCAAATACATGTGGCTGACAGTACTGGCCCAATAATCACTTTCCCCAAAACTTCCCGTATATGATCTATTTCTAGCTGATAGAATTTTTCATAATCTTAACTGTTAGTGATTGAACTATTAGTCACTTAACTAGTGAGCATCTTACTCATCCTAGATTTTCATAACTGTTTAGAAAAAAATTCCAAACAGCAGTCATTTCTTAGAGCAAATCAAGGGGAGCAAATAATTATCTTCTTCTACGTTGAATGGAATAACCTTTATTTGAGATGCTGAAATGAACTTTGAATTAAGGCCAGGACTGAGAATTTGACTGAAACTATACTTTTTCACGTAGATTTGCTTTTGTCATCCCTATGAAAATCCTCCTGATTCTGGTTTAGTTGTAAGCCCTTGAAGCATTCTGGCAAGTTTAAATCTTTGAATACATCTTAATCTAGAAATCAATTTGTCTAATCTAGAAATCAACTAAATCTGTGCTGGCATCATGTCTCTGTGATGACCAGACTACCATCCACACAAAATGACTATTTATGTTGCAAGCCAGTACAGTCTGGACTGAGATGAGCACACTGTCTTTGTACTGACTGCAGCCAGCTTTCTTTTATGATGTTTTTGGTTCAGATAGAACCCCTACTATCCTTGTGAAAAATAGGGGAGAAAATACTGGATGAAAAATTGAATGAAAAGGAAGCAATGCCTGAAGTAAGTGGGAGAATTGTGGACTGGAAAAGGAAATGTAATGAGATTAGAAGAAAAGGAAAGCTGAGAGTAGGAGATGGGGTGGGAAGTAGTTCACAGAGAAGCAGTACATCTAACTCTGTGTTTCTTACTTAATGGATATAATGTTCTGTCAAAATTTTTAATCACAAATCTCATGATTTTCTTCTTTGTGTATATTTGAGGTGTGAAAGTAACGCTGCTTCTCCTTTCTTGATACATTTCAGTACATGCTGCACTTGTAGTTGATAGCCCCCAATTTGGGGGCATTCTGTTCAGGTGCAACCATTTGTCTCTGTAAACCCAAAATTGGGGTATTGGTCAAATTCTGTATGAAGTGTTGAATCATAATTTCAGACCTTACCAATATCAAATGCAAGTTGCTCTCTTGTTATGGTTATTTGCTTCTCTGGCATATCAAAGAAATTGGACTGGAATGCTGTTCCATATACAGGATTTAAATCCTAATTATTAGTGGATTTATAATTTCTATATATTACAATATACACTTCAAAAAATAAATATTTAAAATATCATTTACTTATGTCTGCCAGGACTTCATGTCCCGTGTGCTTCCTCCTAGAATAAACGATGCAAGAGCCTTACATAAGGTGAGCTGCAAAGGAAAATGTAATCAAGCTTGCATGTATTACTGCCCTTTAGAGCCTAAAACCCAGAAAGTTTGTTTTATATTAAGAATGTCTGTCTTATCTTCCCCAAGGACTTCACAGGAAGAGTGTCACTGGAACAATTAAATGAAGGAATTATTAGTTGCAATGTGTACAACTTTCTGTCCAGAGGGAGAGGATGTCACTTGAATAGTGTAGAGAGTAAGCAAATTCTGTAAGAAGTCCTCCAGCAAAATCAAACAATAGGAGGTAGAAACATAAGGATCTTTTTTTTCCCCAACTTTTTGTGTTTGACGCACAAAAAAAGACAAACAGAAAAAAAGCAATTTAAAGTGCAGATTATAGTTAAAGAATACAGCTTTCTGTTCTTGGTTTGTGCGTTAACAGCCTTCTAAGCTTTGGCAAGAGTCATCCTGAGCTTTGAAGTCAGGTTTTAGCAGAAAAATAAAGAAATCCAAAATATCCCCAAGCACCTAATCTTTCAAAGCAATATGAGGGACATCGCTGTAATGTTTCAATATTTAAAAATTTCTTCCATTTGAGATGGTTCAAATCCATGACTTTCAAGTGGACACAGGGAAGTACAGAGTGCCTCTCTCTCAGTTCCCTTTAATTTTGAGGTCTAGCTGCCCAGCCTTATCAATGTGAAGCCCCAAAGGCAAAGAGAGTTTACTACATATACTGAAAAAAATTATCAGCACAGAGCCCATTGCTTCAATTGCCAACAGATTGACCTGAATTTTGCAGAGCTGTCCTACGTGCCTCTGGAATTCAACAAAAATAACTGCAATTAATATTTCTTCTGCCATATGCCATATTACAGTAGAAGAATATTTTATTATTACCTTGTTTAAAATTAGGTTTTAAAATTTATGATCTTTTAGAAAACGAAAACATTTTTCAGGGCTGGCAGGAGGTGCATAAACAAATGCATGAAGACCAGTTGCATTCAATTTTAAGACTTGGTAACTCAGATAATTATGCAGAACTAATTAATTCAAAATCTGTTTATCAACAGTAGTCTGTAGCTCCAGCATTTCATCCCAGAGGCATTAACAAAGGCTTATCACCTGCTTTCTTGTTGCGTTTTATCTCAAAGGCAAATCAATAGGCAGACTATGGAAAAAATGCCATTCCCACAACTAACACTTTACAGAACTTGCAAGAACTTTTAATATCTGTTGCCAATTAGTTTTTCTGCCTTAAACTAAAATGAATTCTAAATGGAAACAGGATGTGTTAAAACATCAGCATTTCTACTTCTAATGCATGGAAAAGCTGTGCGAAAAGGACATTTGAAATACAAAGAAATATTTTAAGAATTTAAATAATTGTATTAAAAGTATTGGGCTATTACTCTTGGCAAAATATTCACTGTGCAGTACTTGTACAGTCTTTCTTGTGGATGGATTAAATCTACCTGTTGAAGAATTGTGCTGATGCTATTGTTTTTTTTCACTCTGTCATTTCTGCTTCACATTGTGTTCTTTTATTATTTTTTTTTCTTATGTTGTGCTTTCAGGACCAGGTTTTCATTCACTATTACTTGTACCACAGTAGAAATGTTAACTAACAAAAGTGGAGATATGCAAAGTGCTTCCCATGGCTGTTTTTTCATGTTTTTCTCCAAGTTTGTGGTATATTGTAATATGGGAGTAGCTTGATGTCTGGTAGAGTATTCAGTGTGTGAGGTCTCAAACATTCGTCTAAGAAAATTTAGTTCTGCATCTGAGAGGCTTGTATTTCTGTTCATCAATATACCTAAAGCATTATTATATAAAAATATATATAAATCCATATTTTTATAGATCTAAGCTGCAGAATACCAAAGTAAGATGACTTCAAGATGTGCTTGTGGAGTCTTTTCACTGAATCCAGTTCACGATGCCTTTCTAAATACTAAATTCTGATTGAACGAGTAGCTATGGCTACATAAGTACAATAGCTTCTTATACAATCTGTAGATGAAATCCTGTTCCCAGTGAAATCAGTTACATGAAGTGATTCCAGCATGACTCGGATGATACCTACAAAAGGTGACTGCCATGATCCTGCAGATATTCATAGAACGTATTGACAAATGTGTAATATAAGCCATAGACATGAATGTTGACAAGGTTGGAGCCACTGTCACTAGGCTATTGTTGTGCTAATGATTTTTTTTTTTTTAACAAGTCTTTCACTTCTTTTTACACCTGTTGGTAACTGCTTTTTAATAACTCATTCCCTTTTTTGGAATATTCTTCCTCTCATGAGATCAGTGCTCATGTATGTTTACTAACAAAATTGTGTGCTAATTTCTATTAATGTTGCCAAATCATATTTAAACAAAGTTTTGGAATAAAATGTAGTTTTTTCATCAGTATATTTTAGTTATGGATCAGTAGTGGAGAAGAAAGTCCAGTTCAAAGACTGAACAGAAACACAGACCAGCTGGATTTTATTGCAGTTGTGAAGCACATTCCCTTTTCCAGATAAACTCTATTACTTATATGTTAGTCATACCTTTAAAATTAATGGAACAAAACATAGGAAGAATTATTTACTGTGCTCAGTGTAGTAAAATATACAATAATTCAGCTAAAAAGAAATTACATCATTCCAAAAGCACACATTGTATTGCCTGCTCACCAGAAGCTATAGGTAGGGCAAAGAGAAGTGACAGTCAAGGGTTAAATTACGAAATTTTGCAATTTATTTCTTATCATTTATGAGATTGTTAAATGTCAGAAAGTGGATTTTTTTTTTACTATCAGTATAAAACTGAACATACTGTGAGACATAAGGTAGCAGGTGTCTTGGCTCTAAACTATCAAGTCTGTGGGCATTCTGTTATAACAGGTGCTCCAAAAATTTGAACAGATTTTAACAAGAGCTGTATGGGCTTTTTAATTAGCCTGGTTACTCAGCATGTGGAGAAAGCACTAGGTATGTGCTTAAAACATCATTGTATCTTGCAAACAAATGTTTCACATACCCATAGTCATTCTTTTGGTTGTTATCTTAAAATTCCTTTCTTTCTGATGCTAGGATTTGATCCTTATATTCATTCCTCATAATATATCCTACCTGAGCAGAATCATCATACTAAAAAAACCCCGGTTGAATAACATTTATTCTCTTCTTTGGAAGTAAGCATTTAGAAACTTGGATTTACCTGATACCTAGCTGTGATTTTACTTGGCATTATAGAACTCTGAGAAAGCACACAGCAAAGGAATTCTCTGCTCTGAATCTCCCGGTTTTAACTACAAAGTGTCTTCTCTTCACTTCCAGTTATGCCTTTTCCATTATTGTTAAGTACATCACAAGATTTTTTTAAGAAGAGACAATGCAGTAAACTGTAAAATCAAAACAAAATAATTAAAAATGTTTTGGGTTTACAATCAATATGATTGAATAGACATGATTTAATATGATATTATTTTAGAAATTCATATAAATGCATGACTATGACTTGTAACATGAAAATAATGCTATATAAATTCATTTGTGTTATAATGTTGGTTTAAAAGGAATAAACAAAAGAATAAGTCACATTACAGAGGGGAGAAAAAAGGAACAAAATGATGGCATACATACGATTTTTTTGCAAACTGTCTTGTGGTGAAAATTAACATTTTAATTTAGAAATAATTTTATTTTCGCATAAAAAATGTTTTTACTAGTTGTGTCTGTAATACTGACATAAGTATCTGCTGCCGGTATTCATCTAGAGATCTTTGCATCTATAATGATTTTGTTGCTATAAAGTTTAATATTGCACATCTTAAGTTACAGAAATCAGTTTTTTTAACTCAGTAGAGATTGTTGAGGTATTATGTGGAGGATTTCACACTTGAAACATTCCTGTCAAAATATCTTTAATCATTTGGTCTAAGATTAAAAATACCAAGACACATTTTGATCCATATAAAATGCACACTTTAAAAAGTGTGCTTAATTTAACAAAATGCTTATATCTGCATTTTTAAAGGAGCTTCTCTCTTACATAAATTCATGTAAGAAATGTACATTTTATGATTTCACTGTGAATTCATTCTCTTTCCTTATGCTATTATTTATTTGTTACAAACCAAGACATGCTCAGCAGTAAAAAACCACAAGAATAGTCAATGATAATTTATTGCCTGAAGTAATAATTATTACCACTCTTACTGTATTTTTTAAAATTTAGAAATCCCAACCAATTTATGAGCTTGATGGAAAACAAAGATAGGGACATATTTACGCAGTGAAATGAAGGTAATACTTGTTACCGTAGATGCTAGTTTGCAGAGGTAGCAATAGTGGTGAAACGACAGCAGAACAAGTGTTAGTGTGTGTTAGCCACCCAGAATCCCTGTAGATTTTGTGATCTGTTTTCTGCTGGAGGACAGGACCCTTGCCATTGCATTTCTGTCAGGTAACATGCATAACAAAAGCAGATCGCAGTAGTGTGTATTACCATCGAAGCTGAGACTGTGACTTGAGCATTGCTTGCCTTGGGCACCGATACCAGCTCGATTTCTGACCCCACCAATTCCCATCACTTGCTCCTGCTCCTGTCCTGCATACCAGTCTCTCAGTTGTGCCAATGCCGTTGTTGTGGATTATGTTATAAGGCGAATTGGCCTCTCTTAGAAAGTGGATATGTTAAGCCAATATTGCTGCTGAATATAATGTATTATCAAACTATGGTCTCCTTTTGCTGTGAAAATATAACCTACATACAAATTAAGTCTGCCAGGAGTCAGTAGCAAATCTGAAAACAATTAAATGGACTCTGAAATGACAGATCGAGAGAAGATGACTGTGTCAGGGAGACTTTGAAGTGGTAATAACTTTGAAAATGTAGCCTTCCTCTTTATTACCATAATTTTTCCCTCAAGTAAGTGCCTTCATTTCCATCTTCCAAGGGCTAGAGAACAGTGACCGCTTTAGCATAGTTTCCTGGATTCATCATCATGCTACATTATCTGCATAATCATGAAAATTGAAATTAGAAGTATCACCCCTGACAGAGGATGATTTGCATTAGTGAAGTGCCACGAAGGAAAGTCTGTAATGAGATTCAGGTAGTAATGGATGAAAAATACAGCAAATGAAACCGTAGGAGGATGGCAATCTAAAGTTAGAAATCATTACAGTAATAGTAAGTAATGGGGGTTATGAGATGAAACCATATGGAGTTGCAGCAACCTATTTCTAAATTTGATAGGGCTACTCAGTTAATGATCAGCACTAGAGCAAGCCTTTCTTTTTAGATCCAGAGTTATAAACAAGAAGCCTATTTGTCAGAACTGAGCTACGTCTGAATGCAATGTTTTTCTTGCAAATGTAGAAACTTTAATTGGATTGATTGGATGTTACATTAAGATAGATGCTAAGTATGAGCGATAAAGTAAAATGTTTTTGGAAGGCGATAAGTGCATTTTTGAAACATTTCTAATTGCTGTCCTATGTTTTTTATGATTTTGTATGATACAGGTATTTGTACTAGAGATAAATACATAGGTTAAAGTAAATATAGGGAATCAGTCATGCAGAATAAAGCCAGGACTAAGGATTTCATCTGTAAGGCAAGATTTGAAAAAGGTTTCTGCTTTTATAAGTTTGTCCATGGAGCAGCCGTGGCAGAGACAGTTTTGTAATAAAAAACAGGAAGCTGAGACCCCCATCTAGATAGTAGAAGTCTAGCTAATCTATTTGCCAGTATAAGTTCTGTGTATGGCAATTCCATTAATTAATATTAAAAATATTACATCTGTAAAACTTGCAAAGATTTAGGAGCCAGTCATGAAAATAATTACAATTCTTAATGATATTAACAGTTCCATTAGTTTAGGTAAGCACAGGAGAGCAACATGGAATTAAATTAAGGCATTAATTTAAATATTTGCAGGATTACAGTCTTTGAAGCAGCTCTTGAAAATATCACTAAAAAATTTCTAGTCGAGTAAGAAGATGCCATTTGCAAAGAAAAGTTAATAATTCCATAGATCACTGGAAGAAATATTAAATGATGTGCTCCTCGGTCATCATTGTTTATTTCCCACTGAATTTCACCATCCCACTGACTGCTCATTTTCAGGGACATAATAGAGACTTGCTAAAATGTGCCGAATTTTAGAAAATTTCAGCCTGAAAACAAGTTTTAAGGAAAAAGTTGTGATTATGAAGAGTAGAAAAAATTAAATGAAAAATAAAGAGTTAAGGCACTAATTGCAGCTTATTTTTTATTTTTTTCACATTTAGTTTGGCAGTTCTCAGTATCTTTTATTGTACAGTGTCTGAGGTCAATTAGGATTCAGCTGATCTTGGAGTCAGTTGACAATGCTGTTTATAATTAGATAGAGCAAAGGGAAAAGGTTGATGTTTTCTCTCTCTTCCTCATTAGGGCTGGCTGACTGAGCCAATTTCATTGCTATCTTAAAGGCAGTTAAAAAGGTCATGTGATCATTTACTAAATGAATTGTTTTGCAAAATGGTGTTGTCTTTTTAAGGACACTCCATCGTTAGGATGGATAAAAGGTTCTTAGGAAAATTTTGGAGTATGCAATTCATCACTTTGACAGACAGTGTGTCAATTATTTTACCTTTCACACTCTAACCTAGGAACTGCAAGGATTTGAATTTTAAACAACTCTGTTGAGTTTTGCAGAACCTGAACTAAAGGAGTCACAAAATCAAAGCCAAATTTAGTCTCGAATTTTTATCTTTAACAGCTACTAAACAGTACTTTCTACAAAGTAATGCAACTGATAGGAATAGTGGCAGACCTTTAAAAATCTTTGCCTGAAAGGTGCTGCTTGACGGTCTTTTAATAAACATTCATGATAGCACTAACATAAACGTATTGAATTGCTGTATAGCATTCTAAGGAAAAACAGTTAGCAGGTAGAACTGATGTGTATTTTAACAGCCTTGAAACTTATTTTAAAAATTTGCTGTGCATACTGCAGTGATATTATAGAAATCATCTTAATTCATTAATATCTTTATAATTTTAGACATAGTTCTGTTAATATTGCAGTATTTGTTTCATGATTAGTGCAGCACTGACTCCACTGATATTAAATTAAAAGTGCCATGGATATTACTTTTTAGAACATTTAGTACAATGCTTAAATCATGTTTTTACTTTGATAACTGTATTTCGATAGTAAATAATGCTTATACATTTATATAGTATGTATTATATCATACATTATAATAATACTAACAGAAGATAAAGCAACCCTCTACTTGTGTAATTTGAAGTGGATATAAACTGACATTTGAGCAATCATGAGAGAAAAAAGAAAAAAAACAATGAAAGAGAAAAGATAGAAGGAGAAGCTGTAAAAGAAACACAAGAGGGAAAGTCCCAACAGTTCTAATTAAAGATATTTCAACGTTAGAACTACAGCATCCACCCACATGTCATTCTTGCATGACATGGAACAGATCACCACTTCTGTCTTCCTTGTACAAAGTGATTTTTCCTATAATTGTTTATCAATAACAGCAAAAGTGAGAGTTTGTGCGTGATTATATTCATAAATTGTACAGAAAAGCAGTAATTATAGTAAATCTGCCTGCAACCAAAAATGTGATTATTAAAGTAACTTTCAAGAAACTCTGCCAGCCATGTATTATCCAGTATTTTACTGTCTACACCGGTTTCCTTCATCAAGTAGGAGATAATGGAGCAGCCTGGAGAAGGTGATTAGCTCATTGCATATGAAAAAAAAAAGTAAAATGCGTGTTTCCTTTATTTCATTCAAAGAGGACAGAAGTGAGAACAAAAAGCCAAGCATATTCATGACAGTGGCAGATGGTGCCAACCTTGCACAGCTATTTTCTTTGATTATTGGCTACTTATTATACTTTTAAAAATGAGAGACAAAGCCAGAAAACTGTGGTTCTAGAAGATAATGAAGTCACACTGACATAGGTCATTGTCCTGAATATCACATACAGATTTTTTTTAGATTTCTATAGATTTTTCCTCGATTTCTCGTTCCACTTTGTATTTTCTTTAGGAAACTGCCTAAAATGAATACAGATCTCATTATGTTCACACCAATATTAGGCAGAGTTTGAGATTAGGTGGAATAAATTTGCCTGTGCCATTTTAGATCACATTTAATTATTACAGGCTTTAAGAACTGCCTTTTTCTTGTCAAAGAATAATATTAACTCACAGTAGTCAGTATCTTATTTGTTTAACTGAGAACTACATTCACTGTGCTGAATCGTATGGAACTTGGCACAGCTTTGTAAAAAATTAATGCTGGATTCAGAACGGAGGCATTTTTCAAAGTGTCTAAGTAAACATCAGGAGATTTTTGAGCACTTTTATTTTTTTCTTTCCTGCTCAGAAGATCCTATTGCATAGTATAATCCCAGTCAGATGCATGTCTGATGAAAATAAAAACTACAGCCAAGTTAGAATGAAAGAGGAAAGGAAAGTCTACCAAGACCCCATTTCTGATTATTGGTTCTAACACTCTTCCAAGCGAGAAGCGGGCAGTGGAGAAAGCAATAGTCTTTTCTAAGGAGTGAATGAATCACAATGTCTTTACAAAGGATCTATAGAATGAGCTTGGGGGCCAAACAATGAGACCAAATGAGGTTTGTCCTACCCAAGAATGTGACCAGCCAGGCTCCTCTTAAAGAGTAAATTTCTTTTGCCAGCAGCAAAAGAAAATTCAAGAAAATGTGAAATGGATGCTGAGCTCAGAGAGAGCCTTCACCAGTAGGGAAAAAAGTATCACTGTTTTTTCTAGAGCAGAGGAGACATTATAAACAAATTATGTTAGTCTAATAATGAGGTCTGAAGTCACTTGGTCACTCACCATGGTTCTCCTTCAAGCCATGACGGTGGGTCTTCTTGCCAAAACTGTCACCTCTTGCCCCCTCCTAGGTCTCCCCCATGGCCAGGAGCTCAATGGCACCTCACCAGGCTGGTGCCTAGATGCTGGGACTCATCTCCCCAGCCTCTTTTGGCCAGCAGTGACTTCTGCTCACTGAGGCCGGCCTGTGCCCTTTCATAAAGGGCTGTGAAGAGAGTGAGTACGGATCCTCTTTACTTTACAGTTTTGGATATAATAAAGCAACACATGGCCCAACATGCAGTAATTTTGATTCCTGGAGAAGCAGAAAAAGGTTAGCGGTACATATCATTCATTATGATTATTTTTTTTTTGTGTTTAATATTATCACTATAGTGCATTTTATGCAATGCTATTGAAAATTAATACATTTATTTTGAAAATTATTATGCTCCACTAAACCAATACATGTATACATGCAAAGATACGGTATGGCAGAATTACCAGAAAACCTTGACGACAGATCTGCCAGTCTTCTCTTCCCAAACCTATATAAAATGTACTTAACTGAGATGGGAAAGGCAAGATATGTGGCAGCCCAGACACGCAGAAACACAAGTATCTGTTTTAAAAGTAAGCACGCATGTAAGCCTTAACACTAGCAGGAACCTGGTGCATTTTTCCACAGTTTCTCAAAATCAGTCATTTTATGCCTGCTTGTTTTTGTTTGTTTGTTTGTGCTATAAATTTCTTGATTCTGTCTTGTGGTATGTAATTGTACAAAGGGCAGCAAACTGAGAGGGAGAATGCTTTTAAAGCATTTTTTGTATATAGGGTTGAGTCTGGATTATAACACATTCTCCCTGAGCAAAATTATCAAATATCTGTTCTTCAGCTATTAAATTTAAAAGGGATGCAATGTTCACAGAGCTACTTAAAATTAAAAATACCAGAGGGAAATAATAATAATTAAATTTGAATGAAGACTTCCAGAGAATACATTCTGGAATACAAGGAATCACGTGTGAATTCTCCTGATGAAAAGGAAAGTATGTAGACTTAGGATCATGTATATTGACAAAGATGGGCTAGAAAGCATGGTGATCCACAATCCGTGAATAGTGAGGTACTGAAAAAAAGATATATTCACTGAAGAACAATGCCTTTATATTAGAAAAGCACACGATGAAGTACATTTGCTGGGCCTGCACTTATATTTTTGAGGCACCCAAATACTTTTTGACTTGCATAAGTAAAAAAATGCAAACTTAGACCTGGCATTTTCCATGACCCTTGCTTCATGTCAACTTTATGTTATTTACCAGTGCCTTTGGGTAGGCAAAAATATGCAGTCTATCTCTGTGAATCACAAAATCACACTATTCATGAGTGCATAGTACTGGATGACAGATAAACTGTCCCCAGTCCCTAACACCAATAAAATCCATAACATTGCTGGTAAATATTAATGAACCTCATCTGAAGAGCCATTTTTTCCTTTCAAACAATATAGTGGATCTAGGCAAAAGATAAAACTCACAGAAGTTTTTATGTATTAAAACCAGAGCCAGTTGGCTGCCTTGGTTAGGGTGACCAAATGCCAACAAAACCAAAATCTTCATTTGCTTTGAAGACCTCATGCTGAATGAGAAGCTGTCGTTGAGATAAAGATACTCACTCTTTGCAAGCATTTTCATTTTCTTCTTTTTGGACTCTCAAGAGAACAAAAATTTAATCAATAAAATATACCTGTCCCTTTGAGCTCAGAATGTGCCTGCTTTGAAGAACTGAAGTTGATCAAACTGAAGCATTGAAGCTATGAAATTGTGGAGACTTTTGACCCTATGAAATACTGACTTCACTGAAAACTACACCGGGTATTCCCTATTGCAGAAAGTAATATGAAATTTCTTTGTATTGGATGAGCTCTATGCTATTCGGGAGGTTCCTCTGCAAAATAGTTGACAAGGCTGTTGCTTGTAGCCCTTGGTGGATAATTCACGTAAAACTCACAACGCAAGCATTTCTCACCATGCCTTCCTAGCTGTCTTTGCTGAATACAGGTGTTTAGAGATTAAAAATCTAGCCAGCATAGAAAGAGATTTCTTTATTATGCAGGAACGCGTCACTGGGTGGGAATAAAAGAAACAAGAAGTGATTGTTCTTGGTAACTGGGTATGTAAAAATATTGCCAAAATTGTATATTGGTGCATGTATGTGTTAACTATAGTTACCTCTGTAAATAGAGCTGTACTTTTTCTGCAACGGGAATTTATTCTAATACTTCTATACTTTTCCTGCCTTAGCGGTATAATAACTACTGTGCCATATATATAGAAATTACTCCCAAGAATGTAACAAGCAGGATTCACACATTTAAATGAATTTAAAAAAAAAAGCTGAACTGTTTCCAAATTCTTCTATCCAAGCATCACTTAAGAAACTGTTTGTTCAGTTCAGTTTCATCTCTGCAGCTGCCAAACCACTTCAGTTCTGCCAGCTCTGCTCTCTGATTGCAAAATAAAGGGTGGTCACTTCACAGTGTATGCAAGAAATATTATAATTTTGTGAAAATTATGACATTTAAGAAATCCTTTCAATAGTAAATTGCTAGGCTGTCCTGCTATATGCCCATTTAGCAAAAAAAAAAAAGGATCTTTTATATTCACTTCTGCATGCCTTCCTATAACATTAATGAATATAATATACTGGATTTGCATTTTCTAAGACTGATGCACTTTGCTGCAGCTTACATTCATAAATATTTCTGTAGTATAATAGCCTGTCAAAACAAATCTGTTTTTCTCATTTGTGTGTGTGCAGAAGGGTGTCCTTACTGCTTTTTGTCCACCTCTAAAGATAACAATAGGACAATAGAAATTGCACAACGTAGTAAAGCTTTTCTTTTTTCTCTTTTTTTGTTTTTTCTTTTTTTTTCTTCTCCTTAAACATCAGAGGATGTGTTAAAAAACGAAGCAAATAGCCCTTTATTATATGAAAAATGTTGCTACGTAAATGCAGTAACCATTTTCATAGCTCATGTCTGAAGATCAGTCTCCTGTGTCCATACTGTGTGCAGAAACACAAAGACACAATACATATGAAACTGCAACCTGTTTTATTACAATGAAATGCAGATAATTATGTGACCTTAATAAAGTGTCATGTACATTTTTTAATTTTAATTTTCATAAGAATATTCTCAGTGTTTCACTAGCCTCTAAATGGAAGGTCCTCACTTGACGTAAAGTAAAATATATAAATATATCTTGCTGCTTTTATTCTCAAGTATAATTTAAGGCAAAACAGAGAGGGAAAAAACAGTAAGTTGGTTATTGATTATTTTGCTTAAGTTCCAAGTGGTTTTCTTCTCGGGAAAATAATTTCCCTCAGCTGAGGAAGAAATTAAAGTGTACTTAGAAATACAAACGGAACAGAATGTTAAGGGTTTTGTTTTCATAAGATTTTTTCCCTTGATAATAAAAATATTTGAGTATAAGTGGTGATACAGAAAAACTATTAGAAATAACAAAATACCAGGATGTTAATTTCTGCAATCTAGTGGCAAAAAGGAAGGAACTTTTAATGATATTTTTTTAAATGGAAAAAATGCAATAATGAGAACTATTACAGCATTCCGATTGTTCCTGTGACTAGCATTTTATCTTATTCAGGGTACTGTTTCTATCAGAGCAAGTTCTGTGTTTTTCCCATGCTGACCTGTATTTTGCTTGGTGGGAAATCTCATTCTGCTCAGAGAGACTCATTATGGGGTGAGGAATCATTTCGAGGGTTGCTTTCTGTTCACCTTACATTATCACTGTAAAGTGCTAAAACTGACTGTAAGGCAGTATCAAATCATAACGGTAGTGTCTTGCACCCATTTTCTACTTAATGTGTATTGTAATTTACACTAATCCTGGACAGGATCCAATATGAATAAAAATTCTAGAAATAGGTATTGCACTTTTTCACAAAGAATTATTTTGAGAGGGATAGTGAGTTTGTTTTTCTTCATATTAATCTCAAAACTAGTACTTGATGTAAGTACAGATGCTGAGAATTACAAGTAATTCTAGCATGCCTCTTACATGGGATATTATGTAAATGTTAGCATTTGTTTGTCAAATACTGTTTTCGCGTATACTTGTGCAGACCCACTGAACTGAATATACGCACAGAGATACGTCCTCTATCAAATCGTTAACCCAGAGAAATATATCCTTTGCAACACAGCTTCATGCCAATCGCCACTTCAGTAAACACTGCCACATCATGATGACTGCTCTCCAGGAATTAGCAATGAGTTTGTTTATAATCAAGTTTATCAATATTTATAAAGTACTGTACTTAAGGGGATAATATATTGATAAAATACGGTTCTAAAATGCATTACATTTCCACGTTATATTTAATGGCTAAAAATACATGTAGTGGGTGTGGAGTAATAGGGGCCATACCCCGCCCCCACAAACAGTTTCTTTATCACCCCATCTGCTACCCCAAATGCTAACTCTCAGGAACACCACTGCTTTGCAGCATGTTTTATTATTCAAGCTTTGGTGGGAGGAGAGCTGCAGAAAGAAAGTGTTAACTGTAGAGAAAGGGAGGGTCAAACCAAGACCCAGAATAAGTTATATTGCTCCACTAATGCCAGGACAGTGGCACAAACTTCCGCTGGACCTGAACTGGCTACTAAATACTATTAGATTAGATTAAAACCTGCTAGAAAAAAAAGGAACAGTGAGAAGGAGGTCTAAACACATTTGTCAAAGAATTAATAAAGAGGCTAAAGGTATTTACGTAGGCAGGGAACATATGGAAGAGGAACAAGGCAGACTTTGAGAAGAAATTATTTAGCTTCATTAAAAAAAAAAACACCAACGGAACAAAGATAAGGCTAGGAAAAAAAAAGATTACACTGTTTTCATCTTGCCTTTCTATTTTTCCAAAAGGAAGCAGGAGGTTGGGGCCTGATCCAAAGTGCACATAAGTCAAGTAAAGATTCCTAGTGCTTTGGATCGGGCACTTTGGAAAGAAAGAAATGCTGCTAAATAAGTATCAAATACTGATGAGTGTTAATGGGGGTTTAAGAGACAAAGCGTCCAGTTTGAAGCACTTATTGGCGATGTCTACACTATCACCACTTGCCAAAAACATTTCCATCATTGTGCAATGGTTGAGCTTTATAACTGGCTTCCAGCATTTTAATCTAACCCAGCTCAGAGCAGGTGAGGAGCCGGCTGAATGTAACTCATCAAGACGAGTTTGGTGATGACAATATTGTTCATAAATGTAAGTCAAATTCAGTAAGCAATTTCATTTGAAAAAAATCTGTTGGGAAAAAGGCAAAGGGGAAAGTGAGAAAATAAAGGTTTTTTAAAAAATATATCCCAAATTTAAAAAACTAATTTTTCTTCTTAGTATTTCTCATTTAAAATTGGTCTATTTTTAATTAAAAATTATTAAAATGGAAGAATCCTGAAAGGGAGCAAAATGTTTTGTTTTAGGACAATTGAAATTGTTTAGGAAAACACAAAATTAATTATTTCTCTGATTATGTGATTCATCTGTCAATCTGCAAATTCCATTATTCATACAGCTCTCAACTAGGTGATACACTTATAGCCAAAATGACTAGCCAATATTCTGGGTCTCATTGGCATGTATCTATTAGGATGTGAAGCTGACCATATGAATCATGTTTTCTTTCAAAAAATCCCATTAATTTACAACGACTACATAGAGATCTTCCTTGAATTCAGTCAGAACAAACAAGATACAATTTTCATATTCCCAGTTGCAAGCCAGACAGCGTTCCCTGAAAAGATACTCCAATTCTTGGATGCTGGTTTGCTGTGATAAATTTATTTGTTTTTTTCTTGGTGGCTTTCTTCTGTCTTTAAGTGTTATATAGGTGTTTATGTTTATAGGCTGGATTGACCTTTATGGTAAAATGTACAGCATGCAGCAAACATACCCAAAGGTCTTTAAGTTCAGTGAAAGGAAACTGTAGTTCCTGGCCCTACAGTTCATCGAGCTGGGAGGGTGAGGAACGAAAGCATCATACCAGAAGATGTATTAGTTACTTTCCCGTATGTAGTTCTCTGCTCCTGTAGAGGCTCTGGTGAGTCAGAGAGTCAGGCTCAGACAGTAAAGAGTCAAGGTGATGGTCTGTTTCTAGTGCACCCAAACAGAACTCGGGATAAAATAGAAGATCTACATGTGGAAAAACCACAGGTCAGTATTAGAAAGTATGGAAGGTTGTGCCTTGTTGTTAAACCTAATAGTGTCCTGTTAATTTATACATGCCTTAGAGCTGTTTAAGTTTTCTGGCACTGGATAATCAAATCCTAGTATAATCAAGTCAGTTTTCGATTTTCCAAGCCAAAAGATTCCATGCAGTATATTCAGCAGTGATCCTTTATGAGGTACTATAAAAAGCCAAATTCTGTTTTATCTGTGTGGCCTTTTCTCAAGAAAATTTATGCTCTCTTGCTGGTTGAAATGTGTTAGCTGACACTCTTCATCACCAGAAATGGCTGTGGACTGAGTCATGATCAAGGATGGGATGGCTTATATCAGGATGGCTGCAGTAGTTCCCTACCCACACTGCAGGAACAGTTCAGGCACTGATGTAGCAGCTACAGAATTGCAAATAAGAGCTTGGCATTTGTGTAATAAACTTTAGCAGTTCAACTACTGCTTTCCGAGAAGCAGAGCCAGCTCTGTAGTCAGGGTAGGAATCTCTAAGAGAAGCAAGAAAAAGAGGGATGCAAAACACTCTGCTTTGACTTAAGCCACCCTTGTTTGTGAATCAGATCCCTATGGTGTCTTGACTGTCGTGGTGTGTATCCAGTAGGACACTTTGAAATGAAAAATAGTGCAGTATGAAATATATTCTATTATTACTCAGAAGAATTGGGGTTGGAAGAAACAGCTATTTATTAATCTTCATACAGCAATGTTGCACATGGCTAGTCTGAGATTCAGAGTCCAATGGAGAGGAAATTTGACACCATGGGGAAAACCAAGAGTTCTTACAGTTTCAGAAATAAGGAAAATAGTTGCACATTGTCTCAGAGGATAGTATTATTGTTTTACAGAAAAAGGAATTAATCATACCGGAGGCAGACAGTTTCAAGTATGGCACAAATATAGTTTTGCAAAATGTCAGAGTCACGCAGCAAAGAGATATGACTGCAGACAATGAGTAGAAAGAAGTAAAGCCTCACTGGTTACCTGGAATACTTAAGCATGACATTCCCAACTCAGTAGGGAAGGACTGAGACTCACAAATTGTGTGCTATCTAATTGTCTCTTGGCTCAGCTTGGAAAATGCAAATAGAACTAGACTGCAAAAATTGGTTCAAGAAGCCCTAACAGGATATCAAGCACTAAGCAGTATACAGCAGATGGTAAAAGATTTTTAAAAAGCAATCTTCTTGAAGTTCACAATAGTCTAGGGAGTTAGAAAATGGCAGGTGGAGCAGGAACTATAACAGGTTATGAATTGTCAATAATTTCCTTTTCAGTGGCAATGAAACTGCTCTTGAAATCACCAAAAGGTTATAGAGATACACTGTAATTGGAAGACAAATACCTCAAGTGAGAACTGACACAAAGATGTAACAACTATAAGAACTGCAAAGGAAGAATGTAATCTGAATTAGCATTTATGAGCTAATACAGAATTACGGTCAGTCCAGAAAATCAGGGACCTAGATGCATTTAAAAGAATGCACGAAAGAAACACAGGCTCTAAATCAAGAGAATTAAAAAGCTGAAATACTTAGGAACCTATTTGGTAGCTGAGCATTATTATCACGATCATCAGTGTCTTTCATTACTGTACAAAGGACACAAAACCTATGCCCCAAGATACTTGAAGTTTACAATAAAAAAATATATTGCAGCGTAGAGATAAAGAGTGTATATGGTAGGAGGCTACATTTGAAGAGTAGACAGTGATGCAGAGGACGTACATGTGTACACAAACAGTTGGAGGTTTTTACCTGCAGTGGATGCATATTTTATTTACCAGCTACCTCTGTTGACTTCTTCACTCCCCAGTAGAGTACTAAGGAAATAAGAGGCATGACTTTCACAAGCATACCAGTTGTAAAAATAAACAATTCCTGACAACAAATAATAACTGTTAAAATTTTGTTGAATTTGTGATTTTCCGGACCCTTATCCTCTCACTACGGTAGGCAAGAGTCTACTTCCCCTATGCTTCACGTCAGCCATTCTGTCTTTGGTAGAACAAACATACTGACAGCAGAAATTAAAAAAGAAAGTGAAATTGCTGTTGTCAAGCTAATACAAAGTGAATGGAGGATGTTGTACAGTTTCAAGGAAATGGAAAAGAAAATTAGAATGTAATTATCTTGGTTAGTCTGCATTTAGATAGCCTGAAACAGTGGCATCAGAGACAGATGTGAATTTTCCCATTCATCTAATGTTTTGCACTAACTGCAAAACATAATTGTGACAACTTTAATGCTAATAGTGTTAACTCTTCTATTTCCGAATCATATACTAGATATATCTATTACAACACCACTTCATTACTGTTGAGCTTACTTGATATGTTCTAGTGTATCCTTCATCTTAAATGACTACTTAGAAATATGCTGCCGGAGCCCACAGAATGCCCAAAAGCAGAAAGGCACAAGGGACAATCTCAGAGTCAAACATAAAATTGCTGCTTCCAGATCTCATTCCTAGACTTCTAGCTAAACAGCTCATTGATCTTTGATGGCTGCTTGTCATAATATTGTTTTTCCGCCACAAGAGAAGTCTGATAGCTTCAGACTTCCCTTCCCCCTCTTTGATTTTCTTTTAAGGAGCTCTTTAAATATTTATGTCAAAGTGTACTAGTTAGAAATCAGTTTGAGACTGATTTCTCAAATCCAGCAAAACAGGGCTGCTGATAAGGAAGGATGTCACACAGCTCTAGCCTAGACAGACAAGGGTGAGGAGACCACAGCCTCAGAAAGCTGAAACTTATTAACTCTGTGGGGTATTAGCTTTCCAGAATGGGTATGTTTGAAACAGCTGCAGTTACGTAGCAACAGGCAAAAATTCAATTCTCTCATCTCATCTCCTATAATTATAACAATAATAATGTATCAAAACATGTTAAGTCTTCCCGCTCAACTAGCTTATGTGCGGGAGATAGACAACTTAGTCCTACTCCTTATATTACAGTTAGCTGTTTGTCTTACTCTCCTAGCAGGTGGCAGAGTCCAAAGATACAGGTGGTTTTTCAACTTTCATTTAGAATGACTGATAATTTGGACAAAATTCCTCTAAGTCAAGTCAAAAGAACTTGTCTGCAACAACCTTAACATGGCAAGTAAAGGAGAGAGAATAAGCACTGGTTATTTGAAGCACTGGAAGAAATCCCACTTATGTTTTGTTGCTGATAACCCCACTCAAGGAGAAAGAGATGATGCTTTTCAGGAAGCGAGGTCTCTCCTGCCCAGATGAGTTGGCAGGGAATAGGCCATGTTACTGGAGAGGAAATCTTAAGCGATTCCTTTTAAAGTCAGTTGTTTTCTGTCTTTTCCACAATGTAGTGACTCCCTTAAAGACTGCTTTTGTATATGCGTGTGTGTGTATACATGTATATAAGTATTTATACACACACGTATAAGTACAAGTAAATGTGTATTTCTTGGAGATTCCTTGACTCCTCAAAAATTGCAGAAGAAAACCAAGGTGCTTGAATTTAGTGGGCGGAAAGTGGGTTAGAAATAGGACAGTTTATCAAATTATGGTGGTCCCATCCCACAGACTGTTGTCCTTTCTTTGCAAGCTGTATAAATTCAGCCTTCAGCTACATTTCCAACTTCGATTCCTTGTCACATTTCTCATTCCTGTCTCTCTGCTCAGCCAATGACAGCAGTGCCAATCTCCCAGTTGTTAAATCTATCCGAAAGCTTCCCCCCTCCTACTTTATATCACCCTAAAAGTGATTTTTGCAGCCTCTCCTCCAGAAAGAGTGAATTTGAACACAAAGACGGAATATTTGAGCCAACGAGAGAAGTAAAAAGAGAATCCTTGAAGTCTTTTCTTTAACTCGTGTTATCCTATGCACATTACAGGAAGGAGAATGTCCCTTTAAATAGTTTGGGAGCCCTCTAGTGATTCTTCCCGTCTTTCACTGAAGAAACGATGAGATCCTCCCCCCTACCAGGGGAGGTCGGTGGAGGGGCCTTTCTGTATAGCTCATGGACCCAGTATTTGGCATCCCACGATACCAGCGTTAGCTCCACAAATCCTTAATGTGGTACAAAGAACCAGAATAAAGTGCTTTCCTTTTCTCAGCCATCTCTGTTTGTCCATTTCATTAATCATTTAAATTCCTGTTTTGCAAAGTTGCAAACTCTGGGAGATCAGAGGCTTAAATCTTGGCAGCATTTTGTCTTGGTTTGCAAAGGACCTTTAGGGCAGAACCCCAAGTACGCGTATCCTTGTGCGTGCTGCAAACCCTTCTGAGTTGTCAAGAATTAGAATGTAAATCCTGAACTGTCAGATTATGGTGGGAGCTAAACCTTTTGCTATTCTACAATTACAAACCATAAGCTCTTATAAAATATATTTTAAGGAGTCCTATTGAATCGCACAGTATGTAGCATAATGTAATCAATACAAGAAGCTGCATATAAATAATCTGTTTGGATTCTCACACATTTTAAGATGAGAGAGGGCACCATTCCCAGCAGTACTCCCCCCCTCCCTCAGAGTTCACACCTTTTATGGGGGAAAATGATTGTAAAGTATTCATTTAAGCCAATAACCAAAGCTTATGTTATTCATTTCTCAGTGATATACATAGTGCTCTTTTTGTATACTATTAACTGTGGACATATGTTTTTCATTTGACTATGTTACTTACACACACAATTCTTTTAAAAAATATGTAAAATATAACAGCTGCTGCAAAAAAAATATTTTTAGATCTCTGAAGTGCCTAACGAGCTGCAGTGCACAACAAAAATGGTTTGGTCTTTGTAACATGCGCATAGTAAAATACCATGGAAGAGTTTAATCCACTTGGTCACCTCCCTGGAAGGGAGCAAATTGACACAGTTCTGATATGACCCTGTGCTTCTGTGGGGTATATTCCTTGGCTAAAACAGCAAGGTCTTGATCATTCATTGCATCAAAGCAATGATACAAACAATGGATCAGCCAACTTTTAAAACAGCAGTATAAAAGCAATTGTAAAGGCACCAACTGTATCATCTGAGCTCTGCTTTGACATTGCTGTTTTCTGATGGCAAAAATATACCTATTTCCTGCCAGTGTAAGTGAGAGATTAAGGGGTAAATATAGAAAACCTAAAGTTTGCTTTGGATGAGAAGTTTTTTCTTTATGAATTATTGAATAAATCAAATATCCTTGGTTCTCATCCCAACAGAGTGTGATGATTGCTAGCTTGAAAAAATGTAGCAAGAGCAAACGTTGGCAAGAGTGAAGCATTATAATGTGATGTCTACAGAGATTTAGAGATAGGAAGGATTGTCAGTTACAGTCAGTGCTATCAATGTTGGTGGAAGATGTTTAAACTGTAATTCTACCTAGATTAAGGTACTTAAAAACAGTGTTTGTGGCTTGAAAATGACCTGTGTGATTCTCTTTTAAGGAATGAATTCCACCGCTGGTTAATACATAGATGCAGATTATTCCATTGCAACACTTTTGGCTGCTACCATGTGAGGGAAGGCAAGTATGGAAAACTGCCAAAACTGAATGTCTTCTTCCTTCTCTTCCAGTTGATAAGACAGGAAAACTAAAATGCTTTTTTGAAATCAGTCATGTGGTATCTGGAGAGTAGGATGAGAAAACACAATTTTCTTTATGAAGATCCCAGTTATACAGTGGTTGAGAACATACTGGGGAGGACCCTGCTGTCAGAGGAGCTCTGACATTCCCTGCAGCAGCTGCAGCACCATTCTGCAAATTTTCTGCTGCCATTTGATGGGGGGCCATGGTCTTGACTTGCACCAGGTCCTGCTCTGCCAGGTTCTTCTAAAGCACCTTGCATCATCCATGTTAAATGCCCAGACAACATTTCTCATTTCTTTGTTTCTCCTACATTTTCATTGCTTTAGTATGGATATTTCCAGAGTGTTGTCCAATGTGTTCAAAGGGGTCCAGGGTGTTCAAAGCTGTGTAGACAGTGTCACTGAAGCACTTCCATTCTGCTTCAAAGGTGTCCATGGTGTACAAAATTGCACAGGCAATGTTCTTGAATCAGTTCTAGTCAGCTTTTATGTCACAGGAAGTTGCAGTAGTGGTATCCAGCTGGCTTTCCACTGATTTTCAAAGTGCTAGTTTTACAGCAACAATTTTACAGTATTGACTTTAAAATTGTTGAAATTTAGCTTGTTCCAAGGCTTTTGCTTAGTTTGATGTGTATGTCAGGCTTTCACAGATCAGTTAATTTGACATTTGAATCCTCCTCCCATAGACTGATGCTGATGTTGCCCTGGAAGTGGTGTAATCAATCACTGCCAATTTTTAGAATGGGAATATGTCTAGGGAATTTTGGTTTTACTTGGAATCTGAAGGCCTGTGATCATATTAAGTATATTATTTAGGAAGAATGGGTCACTGGTTTTGCATTTTTCATACTGTATTTTTCAGTAACGTCAGCAGCCTTGACAGGCTTCCTCAAAGCAAGCTTTGATGACAGCAGGGTAATTATGCTCTCCTTTGGTATCTGAGAATTTATATGCTCTATGTCTTCATAAAAGTTGTGTCTTATTTTAGCTGTGTTTAAGTGGTATTTAGGCAGTAATAATGGGCCAAAGCATTTCTTGTAAAGTAGCAATCTTGCTGTATAGTCATTTTTGCCATTGGGCAATCTAGTTTATTGATCATTGGAGATGCAACAGTGAAACCACCATCATTTTCTCCATTATTTTTTCAGTAATTACAGGTCTACAGTACAGATAGCTAATCCATGTTTCCTTAAAATTGCTTTCCTCTTAAGAAAAAAATTATTTAGTGCTATTATATTAATTTCCTATCTGGTGACTGCGTTGTCCGACAGGGCAGTTCTTCACATTGGATGATTAAGTGGATGTCAGTAAGTGTTTGTATGATCCTGCTATGTTCAAAGAGGTAAGTTTAAAGGACTTAAAATAAAGGGAAGGGAGGTTCCTCAGGGAATGTCCGTGCTGTGCAGTTCAATGCAGTGCAGGTAGTCCTGAGCCATCTACAAACTGACCAGCTGCATTTGTATGATTTTGCACTTCAGTAAAATATTTGACTCTCAGTGGTAAGCTCTGGCTCCAGCTCAGTGCCATGGCGATGCAGGCATCTTGCTTTTGCTTCCAGGAGTTTGATCTGCTGTACTCTGTCGTGTGGGAGTCACTGAGCGCTAGTATGGCTTCCGATCCCAAATTTCTTGTGAGCAGATTTTGCAATTGTAACTGCTATTGAATCCATACCTACAGCTTTGCTGGATTTTTGTCATCTCAGAAGTCTGAAAGAATGGTAGATCAACTTGATTTTGATGCCAAACAGACATGCTGTAGCAGTATCACTCATCCAGATTCAGTCACAAGACAGAGACAAAGAATAGGAGGTCAAACTGGCTATAATGTTTGGCTATAATGCCTGTGGAATTTGATAAACCTCTGTCAGTGATCTCGTGTGTGTACTAAAACTGCGTGACAAACTTCCTGCACTAAGTTAGAACGGAATCGAATTTGACCTCAAGCTTACACACTTGTTTGCAGGTGTCTATTTGCAACAGCAGCTCTTTGGAAGACAGTATAAGCTTAAGAGTGGAGATCAGGGATCAGGTTTCCCAGTGCAGATTGCTGCTGACTCCTGAACTAAGGAACTAGTACAATTTCGCTGTGCTCAGAAGGATAAAACAGAATGGTTTGATTTTTAAAATGATATGGCAATTGATATTTTGATTTTTTGGTTTGTTTTGGGGAAAACCAAATTGTCTTTAAATTTTAAGTGGCTTTTGGAGTTACGTACGGGAAGCAGAAAGGTAGGAGAGGAATACTTGTGTTCATGGGAGATTTCCCAGCTCTTCCATTTCACACACACAATATGCATTGAATGTTTTCGCTACAACGAAGCGAGACAAAGGGAAATTGGGATGAACTGCTCTCAGCTAGTAGAAGTGTTTTATTCTCAGTTTAGTTTAGAGGATACTCGGTGGATGTGAAAGATGAATTAGGGTTTGAGGATTGAGAGTGTAGCGTAAAAATCTGCACTAGGGGGCAGCCGACAACTGATGCGTTGGATTAGTAACGCGGTGTCCCTTGTCATTCAGGAGTTGGCCCAGAAGATCCATGGACTGCCCAGCCTCTGAGGCAAGGTTTAGGCTTGCAGAAACCGTTTAGTCAGAGCTGCCTGTACTGCGTAAATACACGAATGAAAAGGTCCTGCATGGTATTAGAAACCCTGCACATGAGGGTGGTGGTGAACTACAGTGATAAAGAAAGCTGGGACACAGAAATCTCCTTTCAATTTTAGCAGCAGTATTGTTCTTTTTCAAGAGCTGCATTTTAAAGCAAGGTTGTTGATTTTATTTTATTTCATTCATCTTGAAGTAATTTGTGTTTATTTAGACAGAGTACATTTTTGCCAGGGAAGAAGAAAGAAAGATGAAATTTAGCTCATTGTCAAAATAAGCAGAAAAACTATAGTCATCAAGCAAACAAGATAGATAGTTTTTGAAACCTTTCCCTTTTTTAAGTTGCTTTAATATAAAATTACACTAAAGATTGTTGCTTATTGCTCAACTTTTCTGTCAGCAGCACATTCTCATGAAATGACACTTTGGATTTTGAAGTGAATTTACCCAATTCAGCAGAACACTTAGATATAGGCCTGGAATGCAGGTAGGAATAGGAAGCTGGAAGTGCACTTCAGGTTCAGAGGTTCAGAGTTCTCACGGCAAGAACATTTATCTCAAGGAGGGAGGTTAGGTTCCATGACCATTTGGCAGAGCTGCCAGTGCTATGATTACTAATCTGGGTTATTTAGGGAAACGCTGTTGGTTGCAAGCAAGGTATGAGTTCTGGATCATAGTAAGAAATCAGAAAAAGTCCTGGTTGGAGAGGAGCTGAGAACCACTGCATAAACATACTTGAAATCTGCGTTGTACTTACTTTGTAGAACACAATTTCAGCTCTCAGAAATTAAAATTTTATTTCCTGTTTTGCCAAATGAAGGAAGCTGAGGCAGGGGGACAAACTTACACTTCCAAAGTGTCACAACAAAGAAAACTCGAAAAGTTTATTGACAAAGGAAGATATAAAAGTGCTGGAAGAAGCAAACATTCCAATGGCAAAGTGTGCACCAAAGTGTGGAGCCCTTGCTGGGCTAATCCTGTTGATTTTGCTATATAGACAGTGAGGAGAAACAAGCTATTCCTCTAGAATCACAGAAATCTAAGGGAGGTTTTTAATTTTCCAATGATTAAAAAGAAAGCCCAGGAAGATCTGACTAGCAAGGGTGAAGTTTGATTCTTTATAGTGCAAGGGAATGATTTTATAATTTCCCATTTCTGTAGCTTTCCTTCTTTCTTTTCTTCCAATATCTAGCACGTATCTTACAAAAGAGCATTTGAACTGCCTTCTGAATGTCCTTGGTAGGTAAATATGTGGAAGTTTGTGAATGTCAGCTTTTCCCCGCTTTAAGACCTCAGAAAGTTATGGTAGTGCCCAAACTCACAAGATCATGATATTTTGACTTTTGAACTGATATACTCTAAGAAGAATAGATTTTGTGTCAGTTTGCATGATTCATTTTAAAGTAGGGTCCTGATACCTAAATCAGGTTTGGAGACTACCTTAGTGTGAAAAGTAATACATTTTGGCCCTGTGAACCAGAGTATTACATCTGTACCAAGTTATCAGCATTGTGTATTTTAACTTGTAAGGCTGCAAGTTATTTGCCGCTCGTCTCCTTACTTGAGCTATTGCAGTTGTAATCCACTGAGCCTATCCTACCTGGTCATTTTCTTAGTGGAGTTGATGGCTGGTTGGGAATTTTACATCTCTGACCTTTGATTTCTTCACATGCTTCTTGAGCAATAACCATATACATTTGCTTGCCCATGTATTGAAAATGTTGGGGGTTTTGGTCCTCATCTTTGCACATCACTGATATGCAATGTTGAGCAGTAAAAATTCCATTCTATCAAGTAAAAAAACAATGGAAAATCAGCAGTGGAAACAAAAAAAATATTATCTGAGTAAAGTATGAGGAACTTTTAATACCGCTTCACAATGACTGTCTTCTGCCTGTTCTGATCAGGATCCAGATAATGCTTTTCATCTCTAGCTCCCCTGTATATTGTTTTTAGACTTATTGCATGATATCACCATCTGTGCTACTCACATTTTGGTACAATTCAGGATCTGCATATTTTAAGACATGAATTTATAGCTGAAGTGCCTGAAAGTCTCAGAGTTACACAAACATTCTCTCTGCTTTGTGTGCCATATCAGCAGACATCAAGAAGATAGTTCCTGCCCCTCAAACCTAAAAGTTCAAATCAGCAGAGAGAAAGGAAAAAAAATGGGAAAAACAAAGAAATAATAAGACAATATTAAGTGAGGTGCCAATTCACTAGTGTTGATCAATTTATAGGCATCAAGACAAAGGAAAGCTTGAAAGATGTGAAGCTAGTGAGCTGTTTTTATCAGTAAATAATAGTCTATAATTAAATTAGAACTTTGCTCTGGTGGTTATGACTCTCATTTTACACATAATCAGAAATATTAGCTCTGCCACTACTGTGTTTTCTGCATAAAGCACATTGTTATTGTACAACTGATTTGTGAAAATGAAAGCAATGAAAATTCAATCCAATGCATTGATCGGTAATTTTTGTCTCTTGGTCTTTTCTGAAAAGCTCTCAGTCATGGTTGAATAACAACAAAGATTTCTTCAAACTTTTTGTTTCTGAAGCAGATCTTCTGGCTGATGCAAATATTAGGAAAAGACCATGAGAGAGGTCAAGGAAACTTTAAATGAAGTCATTTATTTTTCAGCCAAGAACATATTGAAATAAGCTATGCATCGCCAGAATTAGGCAATATTACCATACACTGGTCTTACAAATGTTTTTGGTAATATGATTCCCTCTCACATGCCAGCTACACTAGAATCAAACAAATATATTTTTAGTAACGAGTTCAGAATTGTTTAGTCTTTTTCTGCTAACAGAATCATTCTTTATGAGCCCTGATTTTGACAGATTTCCATAAACTGATCTGACTGGCAGTAACTTACTTTGTATATTAATTACACTGACATTCCCTTTTTCTATCTGGATGATTAAATAATATAACCAAGAGGTGTCTTGGTGAACCAGTGAGACATCAGAAGAATGTGACAACTTTCCTTTCTGAGCCGGGGATGGCCCAATCTTCATTCCTGAAGGAAAGATATGTTGCTCTAAGATTAATTTTATGGACTGTATTTTAATTTTCTCCTCAAATGTTTTGTACCTGGTTTTAGGTTGAGGCTTTTTATGGTAGATTGAGGTCAAATGGAAGCCTGAGTAACAAGTTCTTCAGGCTCTATACAAAGCAGAGTGATGGCACTAACACAGCTCTGAGTTTGAGCTACTGGGCAGTGCATAGCTTGGACTTGGCAACACATTTACAAGGTCACGTGGCCTTTGGATCTGACCTGACTCCTGGTTTGCTGTGGAATACAAAAACTATGCATATGATGCATTTTCTAGATGATAACGAAAACTAATTCAGTTTCTTTTTCTATTCTCCGTCTTGCTCTTGTTCTGCTTCAACGCTCTTACTATCATTCCCCAGTGCTGCTAGTATCATTCTTTTTTTTTCTTATTCCATTTCAAAATATGTTTACCAAAACTGATCCAAGGAGAAAGCTCATATATAGCAACTGCCTAAGCCACTTCTAACACACACAGTGCAGAAGGACTCTTCTGGTCCTGTCCATTTCAGTGAGCAAAAAGCTTGTTCTCACTTATACTGACCCTCATGAATACCTGAGAACTGTTGAAGGACAGCATGAGCTATCATCTCTTTTTGGTTCCACCTCCTGCTGGTGGTGAAAAAAACCTGTTGGCATTTTCTGTGTGCATGTAACCTTGCTCTCCAGGCTGTCTTTAGGACTTTTGCCCTGTTAGAATGATGCAACATTTTCCTTACGTGAAAATCAGGCCTATCTTGAACAACTTCTCATACAATACTTATTGATTTGTACGAGACAACTCATTAAGGTTTGAGTCATTAATATTTCTCCACTGCAGATATTGATACATTGTAACCAGTGTGAAAGTTCAGTTGGTCAGATGAAAACCAAAACTTGCTAGATTTCAAGGCTGCATTTAAGAGCAGAATTTAATCATTTTAACTGCCAGACATGTCTGATTACTATCTTCCAGACATTCATAGCTCTATCATAAATATATAGATTTTCACATTTTCCTAATAAATGAATGAATATACCTTTTGGGGAATAAAGTGATAGGTTTTAAAGGCATTTGTTTACTTTTTCTGTAAGCTCCTGAGATGGCTAACATACTAGTTGTTAATCACACCATCTGTTCAAGCAGTGTTTGACTAAATGAATCAATTCATACTTTTTCTTCTTAAAGCAGTTTTTTACAGAACAATATGTTTGTGTCTATTACCCCATCATTTGGCAATGTAATATGAGATATTTTAATTTTCCTATTTATTGTGCATGGATTTTCAATCTCCAAATATTTTTTTTAAATATGCATACAGCACAGAAAAGCTGTGTCTATTGATTTCTGTAGCATTGCAAACAGTGGAAAAATCTGTTCCATTCTGCTGTCAAATTTCAACCATCTGATTATATTTAAATGAGTTATTTCAACATGTTTCATCTGAATGACGGTCATATAAGCGATCCCTCCTTTGTACCGAAGATGGCAGTGGTGCACAACCTACCTAGCCGCTGGTACATTGCCTGGAAGAGTTTTGCTCAAATTTGGTTACTAGTTCCAGCAAACAGCAAATTAGGGGGGGACATTCTGCAAATGGGAATGGCAACCTTTTGTAGTCTTCCTTGTCTCAGTTGTCTCTGGTGAGCTTACATTTACATAATTCCAATCAAAATTCGGGCTAAATACGGAAACCGCAGCTTGAAAGAAATATAAATCCAAGCTTAGAAAGATTGTAACTGCTCTGTTTTAAATTTTGCATTCACGTGCACTTTCTAGCTTCAGCTGAAACAAAAAATCGTCAATGTCCGAAATGTCCTTGCATCAAATCTCGGTGATTCCTGAAATCTCGTGTGAAAGGCTACAACTGTCAGGTGACTATGAGTTGTTTCTAACCCCACAGAGGATTTGCACAAACATGCTTGGAGAAGTTCCTGACTCTTAGTTTACCTTAAACCAACGTTTTGAGGTCCCCCCAGTAGATTCAGAGAAGGAATGCTGGGCTGATCACCGGGGAGAATCTGACAATTAGTAAAATAGTTTTTGAATAAAAAAAATGATTGAAGCTGCACTGGTAGTACAAACAAATAAAATGAAAACAAGTAGCAAAATTCCTTCAGTATGCTGTAAAGAATAATCATGAAGGAAAATTGACTGAATGATTTCCTAACAATTTTTCTGTTATCATGGACTAAACATACCTTCATACTGCAGTGGAATCAGAGGTAGCAATTGTTCCTAAAGGCTATATCCTATTTACATGGTTGCTTAAGAAACAGCAAGTGCTTTTCCTCACTCATATGATGCCACTGTCCAGAAAGCTTTCTTCATAAGAGAGGCAACTGTGTCCTTAGAGGCAAATACCTATTACATTAAAGACAAAAATTGTTCTAAAATTATGGCTCGTTCATACTATGTTTTTCAACCTGAGTCTAATTTGTGTAAATTCATATGTAGTCAGGTTACTTGGCCAGACTCGTTTTTGAAGGATTGCATGCTATAATAGAGAAGTGTTTACTATGTAATGAAGAATGCTGCTGAGATGATCTTAATAGAATCTTCATCATCCCTTGGTTTGTCTGGGTTTATTTATTGATGGTTTGGGGTTTTTTTGTTAGTGACAGAGTGAGAAAGTAAAAGGGCAAATGTGTCTGTGAATGATGTCTCAAAATTTTCCAGCTGTAAATTGTAATCAGTATTGTGTTGTGCCAGTGGAACACAGTTGTCTTGCTGGATAGAGCAGGAATCTGTCAGTAATGCAGGCATCAAACAAGTGAATATACTAAGGAATAGGTTCATGGCCTTGAACTGGTGCTAAATGTGAACTTGAAGCCAGTGGAAGGTAATAAATAACACATGTATTGTTTCCTCAAGTGTCCTGGTAAGGTGATAAGCTGCTAACTTCTTTTATAGAAGGTGAAGATTTTGTATTTCTTCTATTTTAATTACCAGCTAACATTAGTCTGCTCTGAACACATTGCACGAGTCATTGTGAAGTGACTCCTTTGAGAAGCAGTGTGGCCAGCAGTGACTCCTTTGAGCCAGCAGTGTGCCCAGGTGGCCAAGAAGGCCAACAGCATTCTGACTTGTATCAGGAATAGCGTGGCCAGCAGGAGCAGGGAAGTGACCGTGCCTCTGTACTCGGCACTGGTGCGGCCTCACCTCGAGTCCTGTGTTCAGTTCTGGGCCCCTCTGTACAAGAGGGACATTGAAGTGCTGGAGCGTGTCCAGAGGAGAGCTGCCAGGCTGGTGAGGGGTCTGGAGACCAGGGCATATGAGGAGAGGCTGAGGGAGCTGGGCATGTTTAGCTTGGAGAAGAGGAGGCTGAGGGGGGACCTCATTGCTCTCTACAACTACCTGAAAGGATGTTGTAGAGAGGTGGGTGTTGGCCTCTTCTGCCAAGTGAATAATGACAGGACCAGAGGAAATGGTCTGAAGTTGCAGCAGGGGAGGTTTAGATTAAATATTAGGAAGAATTACTTTACTGAAAGAGTGGTCAGGCACTGGAACAGCCTGCCCAGGGAGGTGGTGGAGTCACCATCCCTAGAGGTATTTAAGAAACGTCTAGATGTGGCACTTCAGGGCATGCTCTAGTGGCAGAGATTGTAGGTTGTTTGGTTGGACTCGATGATCTTAAGGGTCCTTTCCAACCATGAAGATTCTGTGATTCTGTGAGAAAAAGGATTATTTCTGGGCATCCCAAAGACAAACGAAGACATTCTTTCACCCATCAAACCTTTTTTCAAATCTAAATATTTAGCATTTGGCAAACTTGATCCACTGTGTTGCTCTCAACCGCAAAGCTTATTTGACAATGAAGACGCCCATCCCTTCTGTAAAAGAAAAGGACAGCCTCTTGATTAAGCTCACAGCTTCACTTAGGCCTTGCTTAAGTTTCACTTTGAACCAGCCCCTATCCAGTCCAGTCCTGGTAGTATTAATACATAATGACATTTAATTCACATCATTGATTTCTTCTACTGGAGGCATGTCATTCTCATGTTGTTGACAACAAAGGTATTTCATGTCTTCACTGTTCCTAATGGTTCATCTATAAATGTAGAGAAAGGAAGGGAGGAAGGAGGAGAAAGGATGGCCATACACTTTGTAGGCCTCTGAAGGATGAAGGCAGTTGTTATAATGCTACACGGTTCACTTTTGCTCTTGGGCTCAACAATACCTTATCAAGTATATTACAGTCAACACAGAGGGAAATATTGAGACTGAGGTTTAATTTCCAGGTTTAAAGCCTTAGAGAAGTCCTATGGGGAATTTCTTCCCTGAGTCCTCATCCATCTCCTTCAGAAGCATATGTAAACTACATACAAGTATTTTAATTTGTCTGTGCTATAATTTATTTATATGATTACCAAAAACTTGATTTTTGATTTTTCAACAAAATTTTCAAAACTTTGTTTTCTCTCCATTCAAGGGGTTACGGAAGCTGACTTGTTACAGTATACTTTAAAATGTGGGTATGAAGTAGAATTAGTAAGTCAGTTGTCACATCGGATCACTGAGAAGCTCAGGTAGAGCTATGGCATCAGTATGAAACTGCTCCTACACTGCTTTATCAGGTTAATTAAAAAGGATATCTGAGTGGTTCATGTCAACTTGAATAATGATGCATTCTTCCTGTACATATTAGAATTCTCTTTGAAAAATCTAGTAAATAGCATTGCCATGTTGAAGTTGCAGATTTTATTCAGCAGATAGATCAGGTCTGCTGTTTTAAAAGGGAAAGATACATGTTTTTCTTCAAAATAGAAGCAATTCTACTGAGAGAACTAAATTTACCTTCTTTACATTAATAAACTGACAAATGTGACTTCCTTACCATTTGTATCTCGTGCAATTTTCTTTTTCACTGGGTGGAGTTATTCCTTAAGAGTTCAAAATGTTCCTGATCTTTTTGATTAGGCAGTACTTTTACTGTTATCTAATCTCGAAAGCATAAAATCTTTCATAATGTAACCTGATCTCCTTATTGCTTTTATATGCTACAAGCTGAATTTGTTCAGTCCTTATTCATATGGTTGATTACCAACTCATATATAAATCCCAGCGATTGCCGTGGGATCATTTTTGTAAGTGCATGTAAGTAGAAAGTAGATAATATGTAATTTTTTTATATGTAAAAAAAGTATAATGTGAGTGGTTACTCTTCTGTTGCAGAAGGTGTCCTATGGGTTTGTTACAGATCTTTTCTAAAGATTTTACAATAATGATTAATTTTCTTCTCTAACATGTCAATATCCTTGAAGATAGCCATTTTGAGTCCATTAAAATAATGGACTCAAAATAATTTAAAGATTGTTTAAGCAATTAAAACCCATGATTTGACTGAAAATTGCATTGTACCAGATGACAATTTTAATGCTTTTGCTTTTTGTAAATAAATGCAAAATTAAAATGAATAAGAAAAAAAGAAACAAGGGCCAAGCTGAGATCTTAAAAAACTTTGAGAACTTTGAATTATTTAATATAGTTACAAGATTATTTGTTTTAGATACTTGTTACTGTCAAGTTAGAAACTAGCTACATCTGATTATATATGGCAATAATATTCCATTTGTATTGAAGAAGGTTGTCATCAGTCTACACAGATAATAATTAATTTTCAGTACCTTTGTAGATAATAATTAATTTTCAGTACATTTGTTTTGAATTTTGTACTGTAGCTGACTGGGAAGTGGAGACCAAAGGAAAAAATACCATCTAACCACTCCTCACGAAAGGCAGACGAATGGAAAAGGAATCTTTAAGTTTTTGAGGTTGTATCTGCATTGAAAGCTAAAGAGTTAAAGTCTATTTCTATTACTGCACCTCTAAATCTCTAAAATTAAGGAGTTTGGAAGTTTGTGTAATTTATTTCTATATTGGCGCAATAGCATCAGGTGTTAGGAAATGTTTGCTCTGTAGCTGCCACAGGACGGACGGAGTGCCTGGTGTTGGAGCAGGAGTAGGATAGAGTCGAATTGAAACTTACAACGTTCTCAATGATATTTTGATATTTCAGGCTCTGGAACATCAACAAATGTGAGCTGTTATTATTTCTGTGTTTAGCCATGGCTTTTTGTCCCATGTGAAAGATGCAGGGCTTTTTGTCATTGCTATTTTTTACTCTGGATTTTTTGGTAAATAAGAACATTTTGAATCGCAAAATAAAGAAATAAATTTGTAGAACCCACCCTAAATCTGTTTTGGCAAATAAGTGTCACCCTTGCTACCCACCAATAGTAGGGACAGATTTTCATGATTTTTAATATAATTGCACCTAAGAATCATTTGGTATCAGATCCTCTTTACCAGACATTGCACTCAGTAAAGAACTTGCAAGTCCAATGAGCTTTAAATTAGCGTGTTTATGCTATTTACTAGCATCATGCTACGATTTCATTACATATCTTCCACCTGCCTTTAACTGGTGATTAGACGGTAAACTAAAGTTGTTTAAATTATGTTTATGGCAGATTAGAGGGGAGTAAGATGAAGGAAAAGAAAGAAGATGAGTGAGATGAGGTACAACACTGCTTCTTTGGTGATGAAAATGCTTTATCAGTTAGGTCCGTGTAATGTCTGATTCTTTACCATCTTCAGGCCATACATATTCTGCTCTTCACTGAATCACATATTTGTTCATTATATACCATTCTTTGTGCTTTTGCTCCCCCAGCTACTTTCCTCTGTGGTGGTGGCACTGCTCTAGCAGCTTGACAGTCTCTAACTTCCAGTTTTCTCCTATTTTAAAGAAATTCTTGAAGTCTTGTGGAAGAGAGAGGATTCAATAAAAAGCAAGTACTAACTGCTAGATACAGTCCCTAGAGACATTGTCAATTCCGTGGACTTATTTTCATAACAAAAGGAACTACAGAACAGTAATTCCACCTAGAAAGGAAGGCTCACAATCAATGGGCTATGCAGACAATTTTTCCAGTTAGTTGCTTATTCCTGTATTAGTTTGCATGTAAACTTTTTCATTTTCCTTCTGATACAGGACCTTGAAGAATCAAATCTTTTATACATTTTATTTAAACATTGTAAAAATATTCCATTTGCAATTTAAATTGATTACATCTCGAAGCAGAGAAAAAAAGGAAATAATGATGACAGAAATACTTGTTTAAAAAAATGCTGCAAATGTGGTGATGTATCATTCAAGGACAAACATTTCCTTTATGCAGTGTAAGAATCTGATGAATTCCAGAATACTGTCGAATTACTGCAGCAATGGTGTTGCAGTTGTAGTAGAATCTCTCCTCTTCTTGCTGCACTTGCTTTTGCCTCCTTAACCTCTTTATTCAGTTATGTAGGAATGAAGGCTCTTGTGGACTTAGCATAACCCCCCCACTTGCAGGCCACTTGCCAACACTTTCTTAAGTGCTTAAGTGAATCTTGTACAGGAAACGCAGCACTGAAACTTGTCCAGGGTAGGCCAGGTGATAAGACTTTTGATCCTTCTAGCCTCCTCCGCTCTAGACAAAGAGTGAACACAAAAATAATGTTTCAGAAGCACAACAAACAAGAACATTTGGAAGCAAGTAAAGAGTTGTTATTTTCTGGGCCTGCTAACAATGACATTTGTTAGAAAGGTAAGAGGTATGATGATGGAGTCATCGTTTTTACCAATATGTAAGGAAACCCAGCTGCAGTAGACTTAAAGGCGCATTACTGTCATGATCACCTGTGGCTGTTGGCTTTTCTGTTATCGAATTAGAATATTAGATGTTAGGAAGGAATTCTTTACTGTGAGGGTGGTGAGGCACTGGAACAGGTTGCCCAGGGAGGTTGTGGATGCCCCATCCCTAGAAGTGTTCAAGGCCAGGCTGGATGGGGCTTTGAGCAACCTGGTCTAGTGGACGGTGTCCCTGCCCATGGCAGGGGGTTGGAACTAGACGATCTTTAAGGTCCCTTCTAACTCTAACCGTTCTATGATTCTATGGTTCTGGAAATTGACTGTTATTGTGAAATACAACGCCTCATGCCATTTCAGGCAATGCTCCAGCATTCACTCTTTTCCTATAAAACTCCAAGTAAACTGCTTTTATGTAGAGAATTGAGTGGAGAGGGACTAACGCTTTCTCACTTACTTACTGAAAGCTTCTCCTGCGGGGTTTATATGGTCCATAGAGAATGAACACAAAATTCCACTTAGTTATCATGATGCATCATATGAGCAATATCCTCTAGGTCTTGATTTAGCCAGACGTTATGATAATCCCTTCCTCAAAGGATAACCTAGAAGTGGGGGTGTATCTACAGTCAGGGTGTGTGAATATAAATTACAGATGGCAAAGCACTGTATTTTCTAGGGCACAAGATGCATGTATTATTAATTTGTTATTTTGTGCTTATTTCAGTTGTTGTAATAATAAGTATTTCTAACTACTTTACACTTCAGTATATACAACCTCTATGAGTTTTAAGAGCATATATTTTTGCTTCTGTTCTTTTCAAAGCAAAAAGTTATGGTAAGCCAGTTTTGTATTATTACATCCTCTCAAGGGACTTCAGTAAAAAAAGTCTGCAAAATACTGCACTAGATCAGCAGTCAGTGAGGCCACTCACGGTACATAAACCTAACTGTGTTTGTAAGTCTTTTCTGGGTCAGGGCCGAAGAATGTATTCACTTGCCAGTACTGCCCTAAAGACAACTTAACAAACAAAAGAATCAAGCACAACAAGAAAAGCATCATTCTTATGAAGACACTTGACATTCCCTGAAGCATCCACACCCAAAAAATCAGTCCCCACCTGAAAAGCAGACTAAACTAAAAGCAGTTTAAATATGTTCTAGTAGGAGAAGCTCAAATATTTGCAAATATTAAGCAATTGTTCTATGTACTTCTAATTCATCTGGTTGCATTAAACTTAAATATGCAAAGGTCTCTCAGTATCACTGAGGAAATTGAAAACGTGATAAGCTCTGAAACTCACTGTGTTCACTGAAAACGTGTAACTGTACATTCAATAGGTGCGTAGTGATTCTAAAGATGTTGTCTTTTCATACTTCGGGTTCCTCAGGCTTCATACACAGTGTAATTAACCCCCAGTTGAGAACAACCTCTGTTGTTCATTCAATACATGAATTCTTTCAGTATAGCTAACATACCAAGTGGATTGTGTTAAGCGCATTTGTATATTGTTACAAAATGCTTTTCTTTTGTTCAGGTTTTTGTACTACAGGGCATACTAATTGGAAAAAATATCTATGCACAACGTTGCCAAGCTACATGTTGAAGTATTAAAGATATATAAAAAATTGTTTTGTAATGGAAATGCTGAATCTAAAGAGACTTAAATGTCTGCTTCTCTCTGTCATTTAAAAAGTAACTGTATCTATAAAAGTCCATCTGTTTTGATAGAGCATTCCATACATTCAACTTTACCACTGAAACTTGTTATACTCTATAGCTGTTTTCGCTGTTGAGCTTAAGCTATGCGTTCTTGTAATGCTTAGAACACTTATATTTCTAATTGCGATACTGGCAGACAGATGAAAGAACTAGAAATCAGGATCTCGAGTTCTGTTTTCCATTCTTCATCTTATTTAAGTGGCATCTCTGCAAATTACTATTTAGCCACCTGCAATTTAGGAGAAGAGTTTTGCAGATATCTACACGATGACACAAGATTTGGAAAGGGTCTGTAAACTGCTTTGCAAGGCCTGCATGTTAAATGCAAAATACCTATACTAGATACTGGGAAACATTTTATTGTGGTTTATATACTCTGTGGCATTTAAAGAGCTGCTTCTGTTTCTGTTGTGGAAATGCCATGTAAAATCCATTGAATTGAATATAGGTGGTATTTTTATATTTCACGTGTGTAGGGATTTGTTTGATGGCTTCTTTTGTGTTCGGATTATGTTTCCACTTGATTCTTTCCCTCTAATTGCCTGCCAATTATCTATGAAACAGGAACTCGTGTTTATAGAAAAGTGGTGAGGAAAAGTTTATCTAGTGTGACAGAATCAGAATATATTTGTGGTCTAGGTTCTCTATAGGTTAAAAATTCTTCTCTCGTGCCTATCTATGGCCAGCAGCTCTGCCTATAGAGCCAAATCCTCATTCCCGTGTCTGCCTCTCTGGGGCATGTTGTCAAGTGTATACAAACAGAATACATTTGAATTACATTTGAAAAATATCCTTGCAACATTTATACATGTATTGTTGGAGAGATGCTAGTGGCTCCAGACCTGTTGCTACATAGTTTTGCACATAAAATTACATCTCTCCCTACATTTACTGTCTTGGATCACGATAAAACAAGATAAATATTTTTAAATTTTTTTCTCTTGGAGGTTAGAATATTCTATTTATCTTCCTTCAAGTGGAAGAGAAAAAGAAATATAAGATCTCTTAGACAACATCTATAATTAATAGAAAGGCGAATTACTGCTGTTTAAAATTGTATATGAATACAGTCACTTATTAGTAAGTTTTCTGCTACTTGCTGATATGATACTACTTTCTGCTAATGCTGATATGAACAATTCATTTCAGTGATGGGCAATGACTGCATAATTTAATAAGAATACATAAATACATAAATAAATTTTAAAGCTGTAAACGTGTGCATAAGCAGTTAATCTGGGCAGCATGAGAGCTAGCCCTGTGAGTGCTTCTCTGACAGAATACAAATAGTAGTTAATCTATATGCAAAACTGAATTTACCAGAAGAAGAAACAGATAACTTTGGTTATAATCATGGCTTGTTTAGGGAAAAGTAGACTAACTGATCATTAGTTTTGGGAAATGCTTTAATGGAAACAAGAGAGTATTAATTTGATTCTTCAAGAGTCATTCAGTTATTAGTTAACACAAGGGCTATCCAGCAACACAGTATTTATCATTAGGCTATACACCAGAGCTTCCAGACACTTAACGCCTGGGTTGGGAATGTAATTCAGATCATTTCACTTCAAAAGCAAAGGCCATTTACCCGCTTGAACAAAAGGAGGGTGTTATTAGTGGGTAACAGCACAGATCCAATGGGACTTGGGCCAGGCATTAGAACAGCTGAGAAAATGACAAATTTTGCTCAAAACTACCTACATTTTCATTCCATGAGCTGTAAGGAGGAAATACTTTGTTCACAATTTTTCACCTAAAATTATTTTGCAGGTGTTCTTCATCGAGAATCAGTAAAGGGTACAAACTTCTCTTAAATTTTGCCATTGAAAATTATTGTTCTTATTTGATATATCAAGTTTAGTCATCAGTCTAAATGTTTTGAAAGAGTATTATTTCAAAATTTGAGCTAACACTTTTAAGCAATTGGTTTACATCTTTGAGCAATGCACATTAAAGTGTGTTTTACTGTATTTTTCTCCTTTCAAATGGAACAGAAGGAGAAGCTCATTCAATTCAATGTCTCTAGTTAATAGGTGAATGAGTGTTGTTTAAAATGATACATCAGTGAACACACTGAGTAAGTTTTATTCTATGAGCAACGGTTGATGTAATGATCAAGATTTCTTCTCTTTCTATGAATCAATATTTTAACACCTTCCAAAAGAAGAGGAAAACATAGAAGCCTCCGACTACTTTTCCACTAACTTCAGTTTGAGCTCTCTTGAGGACTACAAAACTCTCCCAGGAAATTTGTGGCAAAAGATTTTCCTCTGTTCTAGCATGTCACTAGAGGTTTTTATCCCAAATATCAAAAATTGGTGATAGTTATTGATTGAGTTCTGACTTAACTCACCTCTTGAAAATACGTCTATGAATATTTTTCAAAACTGAAAATAATCTTCTAACATGAGGTGCTTCAGGCATCTGTAAAGGACACAGAAAACTAGGCTACATTCCTTGTGGGGTTTTTGGTTGGTTGGTTCCTTTCCAGAGCTATTCCACAGGGTCGGATAAAGGAGGCCACACAAAATGGACATAGATTAGAGATTTTAGACCATTAAAATGGTTGTGAGTAACTTTTGTGTCGTTCTGCACATCTTTTTATCTTCCTCATACCTTCGTTTTAAAATCTCTTACAGAATCCTTGCAATTTACATTAATGAAAACAGGTATGTGCTTCAGGAACAATAGCATTGCATCTTCACAAGTCATGAGGAAGTAAAAAACCATACATTCGAAATAATGTGCAAGTAAAACTTGCATTTAGAACTGTATTGCTACATACTTATCCTGTTTACAGTCTTTCCTACAGCTTTTCTCACAGAAAAATGTAGATTTGGATTCTAGCTGGAATAAAAATGCCAGAAAGCTTTGGCAAGAGGATAGTTGCTGCATACTTAGGGATATTGCATGGAGAAAGAAATGTGTTTGTAATTAGGGAAACACAGAGCAGTTCTGATTACATCTAAGAAAAGCCAAATAGAGCAACTTTCTGAAGGACAGAGCATGTAAGCTTAAGTGGATGAAAATTTAGCTTACGCTAAAGTAGTTGAAGTACACAGGTTCTCACAAAATTCTATAATCTATTTCTAGCTTTGTTCTTGAATTAGAACATACACATCATTTGGCCTGCAAGGTTCAAAAAGTTTGACCAGTTTTCTCTCAAAATGTGTGAGTAACGGTTACAAAAAGCCAGAAAACCATTTTGCTGAAGATGGCGGTAATCTATCTACTGAACTCAGTGGGCACTAAATAAACATGATTGACTGTATTGTGTTTTTAAGTGTTCAAACACTGTTTGATTTCAGGAAAGATTTACATGGAGAGTAAAGTGCTGCTGCTTCTTCTCAACAGAAGGTTTTCATATCTACCTGACTCTTGGAATCCAGGCACTTCTAAAAAGCATCACTTTAAAAATATTTTAAAATGTTCAGTCTGACTAGTTAGTGTTGGACTGTTTCGTCTCACACACTTCTAGTTTGCACACAAAAAATCACACAAGCTAAACTAGTGAACTTGGAGAACTAAAGCAACTTAGATCTGCTGAACTAATGATGCCACAGAAATGTCAACATATGGATTGTCTCTGCAAAATACTAGTTCTGATCGAGTGAGGTTGACCAATTGTCTTTTACATCTGACCAGCAGGTAGGTTGTCTGGAACTTGAGAAGGCACAGAAACCTGCATTTTGAGATGGTTTGAGAAAGCTAAAGCTTCTGAGTGAGTTCCTTGTAGCATTTTCTGCCTTGACATGAGACCACATTTTCATGGCACACTGCACTAACAGATGTGGTACTGCAGTTTAATTTATTATGAATAGCCAAGTTTCATCAAAGCACTATTATTCTCAGAAAATGCCTGGACAATGTTAAGACTTTGACTTTTCAAAATGTAGTATTCAGGCCTGACCTCTTCCAATTACCAATTTTTCTAATTATTATCTTACCATTAAGAATTTCAGGTCCCTATTCATAAGGGTAGTGATGAAAAAGCTTCTGAGCCCTATGTCTGTGGTACCTAAGAGTCTCGTTTGTTGTTGAATGTGCAAATAAATGAAATCATTATTTTTAGAAAGAATGAGTGAGCCAAAGGAAAATGAAGATACTTCAGAAAAAAAAATATTAATAGAGCCAGTGTTCTTTAAACAGGTTCATGTCAGCACCTGTAACAGCTCTAGAATTTTAACTCATGTTCGTAAGAAAAACAAATCCCATCATCTTTATATAAATGCAGAATAAGCTTTCCAGAGCAAACGGCAGCAGAAGTAGAACAGGAATAAGACTGGAACTCTCATCCAACATAGATGTTTGCTTCATATATTTGTTGAAGTCAAGCAGGTAGCATTTCTGTCCCTGGAACAAACCATGTCTAAAAAAAAAGTCTTGAAACACCTTCTTTTCCTATCATCTCCTTCAGAACCAGTATATCCATCAATAGCAGACCTAAAGGGACACACCAACCCTAGATATTAAATCCCCAAAGCCTGCATGCATTCTTGTGTGAACTTCACCTGAGTAGGTCATTCTTGCTACAAATTAAAAACTTATACATTGACATTAGGTGCTAAACCTGCAATCATGATTGCTAAGTGCAGGAAACTTTTTCTTCAGCTAGTAAATTAGTCATGACTCCCTTGGAGAATGTCATGGTCTGTAAGCATATAATTTCAAGAAAAAGCTATTATATTTTAGGATTACTTCTTTAAAACATTCTCCTAGGGTTTTCCTCTTGCACAACATACACTTATTTCTCATAGCAAGCCTATACAGCATTGCTGGGCATGGAGTGCTCCCAGTTCTCTACCTGGAAAGGAGAATCAGGGATGTAAGCACAGCCCTTACATTGCTCTTCTGAGTGCTACAAACCAGACAAAGTTTGTGGTATGTTGGGACTATGTAGTTTGTAGTTTAACCTCTGTGTTGACAGAATCTTTTTGGACTCTGTGTGATCATAACTTACCTTTGGAAAAACATGTTATTTTTAGGTTTTTTGAGGGTTAACTCTACAATATATGGTATGCTTTACTGATATTTCATTCTGTAGCAACCCTAACATTAGTTGGTGGAATTCTCACTATGTGATATAAAGATCAATTGGTATAATGATGTTTTCCAACAGTTGTGATTACTTTAAAGGATATACTGTAAAGCATTTGTCTGGAAGCAATTAAAAGCTAATATAAACTCACCGTTTATTTCAATCAGTCAATCATACTTATTTCTTTCTCTCAGTGTTTTTCTTCTGTTTTAATTTTTTGAATCTTAAGTGTCAATAATGGCTTTTGACTTTTCCTCTTTTTTTTCCCTTCACAGATCAAATCTTCTGGAACTCTCGGGGTTTTCAAACAATGTTCTGATATGCATTCAAAATTTCTTTACATCACATTCTTCCTGTTTTCCTTTTGTTCTTGATTCAAGCATGAACAGTTAGGTTCACTTTAGTTATTTACAATATACTTAAAAATAACTTTATGTGAGTGTACTTCGTGTATCTTTTTATTTTTTTCCTTCTCCCCCAGATCTTCACAAACTAAAACAATGCTCACAGTTTACCGAGATCTGAGTTGACACGGGTCCTGGTTTAAATCTCAGATGTACAAAGAAGAGTATAATTTAAATTAAAATAAATCTACTGTTCTATGATGAGGAAGTTCTGATTTTCAAATGCATATATTGACATATGTTGACTAAAATGCATGATCCTTTTTCAAAACATTTAATCTCTTCATTATATGCTATTCCATTTTGTATTAGTTCTTTTTTAATATTGTAAATGGATACATGCAAAGCAGCAAAGTATAGACAGTTGAAATGGCTATTGCTACCATTATTCAGAAAAAAAGTATGCTTACCACCGCCTTTAATAGACCTTTGCCTGAATAAAAGACAGAAAAATAAAATCCTTTTTTATTTCAACTTGTAAAATCTTGGAGTCTAGTCCTTAAATATTTGCTCACTTGCAAGTACTGAGAATCTAAATTGCATTGAACTGAAGGATGCTGCAGAAACGTGTTCCTCCCTTTAGAGCTATGAAACAAAATGAAAACACTGCCTCTAAATATTTTGTTCTAACAATCTTTAGTGGCTGATTAAATATTTGCGTGGTTCAATAGCAGTTCTGTAGAAGCAGGCTCAGTGCTCAGAAATTCACTGAAGTGCAAGACAGAGTCGTGTCGTGGTGAAAGGTTCTTAAATTCTGCTTATATGCGTAAAGGCATGGAGCAGTATGTACTGAAGCACCACCTCTTAGATAAAGATATGATTTATTTTCACTAAGAATTTCTTAATTTGGAAATCGTCTACAAACAAAAACAAATCTGGTGTGTGAGCTTTTCACGTTATTTTCTTCCTTCTGGATATAATTATTTGCATTATTTTTAACAACTTCTTAGAAAAGTCCTATGCAGTCTATTTTTGCAATGGGCAGTGTGCTTACCAGGAATGACTTATTGCTTACATGATTACAGTCTACAAGATAGAGCAAGGAAGGCAAATGCATTCTAACTTGGAAATTTCAAGAAAAGCTGTACTGTTTTACTGTTTTATGACCTTCATTATGGCCTTAGAATTGAAAAATTTTTCTAAACTCCTATCCATCTGCTCTGAGTAAAGCAAATGTTTGTGCTGCTGCTCTCCATAATCCCCTTTTCCTTTCTCCCACATCTGCTACTGACCAGGCCTTTTCTTGATTGTTATGGAGTGCTTAGTTTGAAAAGACACAATAACTTTAAAATAAGAAGATGTCATTGTTATTAAAACATTTTACTCAGACTCAAAATCAGGGTTCAGGAATCTTCAGATTTCCTCAGTGATTTTGGGCAGCTGACTGAATCCCTCCATGCTCCCGTCTCCTATTTGTAAGAGGGAATAATAATGTTTATTTTTAGGAGAAAAGTATTGTTGCTTATTTTGATTGAAAGAATTTGTTCATTGCATAATACGAGGAAATAATATTATCTCTTGAAGCTTCCACACAGTGTATAATGAAAATATTTTAAAAAGTAAGAATACCATTTCAAAATGCTTTAAAATTAGATTATATATGAATTGCTATCTTTGATTTTTGAGTGTATTGGACCTTCTGCTGTTTCAGTGTTTGTTTCAGTGTTTCACTGTTTTAGTGAAATAGTAAAGTAGTCCGATAAAAAATACTAAAACTTCTCTGCACTTCCATTGAACACTAGTGAGCCCTGTGTACTCTATTCTGTAAGTGCTAAACATAGGAGCTCTCCTTACTGTAATGTTCGTTTGGAAGGCCAAACGTCTGGAGAGAAAGCTTATTAAGGCTTGCCCATGTACGGAAGCTTCTATTGGTTTAATTATATAAATCAGATTTATATGACATGTATAAACACTACACTGTACTGTATCTTGGCAGGCACATGTTATTTGATTTGCTTCCAAGATTTCAGGTTGCTGAGTGTCACATATTGCATGCCTCAAATACAATGAAAAAAACAAAGGCAAAAAAAAATGCAGCCCTCCCCACACCTCCCACATACCCCGTAGGTCCAGTGGGACTGAACCCAGGAGTATTTGGCTTTAGGATTTCTGGGATTTTCTTAGCCCTTTGCCAAATGGAGCAACCTTAAAAAGAGGAGAGTTTGTCAACCTAAACAAGCATGTGCAGAAGTGACTTTGCTTGTCAACACGCTTTTTTGCAGCAGATCTAACACTGCACCTTCTTGCTTCAGTCTAATGAAGAAGAAAGCCCCAGATCCTTTGAATTAGTTGCTCCTGCTTTCAAAGGAGTTGTTTATACAGTAGAGTAGACATTCAATGAGTTGTTTAGAGATACTTACAGTATGGAGATATTACTCGTTGCAGAAGATGGGAGGACACGAAGGTCACTTGACTTTGGGAGGCCCGTTTGTTATCAACAGTTGTGTTGATAACAAACATGCCATTCTAGGGTTGCACACAAATACAGGACGACCAGAACTGGCTGCAGAGTTCCCACATTAAACTATGTGAAAAAATTATTCTATCTTCCATTTCAGAGTAAACTTTCGGAGGGACCAATACTGGTATCAAGGGAGTGAGATTGCACTCGTGTCTCTGGCTGCTTCAGACGCTGTTGGTGCAAACCAGTGTGCTTTCAGCGAGTCAGCTGGCAGCGTATGGCAGTGGTAGGGAATGTCTGAGAACTGACAGCAGGCCGGTGCATAACACATCTAAAACTGTATTCAAAAAACCATCTAATTTCCAGAAAGATTTACAAATACAGCAGGATCAAACTAAACTGTGGTCATACTTCCCTCCTTCAGGTGGGTGGCCTGTATGACACCTACGAAGGGAACATTCGTCAGTCACCCAGGATTGCGGGTGTATGAATATGGGTTTGAGACGTACTCGTAAGGTGGGCAGCCACAGCAGCAGGCTGGGGGAATCTTGTGGCACCAATAAGGGCAAGCATCCCAGTAGCACGGTGAGCAGTGTCTTATTGCCTGTGGCTGTATGAATGGCACGTGAGAGGAGTGTATCTGCAGTTTCCTGTTCCTGTCAAAAATGCATAGTTCCTGAACTGGCTGCAGAATGTGGAGAATGGGAAGTTGTAAGGGTCAAATACTTGTGTCTGCAAAAGATAAAAGTAACTCATAAGATAAATGAAAGTGTTGATATAGGCAGTGCTTTAGTATCAGTGTCGTATTACCCCATGTTACATATTCCTAGTTGCAGCTTGTTGCCTCTCTTTACACCCGTTGCCGTTAGCTGTAGTTGAAAATGGAAGTGTCATCAGAGTGTATATACAGCAATGTGAAATGTGATGGCTTTTATTTATTGTAGATAGTTTACTTGAGTTGTGAAATGTCTTCTGCGCCCTATCTCATAGTTGTTTTGATTTTAAGATTTATTTGTCCCAATATATGTCCCAATGTCAAGGGACATACTGAAATACGGAAGCCTGAAAAAACTGTTTTTAATTCTGTTTAGTGACAGATTCTGCATTGTTTCAATTGATTGTTAAGACTAAATTCCTTGCATTTGAAATCAGACCTATTTTTTTCCAGGAGGAGCTTTAACCCACTCCAATTTAATGTCATATAGCAAACTCCAGCCTTCTAAAAACATATCCATTTTACGGTCATGATTAACTCTTTTTTTATTCTTTACTGCAGCACCTGCCAGGGGTTGAGAGCTGCCCAGAATGTCCTAATCTGTGCTTAAATGTGTTGCTGCTTCTCATTCTTCTTCCCTTTTTGCTTACAGTTTACAAAAAAGTACCCCTCCAAAACTTCATGGGGAAAGTATGAATACTTGATTTTCAGGGAAATCCACCTATTGTAAATGTAAATCATTCTTTGTATTGAAAGCTCTTGTGTCACTGTGCAAATGCACAGAAACTAGTTATACATCTGTGCATCAAGGCTGAAGCACGCACAAGACCAGCTAATTCCTTTTTCAAAAGTCCAGAGGATTGTCCTTTGACACCATCTACAGAGCACATTTACAAATGAAATCCTTTATCATTCTAGACCTTTTCTTAAATATTTTTAGCTTATGCAACAGCATCTGGTTTAAAACAGGAAACAGGCTTATAACTAAATGACTTTTGCACATAAATATTTAAGACTCTATATACTGAAATGTGACACCACAAGTTATCACTTCCCGGTATGCAGCTTCTTATGCTCAGTTTTATTTTGGCAGATATAAAATATCACAGAGACATGATAAATGTAAAGTCCTTCTCAGAAAACAAATTAAGTTCTAATATCACTTTGGAATGCTATAATCTTAAAGCAGTGTTTCTGATTTTATTGAATTGCTGGTTTTGGGGGGTTAGTTTTTTTTTCCGAAAGGTAATCTGCCTTCACGTTTACTTAAAAGTTTGACCTAGTCTGCTCCCTCTTCAGCTAGTGGGAGCTTTGCTGTAGATTCCAGCTGATAATTTGTATTACAGGAATGTGTAATACAAATAGAGTAAACTCTCTTCTCTCATGGGATATCTACAAGCTTTAGGAGATACATTAAGCAAAAAGCACAGTTATGTTTTTCTGGAATTCAGTGTTGAGGAGGAAGAATTATAGCATGTAAGTAAATGAACATATGTTTACTACATGAATGCTTTTACTTTTTTATGTCCTTTCTCAGTTGTATCTCCTTATCCCGTGCTTATAGTTGTCTTTTTCTTCAGAATATGAACTACATATGCTTACTGTTCTATTTACTCTCCCTCTTGATGGCCCATTTCAGCTAAACAACCTGGGATGTTCTACTGCCTTTTCACTGGTCTCAAATGGACTTCTGTCCTATTCAGAACTTTGCAGTGGGTACCAGTAGGCACGGCAGAAGCCAGTTTGAAAGCATGCAAAATCTTCTACATGCCAGGGCCCCCAGAATGGTTCCTCCAGACTTTGGCATGTCTGAAGAGATCATCGGGTAATCACTTCTGGTTAATCTTAATGAAGGTTTTAGTAATAATGAATAATTTAATGGCTAATAAGAACTCCATTTTGTACAGGAGGGATTTTGAATATTGCATTCTGTTAAGTGGACCTTATAAGATGCATAAAGAGATATAGGCCTGTGACTGAAGTATTCCTAAGTCATCAATAGACCTCAGATAAGAAAATGGTTGAGAACAGTTGTCCACAAACTGAGTGGGCTGCTTGAAAGGGAGCAAAGGAAAAATCAGAGGAGAGGCATGGACAGGTCAAAGGAGGTTGTGGGCACAGGGCGCCTGAGGCCAAGAGCAGGGAGGGGGCAACGTGCAGCAGAGCAGAGTAGACTCCGGCATAGTCGGGCTCTCAGCTATGACTAGATTTACCCAGAGCTGTTGTTCCGCTCGAGCTTACTTAGACTAAGTCCCACCTGCCTCCCACAGACCAAGGAGAGATGGAAGCTGTGGGAAAAATTAATTTCTCTTTCCTCCACAGCCAGTGGGCATGATCAGAAGAGTCAGGAAGAGCACTAGAGGATGGTATGGTCAGAAAGGAGGACTCTGATGACAATTCCCTCCAGTTCTGGAAAGCTTTACAGCCCTGTCCACATGCAGTTCCAGTTTTGGGTAGTTTAAGCCTAGGTACAAGCTCTTAAGGAATAATATTTCCTTTATGCTGTTTCTAAAGAGCATCTCATATAATGTAAGGAATGCCTGACCTTAGCATTTTACATCTAAGGACATTGTTAACAGCAAGTCAGGGTGGACATGCAAGGTTACGAAATAATGTCTAGATATTCTAATTTCTGAGAAAACATTCTATTAAATTTATTCAAATCTACATGAAGAATTTACTGTGCGTTTTGATTAAAAATCATAGCCTTACTATGAACAATGGTAACATTTTATGAGCATTAGTTTAAGCTGTAAGGAGTTCTGAAAAGTTTATAAATTTTTTCTTATCAAAAGCCAATGTTAACTGTAATCATATTGATTTCATTCTTAGCATGGCACAGTTTTGACACAAATTTTGAAAATAAGTAGTAATTTCTATGAAAATTAGCAATGAAAAAAGAAAATATTTTCAATTGTCCTGTGTTTCTTATTTAGACCAAACTTGCACTTGAGTAAAAAATGACCAACTGAGCTTATCTGTAATGAAAAAAACACGTTCTGGATACATGTATCATTAAGTAGAATATTTTAAAATTGTATTTATTTTTACCCACAAGGGGAACTTGTATTTCCAGCAACTGAAGAGAAGAAAGAAGTCAGTGTCCTGATTAATTGTTTTATACCTTTCCACTAAATTTTAGCAGATTTGAGCTTGAACACTGCCCTTTTCTTGCTCCACGCTGGTCAGATGATAAGGATTAATTTGCTGTGACCTATTTGTTTTGACCTTACTATGACCTTTAAGCTTTTTTATCCCTTTTCCTGACACTGTCTGTCATCTACCTTGGGCAGCCAAGTATAACTTCAAAGCAGTGTTCTGTAGGATACTTAGTTTTATAGCATAGTCATTCATTCCAGCACATAAAAGATCATTTGCCTATAAACATTGTTCCTGAAAATAGGAGTAAAATGGGTCCATTTTAAGCTTCCCAGGTTATGTCTCTGGGTGAATGTTCCAAAAGGAATAAAAGATGTGGCACACACTCTTTCAACTATTTAAGTCTATTATTTAATATAATTTCTGCAGGAATATTAGTAGAAGAACTTCTGTATATATGTTATAAAAAATGTCCATTGTGTTGTATTTCAAGAGACCGGACTTCATGCAGTTTCTATTGTGTTTAAAGCGATTTTAACTACTAAGTTAAAATGCGAAGTTTTCACACTTCTGTTGGAATGTTTTAATCCATCTCTGATTGTTATGTATGAGCCAGAGGTATCAAACCCGTAGAGTTCACATCTTGCTTGGACACTTACACATATTCCAGATTGGTTTTGACCCATATTTTTTTTCCCTTCTCATCTCTAATGATCGCACATGCACTTTATAGGGCATCTCTGACCACTCTGCTTGCATGGATTAATTATAGCTAGAATTAAGCATTTTCCAGTGGCTGTCATTTGAGACAGTGATTTTCATTTCCTTTCACCATGGCAAGTGACAGTTCTAACTTCTGCAAGCTTGCTATTCAAGAGGAGCAGAAATGAGAACTTCATATTTCTAGTGAGGGAGACTCCTAACTTTCCAGTACTCTCCGTACAACTTTCCAAACTGTTGATCTTAATAGTATAATGTTGTATGCACAGAGGAGCTATGTTTTAAGAATAGCGAGACAATGGCAGTGCCACTAGCAGCTAAACGTCTTACTTTGCTCCAAGTTTCTATAACAAAATCATGAAGATAACAATACAACATCTCTTCCTAACAGCATCTTGGGACCATGATTGATGCAGCTGTCCCAGACTCATGCAGATAAGATGTTTGTACACACACATAAAGTATGCCCACATGCCCTTCCATACTCCCTCCTACAGTCCCTCACCACAAACCCTTATCAACTTGTTTTACTCATCTCTCCATTGAGCTATAGGTTAGAGACCTTTTTTATTCTAGAATTCCTATTTGTTTCACAAGGAGTCCTGGTTGTACCAGGAATATAGGAACATCCTCTTAGGTCCCAGTGCAGCAGAACATTTAAGCATATGCTTAGCTGTAAGCACATGTTTTAAGTTCCAGGAAAGTAAGAATCTAATCATGTGTTGAATCTGAGCCAGAAAATACAGCACAAGGCATGTGTAAGTAAGTGCAAACAGTTTGCTCAGGTTTTAGGGGTATGTTGAATTTTTTTTTTTTTATCGGGAAATGCCGTATAAACAGAGCCAGACTAAGTTTTGGGCATGGATAATCAGAACAATCTGCAACGGCTTCCCGTCTGTGGCTAATGGGATGTTTCTCCAAGCTTTGTCACCATGGCAAATACTTTTTAATACACAAACATTTGCTGCATTGAAAATCCACCCACTCTTGTTGAAAGATGGCCAGGTTTTGTAAAATTGCATTCCAGCTACCCTGCTGATTTTTAAGATAAGCCCTTTCAGTTAACATTCCATGTGTCTAACAAAAGATGTGTGAAAAGCACAGTTTATAAGAACACACATGGAATCTTTACAGTTTCACTGTTCTCTACTTTAATGAGAAAACGAAGTTAAAAAGTCTTCTCGTATGTACATGCATGCAAGCATGCAAACACAGTTTTATTCACTGTTTTTTCTTTTCCTTTCCTTCCCAACCCTCAAAGGGACAAGCCAGTAACTCCATGCCAAGTTTCCATCTAAACTTGACTTCCCAGTTCTGGCAGGCATTCTGTGAACATCTCGTGTATTAATGAGAGATTAGGCTTTGAGGTTTCTTAGTTTTCACTGAGCGAGATACATATGCTAGGTAATAAGGTATCTATTTAGCTTTTTAAAATAATTGCTCTTAACTTTTCTTCTTGCTTAAATATGAATATATAATAGAGTAATAAAAATCAGTGATGTTCTTAAGTGCAACATAAATGAAATGAAATCTAGACATTTCCCCTCCCACTACGGCTCTAGGAAGAATGGTCTGTCCAGCTTTTATTTTCAGTGCCATATGGGTGTGTGATGCCAGTAGAAACGGCCCGAACACTTACATGAGATAGTTGCATCTGAGAAGAGACTTCAGGGAACATTGGAGGGAAGATATGAGCTATAACGGTCCCAAGGAAAAGACAACTTGCATTTTGGCAACTTGTGTGAATTTTGCAAGCCTTTTACTTGGTCAAAAAAAGGGAAAAAAAAAAAAGAGAAAAAAAGGAAGGAAGAGGGAAGGGAATCAAATAACATTCCACTCACACAGAACCATAAATACACATACCATTTTGTTCTTCGGGTCTACACAGGGAATATTTTTTCCAAAATATTCATTTTTTTTTTCTAGCTAACTATAATCCTTTTATGCTTTTTAGCAAAATCCCTCAGCAGTTTCTTACTGTATATCTTATTCTTCTGCCCTTTTATAAAGTATTTACTTCAGACCTGACTAAAGGGTAAGCCTCCCTTAATATTATCTTGCAAAACACAGGAGATAATCTTGTGCAGGCCTATTCACATTCAAATGCGTCATACTTCCTTCACAATAAAAGAAAAACAAAAACAATTTACTAAGGCATCACTGGTACATAAAAGGGACTGATCCGTACACGGTAAACTTCTCCAGATTTCCACAAAAATACTTTTGTAAAATTCCTGGAAAATCTCCAAGAGAAGATGCCACGTGAATGTAAACATAAATCCACACAGTCCTTGGACATGGTACTTGTTGTTATCTTCATCCTTTTGAAGTATTATCAGAAATGTCTCAAACAGAAAAGATAATAAATTACTCTGCTCACCCTATGAGGTCACTCCGTGAGCTCATGCTACATAGGAAATAGAATTTGGAAGCCTGACACCCAGTTTTTAGGACTAATGTCATTTGAATTTTTATAGGAAGCATGATATTATGTTTTCAAAGCTGTTGTATGGTTTCACATCCATTGGTTTGAGTTTTATAGTGTCTGAAAGGAAATCAAAATTTCACTTGAAAATGGGGATGTATTTAGAACTAACACCAAGTTCTTAAATTTTTCCTGAGTAAAAGCAGACGTGGTCTAGAAGTGATTTTAAAAGACTAGTGTTTTCTACATTGTGTGGTTCTACTACAAAAGTATTCGTAGTAAACTTACAATTCCAACAGCTGAGGCTGCTTTGCAGCATCCTATATTTTACAAGCATGGCAGAGGGACATTTGTTCATTAAACAAATATTCTCCCCTGGGTCTGCTTCTTCTTCTCAGATGCCACCTATAGTGTGTTCCTCATGCCCCAGGAGCCCTGCTTGCTCTTCTGGGCATCTTGGCGGCCCATTCACTGCCATTTTTGCTGCTACCAGTAAAGTGCCTTCAGTGGAGTGACTTCATATGATTACTTGCTGCACTTGGGGTGGAAAGAGAAAAGTGGAGCTGCACAAGTGATAAAAATAGTGGATATTTTGAATTAAATGTATTCTGGAGAAAAAAATATTTGCTGTCCAGCCAGGTCAGAGCACAAAGATCTTGATTCAAAGCCCATTTAACTCAAAGCAAAGATTCTTGCTAAAACTAGTGGGCTTTGGATGAAAACCTAAGTATACTGAGGAAAGATTTTTGCTTTCTGATGTGCACACAAATGAACCAGAAACAGGAATAAACCACTCTGGACTCAATTTTAGCCAAAACTTTAGTGGCAGAAATATTTTGAATGAAACACTCTTTATTTGTTGAAAAAAGTCGATTCTCTAAATAAGGTAATAAAAAATATACTGAATTGATGACTTTACAGGTCATGTATGAATTTATACATATAACCTAGATCTCTTAAGGTAGACTGCAAAGTGTCTATATATTAGCTAGATGCTGGCAGTTTGGCTGCTGTGGCTAAATTCTGTATTAAAGCTTGTGAAAAGTTTACTTTCGCAATTCAGGATGGAGAATTCTTCCAAGAGAAAGACTATAAAAGTGAAACAGGAAGCAAGTCAGTGTAAAATATCGAAGTCTTTTAAAATATTTAAATAACATTAGCACTGTGCTGAAATACTCATTTCCTAATTGCGTAGCACACAAAATCTTGGTCTTGCTAAGGCCTCCAATAAATTGAAAGCAGACTAAAACAAGCTTTCATACAAGAAACATCTGGTTATTTAAGTTTCCTTCTTTTAATACTAATTTTAACAACTCCCAAACGTGGATAGAAATACTACCTTATACTTTTGTTTAAAGTTCATTTCCTGTCCCTGGGATATTCGCTGACCTTTTAATGCTGGCCATTTTGCTTTCCACTTTCTTATTCCTATTCTCATTGACTTCATTCCATTCTTGACCTCTCTTCCCCTCAAGAAAATTAAATGCAGTCCAAAACATGTTGGACACCAATTAGTTTTACAGCTCGTCTTACCTCCCCTCCTACTGCATTCTTCAGTTCATTGAGTCCACTCCACTTTTATATTTTCAGTCTTCACAAAACTTATAGCCCCACTGCAAAATAAACACTGCTGGCATGAAATTAAAGCCTTTTTCTCTGCTGTTTTCCTCCTGCTAACCAATATCAACAAAAAGTGATCGCTAGACACACAAGGAAAAATATGATTAGCTTTTACCTTTGGCTTTTGAAAAAAAGCTTTCTTTTCTTGTAGTTACATCAGAGGCTTATGGCACTTTAGAACAATAAGTCTTGACTAGACAAAAAGTAAAAATAAAACTTTGCATACTGTAATTTACTTCTTTATCTTTTAATTATGGAGGTGTTGGAACAAGAAAGAACATATTTTTATTTCTGATGAGAAGACATATTCTCTCTTGTAATTTAAAAGTATACCGTAAAATATAAACATATAAAATGTAAACATAAGTTACGATCCTACTTATATTTTAAGTTATTATTTAAAAATTAGACATATTTTGCACTCTTACACTGGTCCAAATCTGCCATCTCAGCGTGGTTATCAGTAGGATCTTGCCTAATAAATCTTTTGTTATTGGCCTACCCCCTGACTCAGCGAGGCGCTTGCTGAGTACATACACGGCAAGGTTCAGAACATTGCTGGTTGGATGGAAACCGCTTCTCAGCTCCTGACATGTGTTCCAAAGTAGAAGACAGGCATTTATTTAAGTATCTTTCTGAAGTACACTTAGTGACAGTATGGCTGTCAGGCAAAATATTGTAGACAAAATACCTGCAATTTTGTTTGTCTGTATGCAGCCACAGATCTGATGCGCTAGCCGTCAAAGTTTGCCTTTGACTTCAGTATTGCAAGACTGAAGATGATGTGTGTGTACATGTGAACTGTCTCATATTTTTAGAGGTATATTTCATATGTTATGGATATAGTTATAAATATATATCATATATATCTATATTTGTACAATAATATTTCTGCCCAGAAATAGCAATGACTTTTTTTAAATTCCTCTTCTTGAGAACAGTCTTGCGTCAGAGCTTATAGCTAGCCTAAAACAGCCTGCTTTTTAGTAAGAAAAAAACCTATATCACTGCCAATGGTTGTTGTTCTTAAAACTCCTTGTTAAACTGAAAAAGTTAATGATAAGCACTTTAAAGTTTTTATTAATTTATGACTATGTGATATTCAGTTGCTTGGACTGATCTGAAGAGTGTGAGGAAAAACAAGAGTCCCCTCTTCTCTCTTAAAGAATCATCCTTCCTTTGGCTGTAAATAAATCTTATCACCATGAGCCAGAGAACACAGCTTTTATTGATTTATTTTCTTTTTTACCCGTCTTGTAATGTCTAAACACTCATATCTAAGCCATAGATTATTCAGGAGCTTTCAGTATTGTTCACAGTATAAAGTTTTCTTTGTCCACACTTGTAAGAACATTTTATGGCTCTTCAAACTAGATATTACATCAGTATGTTTCTGTCTGATATAATCTTTACAACATAAAAAAAAACCTACTAAAGCAGAAGTGGTCTCTATGTAGTAGTGTTTCTAGTTTTAGGGATATCTTTTTTGCTTTCAGCATTAATGCTATTAGTGTCAAACTAAGAACTGTAACTCACAAGATTCTGTAAATCTGCCTTTTAACTTTATATGCAAAGTATCAGTTTCATGGGTGAACCCTGACCACGTTTTAGGAAAAAACGTAAAATGTATGGTACTTTCCTTTAACCAGTTTTTGCCCTGGAAAAGTGATAAGCGTTAGGTACTGGTGTTATATATTTCTGATAGAGACCACTCCCCCCCTTTTTTTTCCCTTATTGTTCTATCTATATGTAAGACACTATTTTGACTTCATTATTTCCACTTTCTACCTATCTTGGTAGACTAAGGAGAAATCTGACTGAAATTCATATTAACAGTTAGATCTCTGAAATTCAGAAGATACGTTTTGTAATTATATGCTTAAGGCAAAAAGAATAATAAATATTAAGAAAAACCTCACTTTCAGTATAACATGGCTTAGTCTTCTCCTTTCTTGGAAAAAAGCCCCAGAACTCAGTTTTTGGCTGTACATTGTAAGAGATCCTTCACTGTGAATATGCTGATTTGTGATACCTATGGTTCTGCTCACACATTGTTAGGCAAAATGAAATCTTTTAATCAGATGCAAGCTACAAAGAAAAATTGAAGTGGTGAGAATTATGCACTGAGAAGGAAGAACGTGCCTCAAGAAAGTGTCAGTGCACCACATGCAAATGTTATTTACCTTTGGGGCATACAGACGGTTATAACCATATTAACACTCACTGTGATCCTAAAAGCACTTCTGTACTTCTGAATATAGAATTAATTTGACACAGATAACCGCGTTTGTGTTCTACTAGAGGGTTATAACCACCTTTCTTTCTCAAAGCTTGCAAAGTCCTCTTAATATTGTGTAGAAGGCTTATGGTGACTCACAATTCTGCCTAGGCACATGTTCTTGTCAGGATGTTATTCAGTTTGCTCCAAAATGTGTACTATAGCCACTCAGTTTTTGGTTGCCCAGGGCGGTGGAGGCTGGAATAACTCAGTAACACAAAGGTGCAACTAACAGAAGAAAATCTGAAAAGTCGGGGGAAGATAGTCTGTGCTGAATTTACTGCTGTGTCAGAAGCATGAGACCACATGACAGGGAAGAAGGCTCAGCACTATGCTAAACTTAGTGAATGTATCATATAGCAGGTTCCCTTTCAGGGTGGCACGGTTAATCCACAAGCCAGATAATCCCCTACTGGTAATTGAGAGCTGATTATATTTGGTGACCTTCTGTACTAGCAATGCTATTTCCTGCAGCCTGAAATTTAGCTTTCCCACTCTGCTGAAAGTCAGAGGCACATAAATATCTCAAATCAGTCACATGAATGGTAAAGATAGGATCTGAAAAAAATGTGAATACGCTGTCCTAGTATAGCAAAGATTTGAATGGACAGTAGATTCTTTGGATTGCCTGTGTTCACAGAGAAAGAAAGAAAGAAAGAAAGAAAGAAAGAAAGAAAGAAAGAAAGAAAGAAAGAAAGAAAGAAAGAAAGAAAGAAAGAAAGAAAGAAAGAAAGAAAGAAAGAAAGAAAGAAAGAAAGAAAGAAAGAAAAGGTATTTTCAAAAATTGGGCTCCCAAAACCTAGTCGGTTGTGGCATCAAATTACGAAGTTTAATGGATAGAACGTCATTTCTATACCCTGCTGGTGAGATCATGCCATAAATTATGTCAGATTGTATTTGTTGGATCGGTGAATTCCTTTTGATATGAATAGGAAAAGTGCAAATATGAAAAACATATAAAAGAATATACATACAGGCTGAACTCTTCCATTGTAATTTTTAAAAAATATGTTAGGGTAAAAAATTCAAAGCAACAATTCTATTAGATACAGCTCAATGAAATCACCATAATTCTTCTTTGAATATTTTCTGTTGAACTCAGAAAGTGTAGAACAAAGTTCTTGCTGTGCAATCTTATTTATGGCTGGATTTTTGCATGGATATAGGAGTTAGAGTGAAAGTCTCCCCATTTGACTTTGAAAAATTAGGATACATTCCAAAAATGTAAAATGTAGCCTAAGCTTCAGCATGGGGGTTGCAGTCCAAGATCAGCTGCTTATTCATTTTAACTATTTTCACAGTAATTTTCTCGTTTGAATAGCTCACTTCTGTTACTTTATTTTCCAGATGTTTTACTCTTTCCTTCCACAATGCTTTTAATTTTTCTTCTATCTAGACACTATCTATGTTACATGAATGATACCACGAATCTGGGGTGTGGAGCTCTATGTGAACTAATTTTAGTCTGATTTCCAAGTAATTATAGGAAGAGGACAGTTCAATGGAGATGTACTTGCATTGCTGGGCTACTCTCACACCTTGCTGCTGCAGCTTCCCTGTTTACACGGTGTGTCCAAGTAAAAGCTCGTACAGGTCTGACCACCGGAACTGTGATCAGGTTTGGTTCACTCCCTGTAGTCTCAAGAGTGGGGGAATTAAAATTCTCTCCCTGATGGCAGCCTCCATACATTTATTCGCACAAGGGGGAAACTGTGCCATTCCAACCTCCCTGAGCACTGCTTGTCTTGTGGTTGCGGTATAATGATATCCTCATATCCCATAATACCCTCACTTTATAGAGAGTTATCATTTTTGGTTTTTTTTTCATGCCTCACAGACCTACAGACAATCTTCCTATCTCACAGAGCCAAGTTCTGAGGGAAAAGACAGTAGAATTCAATCTTTATGTGGTAATTCAGTTGGAGAAGCAAATAGAACAGGAAAAAAAGTATCTTGGTATGTAGCTGTTGAGAACCAGAAGTTTCACATAGAAGTGTTATCCATCTCACCTTGCTTCCTTCTCAGCAGAGCTAAGAATGTTCTGGCAATATTTTAATTGTTGGAAAAATACAGTTCTGTTGAAATCAAACTGTTTCACAGGAATGTCTCATTTTTAAAAAAAAGTTACCCAAGAAAAATACAAAATATATTTGAAGCCTAACTTTGTATGTGTGTGAGATTTTAATGTCAAACCCAAACTGACAGCATGAAAACAAATGTGTGACCATGCCAGAAACAAATGTTTTCAGAATTCATTTCAAAATAAGTCTTATTATCTTGGCTTGAAATTAATTTTTATGTATGCCTGACTAACTTGGTGGATAGGAATTCTGCCTGAGAATGTAGAAGAACATACTCCCAAATCAGGGGAATTATAGAAAATAAAAATTACTTAATTTACTATCCATACATAACAACAGTTTTACAAGAAACCTATGCATGTACTGGCACATTTTCCAAACTATCTGTAAAAACAGTGAAGGGGACATGGAAGAAACAAATGTTAGTGTGATGCTGCACAGTGCTGCAGAACTTCTAGCTCACAGCGTTTGGCACTAATGGTGCTCTGTGGCTCTCTACTGTGTTTATCACAAACCCCTTAAAAAGCATCACCACACAATGTTTCACTTTTTTTTTCATTTAACTGCCGTTTTAAAAGAGTACTTGGTCTGATGAGATGTATCTCATGTTTTCTTTCAGTTGAGGGGAGGTACCACATGTACGAACCAAAACAGATCAGGAAAGCCAGAGATGGTTAAATTCTGCAGGACAGGCTCTTAAAATTGATTGTTAAATCCCATATTTCTGAAAGATGCCTGAGAAATTCCTTATTCAGTGAATTTCCTTATTAGGAAAAGGTATCTGAGATCCATCAGCAAAGCAACAGTCAACTCTATGATTGGAAAGGGAAGACAATTGAGTTTCTAATGAGAGGTTCACGGGGTTTAGCAAAAGGAATTCTAACACAGCGTTAAACCTGAGTTTAATACATAATACATTTGTAAACTTTGATACATTTGTAAACTTTGATACATTTGTAAATTTTGTATGAATTTATGAGTCGTATGAAGCATGATATAGCCAACACATTTGGTACATATGCTCTTTAGTTTAACCCCAGGAACCAAGGGAGATATTCTGGTCCAGGGAACTGAGATTTAGAAGATTTGGGTTTGCCACTGACTTGCCTTGTGACTATTCAGGTCATTTACCCTTCACGATGCTCCTAGTTTAACACTCATAAACTGGGGATAACGTTGGTTAATGCTGTGCAAGCCTGAGTTGAAGAATACTGTAGGAATATAAAAAATCGGATCTCCTCCCTTAAGTTCACATATAAATAACGTATTTGATAAATGTAATTTGAAAAATGTCATAGATATTTGATAAATTAAGTTGTGAAACAATCTTAGAACTGCATGCAATCATTAACTTACAATACTCATTAAGAAGATGTAATGAAAAACATTTTGATATTCTAATCAGGGATTGCTTTTATTTGTTATGAACACCAACCAAACAATACAGGGTTGTGCTCCGGCAAGACATCATCTTTGAGGGGGAAAAATTCACATTTCAGACTGACAGAAAGGAGACAAAATAAAGCCTCTTATTGAGATACATAAATAAGAGTTTATAGCCTTTGCCATGCATTTTGTGGTTCAGTTGCAACAATCCTTGAATACTGAGGCAGATTGTCCTGGCGTGTTCAACTGTACTGCGTAACTAGAGCATAGATTTTTAGAGGGTTTCACCATCACTAACCAGCCCCTTTTAACAGAGGTAAAGTTCCATAATCAGATTTTCCAAAATCAGCAGCCTCTGCTGATTCCAAGTTGCACTTAATACTGGCACTCTGTGGCTAAGAAAAAAATTAATAACTAAAACTACCTTACAGGCTAACATGCCATATAAAAGAATTCCACTTTTCTAGAAGAATACTTTTCTACACTTCAGTCGAGTGTTGTGTAATTATCTTAGGTGGCTGAATGTGACATTAAAAGAGAAGGTGGGCGAGATAACCTTTGGAAAGCTTGCATGAGAGGATGGAAATGTGCCTCATAATAATGAGCATGTCAGCACTGCAGCGTTACCTGAGGTCACGGGTGGAACATATGAGCACGGTGACTAGTTTTCTTAAGGTGTGAATCCTAAATTTATATCAAAGTTACTTTACACATACTGTGTTCACCTGTGTGTGTCACTGGGATTTCTGCAAGCATACTCCATGTACCCTGACAAGGATAGTGACCTACATTTAAAAAAGTTTTTGACATTTCTTTTGCCAATAAAATTCTTGACTAGGTTCTCTGTTCCTCTGGGCAGGCGCGGTTGAACTGAGGGAAGGTACTTCCTTGCCTTTCAGACAGATGAGCCCACGTTCTGGCTGCACCACACTAGATCAAATGAAACCTTCTCCATGGAATTGGCTAACTTGAGGTTAAGTAACCCTAATGCAAATCATAGTTTATGGCTAGGTAGAAGCCACACCAAAGTACGGATATGGATTTACTTTGAAATTAAAACATATTCTAAATTCTTGCATGAATTGGATTTTGTCTTGAGAAAAATTAGTGATGCTAATTCCAAATGATTTAGCTGTGAACAGAGTATCTGCAACACAAAGTTGTGTGTGCATGGCTGTTCACTACAGCATTGATGACAGTGGTGACAGACAAAGTCAATATTCAGGATAAGGTTAGGCTTGTTAAATCACTTCACTTATATTTATGGTATGTTAAAAAACTGGAAACTCAAGAGGCAAAAAAGCATAATTTTCCCTCTTAGTCTGTAGGGCTTGTTGGTTCTCTACTGGTTAAAACATTTCAAAATTAAAATATTTGAATGTCTATATTAATAAAGATTTTAATGTCTTATCAAAATATTTTATATTAATAGAAAATTTTACTAAATATGATCTGAGAAATACCATGTCATATCTTGACTTTTCAGCCTATGCTGTTTTGTCAAACAGCATCTTTAGGATAAAGATGAGGTACCTTTTCATATAAAATACATCAATGCTTATGTTTTCAATATTGCAGACTAAAAAAATTCTGATAGCTGTCAGTTTTTTCATAGTTTTTCATTTTCTGCAAGTTTACAAACAATGCAATGTATGTAAAATATGCTAGGTTCAAGCAAATAACATACTAACTTCCCTATATATATTTCAAACATCACATCAAAAGCAGAAATTATCAGTTCCTTCTTGCCAGCCTGTGGTCTGCCTCTGGCTACTCCCTGTGTATTCCTTCTCCAAAGCTAAAGCAAATACAAGAAGTCCACATGGTAGATGTTTCTCTTTTCTGCATGTATCCTATCCACCACGACCATGTTATTCAATATATAACTAACTACTAACTTCAGGGTATTAGCCAAGTCTGTCTACACTACATTAAACCAGATTTACTTTAATTCTGGAGTTATTTAAAATCTAAGTTAAAATTCTGATTAGAATAAGCAGGAATGTGCGTGTGTATATTTTTAAGATTTTCAGCACACAGATCTGGGATTTTTTACAACCGTGCACAGTGTCTATAAACCATCTTCAAAAATGTGAAAGTGATTTCCTCCTTGCCATATTTTCTTTTTGACCTGATGGCACAAATTTGTATGTTTAGCTGTAGCTGCTTGAATACATTCCACAGATGTTCGCTGATAGGGAGTGTCTTCTGTGGCAAGCATCTGATGTTGTAAATGTGCACGGTCTGAAACACAAGAATCCCTGAAAGGTAATGGCTTTTATGTCACGTAAATTTGGAGGTTAGTTCACGGACTCTTCTAGGAGCTCCAGTACTGCACATTTTTCCATACCCAGCCCCTTTTAGAAAAAAAGGGCCCCAAATATTTTGTCTGAATTCCTTGCTCAATGAACCTACAAGGAAACTTATGGAGCAATGGAATTAAAAGATTAAACCACAAGCCACTTGTACTAAGTCTTTAAATGACTTACGAAGCATAGAGTTTACATAGTAATTGAGTCTGCAGACTCAGTTGCTTTTGGAGAGTTCTGAGGACTTCTGGCTTTTTTCTGCCTGACTTGACTGCTTTGTTGCTGTGTGGTTGTTCCCATCTGGATGTTACAAAAGAACAAGACAAAGGATAAGATTACAATTAAGTAACATTTATTTGTTTGGGGTTTTTTTAACCACTTCGTAATTAGAGAGAAAATCCCCTTTATTGTTAACCAATAGGGCAAGAATTTGAAACAGCAATATCACATGGTCACAATATTCTCACTCACATAACTACCTTAAGTCTTTTATATACTTCAGGCATGCAGTACTACATGTGACAATCTTAAGAGACACAATGACTTGATACACACCTACATTTAAATGTCTCCAGCAAGGTGATTTTTTAAGTTTAAATATTAAATATTGACAAGACCGAAAGCAATTTTTACCAGTAACCTCTGTCTGTGGCTTTAAATCCATTAATTTCTGTGACACGGGGTAGGGAAAAAATAAGCATGCTGCAAACACGGGAGGAGGCAAGTATTTTACCCTGGATAACCAGGAATATAACCTAGAGGTAGATTAGTGGCTTGGTACAGGTATGAGGACAGGTCATATTATTCTGTGGATGCCTTTCAGTTTGTCTTCAGAGTGTAAAGTGCTTAATTTTTAAATTTTGATTCTGTAGCTGCGAGGATAATAAGCTGACCCCTTTAGGCTTGGTCCCCTGTTTCTATTCAGTATAAGGGTGAGAGAGAAGAGAAGCTAAAGTTTCCAGCAAGGACTGTGGGATTCCCCTTCTCCTATCAGGGACAGGAAGCTGTGTGTTAGAGAGCTGGGATAACACATTTCACTAGTGAAACAAATGGACAGGAGAAACAGTTAACGGTGTTAGGAGCTTGTAGTTCTACTGATCAGCTATAGGCAAGTTTAGTGCTTCTAGAAGATCTGAATAAATAATAATGATGCGGTCATCTAAACTGTTCCCGTGGCTGGTGTTTGTGGACAGTGATGATCAGGTGTCATTGTGGAGTGGGTAGAAATGGTCCCAGGCTTCATATGGGATCCAGGCATGGTTGTGGTGTTGTAAAATTTGTACCATTGCATTTCTGTTCTGCTTCTAGCAATGCACCCTTCAGAAGACCACCAAATGCCAGAGTGGCCAATATAAATTTTATACCCATATTTTTTTTTCCATTTACACCTAGATGATGATATGTTTTCACACCTGGTCGCCTTGCTGACAGATGAAGCTGGTCAGAAGCTAGTACGGAATGAGAACAGGTTGAGAGCACACTTGAGAGGTGTAATCGGTCCCCAGAGAAACTTAAGACAAAGTAGGAGGTCTCTGGCCTTTGAGGTTTTTTTTTGTTTCATAAACAAGGTCATTACAGCATATAATCAACCCTCCCAATATTTGATTATCTTTTGTTTCCACATACTGATGAGAAGGATTGTGGGATTTTTTTTCTTCATCATTGACAACCTATCCAAATTGTGATAGATGTAAAAAATTTCGTCTGCTTACTGGTCAGTAAAATTTGAGGTGAACTGAAGGTTTTAGAAATATCCTTCAATGGGACACTCTTGCAAATTACCATAAAACTTCTGAGTGAAACTTCATAAACTCAGAGAGCGATGAACATCGGTGCTGTGGAATTTCCAGGACAGAACTTCCCTTTTTCATCTGTTTACAAAACCTTATTTCTGCCTTGTTTGGTTCTGTTTGCTTCTTGCATATGGACAATTTTCACTTAGGGATTTCTGAGGTGTCAGCAGGAAACATCTAGCTGTAGAGAAACCTGCTACACGACCAGCAGTGCAGGTGACTGCAGCTCATTGAATAGTGTTTTGTATTAACACTTGCCCTCAACCTGAAAAAAGTCACATTTCACGAGAACACATTCAGCAACAGGAACAGAGACTGCAACGAGCAACACTGTCTGTAGAGGACTAAGCAATAAACAGAAAGACTTTTTCAAAAATATGCCAAAAAAGTAATTGGAATTTTTACAGGTGTTTATTATTTTAAATTCCTTTCTGAGGCAGGCTGTGTAGCATTTTCCGCTCGTGCAACATTATCTGCCCAACTACTTTATATTAATGGCTTGGTCTTGCAGAGAAGTTACAAATGTTTTTCAGCAATAGTTCAGGTATAGCAAATGAATGAAGAGTGTGACAATCCACTAAGAAGGACAGGAACAGAATTTGAACCTACCAGTTGAGCATTTTACACTTCAGGACAAAAAAACCCCATGTGAAGCGTTCTGCCTCTTATGTCTTAAAGTCAGTAGAGGTTGACTGACTGAACCAAAGGTTCTCTGTACAACAATGACAGAATGTTTCTTGTTATGTAGGATATCAACACAAAGTAGCTGCAAAACCTGTTAAATCCAAAGGTACTCTTCAATATTGTCAGTAAGGCTCTGGTGTGAAAAATAGGCCATATAAAGCATTGTAGTTCCAAATACTTATAGCCATCTGAAGAGCAAAGTGGTCTTCACAGGTTTTGGGATGTGCTAGAACAAATTGCATGTGATTCATCGGGGACAAAGGAAAGGTAATGTGAACGATTATTCAACCACAAAAATGCAGATTGAGAAAAAGGAGTATTTAGGTAGCAGTTGTATAGAAAAGGACTAAGGAGTTATTTTGGATCACCACCAATATTAGTCAGCAGCGTCATTCAGGTTTGAAAAAGGCTGGGATGTGAAAACAGAATCCTGCCCTGCAGGTTGTGAAGATGAAGGCAGTTAAAAGCAGAAAAGCTGCAGCTGAAATAGTGTGTCCAGTTGTAGATATGACACTTGTAGAAAGATGGTGACCAGTCGGTGTCTAGAGGAGAGAAATGAGGTGCTCAGCTCTGAGAAACATGACCTAAAAGGAAAACCAGAAAAATCTGAAGTTATTTGTCCAGAGGAAAGAAATCAAAGAGACCTGATAACAGTGTAACGTACACAAAGAGCTGCTGTGAAGGAAAGGAAGAATCTATTGCCACATTTGTGAGGGGCAGTACAAGAAGTAATGGTCCTCAGATTACAAATAGATTATTTATTTTAATAATAAAGATAATTAAAGGCAGGAATAGACAGCTTGGAGATGTAGTGGAATCCTCTTTACTAGAAGTTAGACAGGCATCTGGCAGAAGTGATGTAAGAACGGTTCATTCTGTCTTCAGGCAGTGCAGTAGCTTCGGTGATCTCAACATCTTACTCAGCCCTTGAATTCTTTTAGGTTCTGAGGTCCTGACTATCTGATAAGTATTTGGTGAATATGAACCAGCGCTGAGGTGTGGCTGATGGAAGCTGGCAGACCAGCAAAAAGAGATACAATGAGGGTGGTATGCAATTTGTCTGAAGTCTCATGGCTTTAGTAAGAAGTCACAGAAGTGATGACGGGAGGAATGAATTTCCATGTGTAACACTAAAATCAGTAATTAGAACAGAACCAGCATAGAGAGATAGGTGCATCTCTTTTACTGCACCTGTTTTTTTTTTCAAACGGAATAAAAACTCTGGTCTTTAACAATGTATGGAATCCAGAATGAATCTGATAGATAGAATGGATTTTAATAGCATGCCTGAACTATATGAAGGATGCAGACTTCTGAGTTGCAAATATAAAATGCTCATGTCTACAAAATCTTTGCAACATGGATGCTGTATATATGATAATTTCTTTGTATTTCTTCTGAGAAACTAACCTGTTAGCATTTGTTCTGCAGTGGAATTACTTGAAAAGCAAAAAATGTCACAATGATATCACCTTGAATATTAATTTTTATTTATTTATATACATAGTTATTCAGAAAAAACACAGACACATAATCTATCATGAAATTCAGCAGTGGTGCTTTATACAAAAGTTGATATCCTTCATCAAATAACAATGATGTACTTTGTATGCTTAGAAAAGCCTCTGATCTGTGTTTGCCATTCTCAAACATAAAGATTGCGTCTATGATTTTGCTAGCATTAGTATTTGGAAGAATAATCAACACAGAAATGCTGAGGTTTGACAAGTGGTATAAGATTTCAGTAAACATGTCTTCTCTCAGAGAGATATTGGAACCAGATAATATTAAGGGAAATTATACTGCTTGGAACTCTGATCTTCAAAGAGAATATAAGTATAGATTGAAATCAGAATGGACATTTAGGGATATTAAATGCAAATAAGGCTTCAACAGAGGCTCAAAGATACAATTAAATTATGGAAATACGCACAAGTTCAATAAGTGAAAACACAAAATACTTTGGGAAGGAAGGTTGTATAAACATAAGCTTATTGCTAAATTAATATTTGGAGTTAGCTGGAGTATTGTCATAATATTTAAACTGAAAATTCTGATTTATCAAAAGTAGGATGCTTTGTGAAAACTTTTACGGAATTTTCTTTAGAGAGAAAATTTTTTAAGAATTTAAATGAATTCTATTCCAGCTATTTCAAAACAGAACATTCTGAAGGTGTCTTGCATTGGTTTGCCTATTGGATACAATTTTAAGATGGTCACACCAAAATGAAATATTTAGATTAATCCAAAGTATTTTTCTGCACTTCTTATGAGGGAAATTTGCTGATATTTGTATTTGTTTCCTTTCCATTGCAACACTAAAAGGGATTGGAACTTATAATATTCCCCCCAAAGAAAAATTTCGAGTCACAGTTGATTATTTTAGAGTATTTTTCTTTAATGGTATTAAAAATGGGTCCTCTAATAAAGGTAAAGGATGGTTAAATTTAAATACTTATTAAAAAAATTAAACAATTCACATGAATTATGAAAAAAAATTAATTTTATCCCTAATCTTACAATTTCTAGGGATATATAAAAATGAGAAACAAATAGAACATGAGTTCAACAAGCACATGTACATTTATAAGTAAAATGTGAAAGTAGTTTTAAATACATACTTTTCACATACCTTAGAAAATCATTAAGATTTTGCCAGATGGCATTTATATGCCTTATTGTAAAATGTATCTGATGACATATATATTTCATAGGCAGTTAAAGGATAACAGAATGTTATATTCAGTGACCACCTACAAATCTTTTTTAAAGATACAGGTTAGACTGAGTGCATTAGCAGCCTAACCACATATTTAGAAAATGAAAGATTAGGCTAACTCTTATCATGTGAGCTCAGAAAGTACGGTTGTAGTTTTAGACTGCAGGATAAAGAGGTTAGGGGCCTTTTGCAGACAGAGAGTTGCAGAGAGTAGGATAAATGTGAGAAAAAAGGAGAAAAAAATCTTAAGTACTCTCATGTATTCCAGTTATTGTAAATACCATGGAATAAAAATGTCAGTTCATGAGCCTCAACTTTTCTTTGCTTTCCCTTCCTGTTCACTGACTCTGTCCTCAAAACACCTCAAAATCCATTTAAATTCTGCTTTCCATTACTCCAGATGTACAGTTTGGATGAGGAGTGCACAGGGAGTTTAAAGCATCCTCTACCACTTGCTAGCTGCTATAGAGATTAGCTGCACATCTGCAGGGCAGCAAAAAAGTAGAACTGGATGCTAATGCCACCAAGAACATTTCTGGTTTTAACATTGGAAATTAAATAACAGCTTAACAAAAATTAAGGTTGCCTGGAAGGTTCCTGCACCTCTCCAAACTACAGAGTTCAGCAAAACTCACATTTTTTAACAATGTGTTTTGAATATCTCAGTCTTGATTCTTAACTTCTTTAAATTTTTTCTGATAGTTCATAAGATACATTCTGTCTCCTTTTTCTTCTTCGAGCAGGATACTTAAACCAGTCTAGGGCAAGCTATCATCAAATTTGTTATTAGGTCCAACACATAGCTGGTCTCCCAGAAACAGCACTACATGTACACTACATACACAATGTGCATTACATGTATAAAATTTTATGACCCCTTTGCCTTTACAAACAGGATACCATATTTGTGACTTTAACAAGTATTAGGGTTTTTTAATATATAAATGCAGCAGTAATGAATAATTCAGTTGTTTTTTGGTTTTACCTTAACTCTGTAACTCCTGTCTTCTAGAGCTCTGAGCTTTGCTAAATATGATGTTCCCAAAGGATAATAGTCGGAAATCATGTTATCTAAACATCTTATTTGTCAGGGTGTTTACTGGAGCAAAAGGGGCTGTTCCTCCTCCTTTGATAAATCAGGCAAGCATGTGTGGCAAGAGGAAGTTGGTTTTTATCCCCGTAACATTTTAGTTAAGATAAGGAGTGCAGTGAATCTCTCCATTGTTCCTACACACTGTACTTTACATACTGTAGTTTGGATCATGTTGCATAGGAGTCTCAGAGTGCAAATGAATTCCTTTTGAGTGAAACTAAATTGGAACATGCACAATAGGAACGAATCTAACACACTCCAACTGCAAATGGACAGTCAGTTAATGGGTCTAAACCACAGCTAGTCCAAGGGAAAGGAAAAAAAAAGGAAAATATATAACGTAAACTTCAGATCTCCTCAGTCCCAACTATTTGACTTCACCGTTTGACCACAGTATTTGCTGTGCTAAACACAGTCAGAGAGCAATCTACTCCATATATAAATGGTGGTGTCCCCAGCTGAGGTTTCAGGTATGTTTTAAAACCGCAGCCAGTAGGAGGAAATTACCACTGAAGGCAAATAGAGTTTTAAAGGATTGACCCAAATCTCATGAAAGCTGCTGGATGATTCCAATCAATTTTAGTGGGTTTTGCATAGACCTAGAAACTCCAGGTCTTGCTGCCTACTGTTGTCTGATGGCATTCAATAATCTTAAAAAAAACAGAAAGAACTCAGTAGAGCAAATTGTCTATATGAGTCAAAGAAATTATTTCAGTAAAGAATGTAGTCATAACTCTTACTTACACAGATTGTTTCATTTAATAGGATCTGGGTGAAGATTAACATATATTCCCTCATCTAGAGGAACATATAGCTTGGAAACGTCTGAAAAAGTAAAATAATTCTTAAGAATTCCCAGAAGATTCATTAGACACGACTGACTTTGACTTAAACAAATTACTTCTAAGATAAAACCAAATATTTTGGTATAAATATATCTGATATACCAAATATTTACTTATTAGGCTTTTTCCTTTTACAAATTATCATCATCCTACAATAATAATTCATAAAGAAAAGAAAAACAAATGAAAATGTGAATACGCTTTGTGAAAGGTAAGACATTTTGAATAATTATTTTTTTTGTTTTTCAGTCCCTTTCGTTCAAGAAATGTATTAAAATACTATGGGAATATATACATAGCTCAAATTGTGAGACAGAATTAGAGTAATCAATTGCTTATAGGGTATTTGAAAATAAATTGGATGCTTTCATACTTAAGTGTCTTGATAGCATATTTTCTGTTGCCATGCTTTAGATAAGTTTCTGAGAAGGAGATGCAAAAAAGAGTGAAAAAACCTATCTATAGCCGTGTACCTTGTTCCATCTTATTTAAGAAAAGCAGGATATTGCTCCAGACTTTCACCAAGTTAATGCAGACATTAGCCTAAAGCCTGACTTTGCATTCTCATCGCTGGGGTGTGTACCACTTTCTCTATTTAGATCTCCAAGCAAACAATAAGATTCCAGTCTTCCCTAAATTAAAAGGCAAGTAAGCAGCAGACATAACTAAAGAACTCTGCCTGTTGTCTGCTCCCAAAAAGTCTCACCAGAGACTCTTTCTTCCATCTTTGGAAATTGGCATCCTGAAGCCAAATGAGTCCTCTTTGTTTTTTTCCCCACCTTCAGCTCGATTGAAGTCCCTCGTTTCCCTCTTGTAGTATGTCTTTATGCTGCTCCTTATCTAGTGAACACCCCGTTAAACAGCTCCTTTTCTTGACCTCTCTCCCATACAGGCCTGCTGTCTGAAGGGATTTATCTTGGGTTTTGCTTACTCCCCTGCCTAGTCTCTCAGTCCCACCTCAGAAGCAGAATGAAAATTCCGCTCGTTTTAGAGCAATTTTTGCATTGTATGGTTCCATCTCGAGGCTCTTCTGCTTATACCACTTATCAGGGAATTGTCTCCCTTTCCTGAGAACCACTGTCACATTTTCTGTTATGGTAACAGTTTTAGTACTTCTTCTCTCCACTCTGGAGTGCCAGCCTCTGAAATGGTTTTACCAACTGCTGAAAGGTATGTTAGATGGGTAACCATATGTCTTTCATCTGCTGCTGTGCTCAAAAGTCTTCTGATGGGAGAGCATTGGTGAAATCTCTCCAGAGCACTAAGTTCTCTGGTCAGTTAGGATGAAGTCCGCAATTCATTCTTCCCAGTTCTTCAGTTTCAAACTTTTTGTAGGCTCCTGGAAGTATTGCTACATTGATTAACCTTAACCTATGCTTTAAATATATTGTCATTGTCAACTTGGGCCAGGAACTTAATGAGGTGAATATAATCAATTAATTTAGCAGGTGTGAGCTAGAGACCTGAAGTGCCTTAACCTAACCATAGTTCCCTCTGAGTATTTCTTCTCAGGGACAAAATCTGGTTTTATCCTTTGTCTTGATTTTCCCAGCACTCCTAACTTTCCAGTGAGGTTTCTAAGCACTGGTCTAAGCTAAAAGTCCCAGGTACGTTGTTGTAAGAACCAGGTAGTATCAGAAAACAGCCATGCCATAAAAGGCAAGCATGCTATGTTAATTATGTACCATTTATTTACTGAGCATAGCCCTTCCTTTTATTTGCATTCTTTACCAAAAGATTTTTCTCCGAACCCTCTGATTCACCCTGTTTTTATCAAGGTGGAAGTGTCAACCATTTATATTTGTTTAAATGTTCTGATTGAACAGATGATACTCAGGCTGGTTTCTGTGATGTCACTGGCAGTACAAGGTGGCTGTTGGCAAAGTTTATATACGAAGTGCCTGGGTACAAGACAGCTCTCTTGGTGATAATGAGGTCACATTCAGTTGGTCATTTAGTAGAAGCATAACCTTTCTGGTTCAGTGCCAACCTCTCAAGTATCCCAGTTATTTCTATAGTGTTGTTTCCTTATTTCAAATTACACAGGCCTGCTCTTTTTAACAGACTGCTTTCGCTCTTCGATAACTGGTGGAATCACCATGAAGCAGAGCATTGTTTATAATGAATTAGAAACCGTCCCCGCATCTTCTTTTCCTTTTTCGTATACACTGCTGGATTGCAGAATTCTCACTCCCATCAGTTGTGCTTCTGCAGTCAATGGATGTAATATACTGCTCAGGAAAAGTCCAAATATTAGAACTTGGCTATTTTTCCTCAAATTTACAGTGTATTATCATGAAGTAGGAAATAATTCCATTTAAGATGCTTTATCATTTAGGACTGAAACCTGGTTTCGTTTAAATGAGTGGTGGAATTTTGGCTGCTTTCAGTGAGATGAGGTTCGGGACTTATGTGGCATAAGGGCTTGAATTTGTGGTTTCTTCTGAATTTTGTGTGCGTTTTTGTTCTTTCCCATAGGGCAATATATTGCTCCTTCTTCTGTTGCTGTTGGCTCACCTTGGAAGTAAAAAAGTGGAAGCCAGTAACTTATTTTCATCCAAATAATCTATTGCACCTCTTTAGCAAGATTCTTTCATGATTTCTAAGAAAATATTCACAAAATGCTAAAGCACGCAGGCGACTGTGAAGATAGGAAGGTGGAAAATATTTTGCTTTGGAGGAATAGTAAAGTATTTCAAGGTCTTACTGATTTGTACAAATTACATTTCAATGTCTATGGCTATAAAGGAGAGCTGTCATACACAATTCACATACAAAATTCATAAGGAGTGAATTGTTCCTAAAATATTTCCAGCAAAAACTTTACCATGCAAAGATGTGTCATGTATAGCAAATATTAATGATAAGGTTTCAGTAATGTCTGAATGACATAAAAGTTTAAATCCCTTTCAAAAAAGTGGTTACGACATATATTGAAAGCAGAAGTACCAGCACCTTGCAGAGAACACGGCAGAATGTTCAGCCTCCTAAATTAAGCCTCCTAACTTCACCCAGCTTGATTAGCTGGCTAATCTCCTCAGGCTTCCTGTATAATTAATGGAGAGAAGTAACTTTCTTCCACTGCCCATCCATGGCAAGAACCTAATTTAAGTGCTTGAATTGCCTGGTGGAAGAACCTGTTTCTCTTCACTGACTCTAAAGAAACCGAGCTGGCTAAGCTAGGTGCGTCAAGTTTGGTTAAAACCACTCTCTTCTGATTCCGAAGGGCTCAGGGTCCTGGAAGTGGAACTTCAGTTTTATAACAACTTCAAGTTCTTCCTTTGGGCTGGTCAAGCAATGTAGATAGAATTCCTCTATCTAACGGTTCCTCTGCCGGAGTCTTTAATTCTTTCCAAATTACCTGTAAACGAATAACTGCTTTTACAAAATTCTGGTTTATCTAGAATTATTTCAATGTTGAACATAACAAATGTTACCCAATTATTCTGAGGTTCACCAAGTTTTCTTTAGAAAGTAGTATTGTAATTATCTCATCACTTAAGTCAAATAGATTTTCCCGTTCCCTGATGAATTGGGCAGTACCTATAAACCATCTCTGCTGTGGCCCTAATTGATTTTCTTCTAGACAAAAATACATATGCTTTTTGTCATGAAAAATTAACACTAGCCCAAAAGTAGTACTTGTGAAAAATATTCTTATTGTTGTCCCCCTACATAAGATGCAGTAATTCTTACTGATTTGCCTATATATTACCTATTAATTTTCCCACAAATGAATATTTAGAGTCTGAAAGCAAGATAATGCAAACACTAGAGAGGGATTTTGTTAATGCAGTAGCCCAAAGCACATTCTGGTGATCGAGCATGTATTTCTGAGTTCTGATGCAAAAGTATAAATTCATTTGTTTGTGATTGTTTGTTAGGATTTTGACTTCAGCATCCAAATGATGTACTTGGAGGTGATAGCTCCTGTTAGAGCTTCCAACTAAACAAACTCACTCTTTCTCTTCCTTTTAGTCCATTTGTACTGATCGCATCTAGTTTTCATTATCCTTCAGATTATTCTTTTGAGGAAAAAAAAAGTCACAGATCTCTTTTCAAAACATCTGCATAAAGTGCTTTCTGCCTTGACCTCTAATTACTTTGTTCACTTAGCTTGAGAACAGATGTTTTTTAAACAGAATGACAGCTTTATCAAAGGATTTTAAGAACTATTTCAGAATGTTTGAGCTTATTGAACAGATAGATATACCTATTTTATAATCCTTCCTTTTCAGTCACCATATCTTATTACCAATGTCATTGGTAAGGCAACTATTGGTGTTAGCAGCTAGTAGGAATTCTAGAAAGGATTTTTATGGAATGGGAATACACATGCTGAAAATGGCTTCATATTTTTCTGCATTGTTATTATTATTCTCATTATTGTAATTATTATCATTATTCCTACTTTTCCCATGATGCAAGTGAAGCAGAACAATCCTGCCTTCTCTTCATATTTTTATGATTTTTTGCTATAAAATCCTTCTTAGTGCTTCTTTATTTTTATAGTGTGGTGGTCAGTGTAAGGAAGAGTTTTTTTATCTTTTGATTCTGTGGTTAGAAGACTTCCTTCTGGAGAAGAGAGAGGGAAGGTATGATGAGGAGAGAAGGAAAGGAGACAGCAAAATAAAGGATGAAAATTCTCTCAGAACCCATTTGGGTATCTCCAGTGATGCGAGGGTGGCTGTGAAGCAGAACACAGCACATTGGCACTTCAGATGTCATGCCAAAAGTTACATTAAGTTACAACATTGCTGACCAAAACCATGTCTGCTTTATTTCAGATGCGTAGTGCACTTTGCTGGATGCTTCTTTCTCCTCTCTAGCTCCATCTGATGGAAGTACTTCAGTACGTGAATCTCCAGATGTGACAGTATCACAATTTATGTTAATCTGTATTTTGTATTTTCTGAAATTCGTAAAACAGATTGCACGTAGTATTGAAAATAAGTGTACAGTCATGCACTGAAGTATAAATATTAGGGAAAACTTGTAACCGTGTAAATAACAGCATGGGCAAATGACCAAAGCTTTATTAGATCTCTTTTTTTTCAAGCAATAATTTTAAGTAATAAGTAGTAAATGCTGTAGAAACCTCCACTGCAATGAGAAACACAGCTATATAGTGCCAGCAACCTGATTTCATTCTCATTCTCAACTTCATTCTCATGAAGTTGTTAAACATGGCAGAAGAATATCTGTTCTCTTCTTATCTACCTTTTTTGGTCAGTATTTTGATTTGTCACTTAAGAAGAGAAAGACAACCTCTTGTAACGATGCTAAACTATAATTTGAAAGAAAATAAAGAAAAAGAAAACAGCCAAGTGGCCCAGCTATTAAGTTCTCCTTCTCTGTTCTGAGTCTAGGATTTGGAGACTTTTTCTTTGCTTCAAAATTAGTTTTATTCTTTGCTACAGACTTTTGTTCCTCTGTTTTTTAATTCCTGCATTGAACTGTCCCTTTCTTGCATCAGTCAAAAAAACCTATCAAAATTCCATGCCTGTGGTTATCCTATAAATTATGTGGCAATATTGGAGGGAAAATGAATCAAAACCTGTGCAAACTCTGCTCGCTCTTTTGTTGCAGAATATCCTGTTCCCTCTGGCTTAGAAATAAATTTGTGCCCAAGGCATCACCATTCCATGTCTCATGGCTGACAGCAAAAAGTGTTAGTTTTGTGATTTGTTAGATTCAGAAAAGGACAGTGAAATTTCTTGAAGACAGCTTCTCTTTACACAGAGGCTAGCTCTCTCGTATTTAACATGTTTCTTAAATGAATAGCAGCAGATATTTAACTGGTGTTTATGAAAGGAATGACCAGCTGGCTTATTGTCGGTGGACATATCCAGGTTGGCTGTGCAAGTGAAGGCCCAAACGGGCCAGATGTTTTCCATCATAGCACACTCTCAAAGTGCTGCTCTTATGCCTGAACGAACCCCACACACCAAGCAGTAATCGTGCCCTGATTTCTGTTCTAATGCACATTGCAGCATGAAATAAGTTACATTCCATCTTGTTGACACAGCGTGCTTCAGCTGCTGGTGTGGCAAGTTGTTTCTTCACTGAAGCTGAACTAAGAAATGTCTGGCTTTATTAGACGGATTATCTTATTACTGTTTTCTTGGCAGTTCCTCACAATGGCACTTGTATGGCACCATGAGAAAGTGAATACCCAGAGCACTGAAAGTGCATTAACGAAACCAATCAAAACGTATATACACTTCCAAAAAGTTATTTTGGGACAGAGTTCAGGGACAATATCATCTGTTCCGTAGCAAACAGAGGGTTAACTTCGTGTGACTGCATTTAACTTCCCCAAGAGTGGAAGAAATAGAGAAAACTGCCATAGGTCAGTTAAGCTCCCTGGACTGTGATAAAACGAGAGTCTACAGACACCTCCTTAGACATAACCATCCATGGTCTTACCTATCTGTACTTTCTAGTCTAACTTGGATTAGTCGATTTTGCCTTCTCAGTACCCTGTAGTTTAAACATGTGGGAGCAATCACCCCACTTGGGTAGTTTGGCTGCCTCTCCTTTTCTACCTTTGGCCCCAAAATTCTGTGTTCCTTTTTATATATCATCTCGGCTTCAAGAGGAGGGCCACAGAATACTATATGTCAGCTTAACATATGTAGCCTGAGAATTTAGGCACTCTTAGAAGACAGCAACTATAATTTGAACCTCCTCAGGATAAAGAAGCACTGAGATTTCTACTTTCTGGGCAAATTCTCTAGCTGTTCTCTACTCTGCTTTGTAAAAAATGTCTCCTTTCCCCTTCTGCTTTTTGAATAAGTGGGTGTTTTTTGTGTAAAGTGAAATACATCCTGTGTTTTATGTGTCTAAAGTACTGTTAGATTGGGTCATTGAGGAACTTGGATAGAGAACTTAGGCACAAGCATGCTTTATGGGTCCCAAATAGATCAGACAAGCGATGGATACCAAAAAACCATTCCGTTTAGCCGAATTATGGCCAAGTGTTGGTAATATATACTAGCAGAACTTTTAAAATATTGATGGAAAACACAGTGTTCTTTTGCCCTGTATTGTTATACTTACGCTGTTTTTTTAGGAACTTGCCACTTGGTGTTATTTGCTTTAATATGTATTTTCATATTCATAATTTATTGGATTCATTTGTTGCTGCTGCTCTATTGCAGTTTTAGCAAAGGTATTGGTAAGGTGGAGGTAAAGAATCTTTACAGTTGTCTTGTACAAGTTCATAGTAGCTGTCTTCTGCAAAGGACATCTGAGCTGAGGCTCAAAATGTTGGAGTCCTGTAAACAACACCCACTACAAGTCACTGGTTCCTTGAGCATGCAAGAGAGCTCCAAAACCTCTCAAACATTAAGGGGAAATTTATACACTTCGGCTTTCTTCTCTTGCCGTCCGTTATAACTGAATCTTTACAATGGTAGCATTCTAAGAAACTATGCATACTGCGTGCGGGCTGGTTTTTTTTTGATGGTAAGGATAAAATGTATTGCTACTAGGGCTAGAAAGTAGCTGATACCTCTATTGAAGTAATTAGAAGCAGATTGTGGCACTTTAGACTGTTAGCTTTACCAATACCTGGAGAAATGGTCTCCATTTTCCATTTGCATAGCCCTTCTTCCCCTGCTCCTGGTAAGAGGGTAAGAAAGATATAAATGGAAATGGTCCTTCCTTCTGTAGTTGCTGCTGCCATCCTGGTAACGGCAGGAGCAGAAAACCCACCTTTGCAGAGCTCTCTTCCTTTTGACTCTTCTTTCTTTTCAGTAAGGATAGCAATAGGCCCAGGACAGCCCCTCCCCAGGAAGATAACAAAATTTTTAAAAAAGATGGAAAGCTGAGGTTGCCTAGGGGGTGGAGAGTGGGGACTACATGGCTTAAAGAGTCTGAGGTGGGATTTCATATCCCACAGAATTGAAGAAACTAGAGGGGATCCCGGTTCAGGGTATAGTGAGAAAGTGAAAGTATCCCTTACAGAGCCCTTCACCTCTATGGAAATATTTCAACCCACCTGCTACGCAATCTCCTCAACTCTCATCACTTCCCCAAAGTACCATTCTTCTCTCAACCCCCCACCCAGATTCCACCACCTGCTTCCATGTCTTCTCTGAAAGGGTGCAGAAGTCAGATGCAATTGAATCCAACTGGTGCAGAAGTTCCAGCCTGAGCAGTCTCCACACATGGATCAGATTTCTGGATCAAGGCCTAAGGCTGAGACTGTAGCCAAATATTTCCTGCTCTACGTGCGACACCACAGTGCACGGCTGTGTCCCGGAACAGTGCATTAACTTTGCAATGTTGCAAATCATGTTTCTCTTCAAAAACTAATTTTCTCCTATGAAATATCCATTGAAAATGGTACTAACTTTTGATTGATTGCTTGTGATAGAGATTGGCTAGTGGTAATCCTGTTTGGCTTTGTGTTCTTCATTTTACTTCGGGAAAAATGTAAGAGAGACTCTACAGTTTCCATTACTACTATTTTTCAGCTGGTATTTCTGCGTTGGTGAACTTTGAACAACCACTTCAATCCAGAAACTGACTATTCCACTTTACTATTTACAGCAAGTGCGCTCCTCACACTGGGATTCAGACAATTTTCCTAAATTTGTATAAAATAGCTCAGGAAATGTTGAGTGCTAAGGACACTGAAGGAATCCTTACTGCATTCAAGAACTGACTATATATAGGAGGTTTTCATTGTGTGCAGTGGCTTCAAGCTACCTTTAGATCTTGGAGATTCTTTATCTTAGTCCGCAGATTTTATTTTGGTCTATAAAATTGTTGTATGCCAAAGCAACATCTCTCTTCTGCTTGATCTACTGGAATCATTACAGAAATAACTTTGCATATTATTTTGGCCATTAGAGACCAGAATTTCTTTTTCCCCTCTGAGGTTGGGGAAAAAGAAGTATGGGCTTTCTAGACAGGGGAAAAATAGGGTGGAGAACAATGTGAGGGAGGTTCAGGCTCTGCAGCACTCTTCTGTTATCATGATATATGTTTGCATGATGTATGCTCACATTATGTAGGTAGGCCTTCTGAGAGAGGAGTTAGAACTCTGGAGATAGCAGTCAGTGAAGCCAACCACTCTGAAAGGTTTTTCTAATCCAGCACAGACAAATTTATGCAGTGACCTCGTGAAGTAATTTTAAATATCAAGAGAAAGTCTGATTAGAGAAACTAAGGAGATGGAAATGAAAGATAAGCAAGTCGCAGCCATTTGCAGTTTGGGAGTCTTTTACCTTAAATAACTTTATAGGAAATTTTTCTTCTGCGTATGGTTACTTTATGGTATTGCCCTCATAAGAGAAAGAAATCAGTCGTCAGCTGGCTCGTCAAAAACCCCTGATATAAAGTTCAAGAAACTTCTTCCAGATATCCTGCACTGGAAATATATTTGGACTTGTAAAAATCTCCATGATTACCTAAAATTTCAGGAACAATTGTTCATCAGTTGCAAAGGATCAGCTCTATGTTTCTTCTGTATTTAAAAATCTGTGCTAATGCTACTGCCAGTCATTACTGTTTTATGGCTATTTGTTTTGTTACATTACCCAGCGTCTTTGAACACCACCAGCCTAGGCGTTTAATCAAAGAGCTTGTCTCTCTGTAATGATCTGAGCACTGATGAAATACTATCTGGAAAGACCATGTTACTTAATCTTTGAGAATAGAGTGCAGATTTATTATTTTCTTTCAAAGTAAAGCACAAAAATGAAGCAATCCACACTGTAAGTTATTCTGGTATCGGTTCTGACACAGAAGTGACATTACATTTATTTATAAACTAAAGTAAAATTTCTGATTTAATATTTGCTTTCATCGAAATGAAAATGATTTCAGGAAAACAAAAGGATTTTAGGAATGATTAAAGCCAAAAATATAATTACTTTAACATGATAATTACCTTCTTTAAATCTGGAAATAAGTATATGAATAACAATCAGTTTTTTACATACTTCAAATTGTAAAGAAATACAGAACAGGGCTAATAAATGTAGCAAACCCTAAACACTATATTTTTTGGAATTAATCAAATTGAGAATCATTACAATTATAATTCTAGTGGTTGAGAGGTTTGGCCTACCATATTATTCAAATGATTTAACTGCAGAAAATTTTTAAAAGTAAATGTTGTGATTTTAAAATATTCTTTTATATAATTGTGTAATAAAAATTAATTATCAAGGCAGCTCAGAAAATTTTACAATTATTTTGCTAGAATTAAAACTGAGGGCACTTGAGCACTTTAGGAACAAGTTCAGTGTTTTATGGTTATCAGCCCAAGCTTATGAGTGAGGTTGTTCCACTAATAAAAAGCTAACTTTCCTGATCTTTTCCCACTTGAAGACAGGTGAAAAGGAAATACCCCAGAGACTAGAAGTGAAGGCTGTAGCTGTGAGAATTCCTTCCTAAAGTTCCCAGCCTGGCCTCTAAACAAACCCAAAGCAAGTCTAGTTCCAGGAACATCAAATAACTGCAAACTCTTTATGAATCAAAAGCTGCAGGATTAGTACAGTTATATTCTCAAGCAAAGCACTTTGTTCACCCCATCGTAGCAGGTAGTAATGCCTGCTTTGTTTATGGAATCTAAAACTCTGTGGGTTTGGACCCTGGTGAAGTCAAACTAAAAATTGTGCTTGAGTTAAAATCAAATTAGGATCACTATGCTTTCATGAATGTACATCTTTAAATAGATTTCAGATTCCTGTGGCTAGCTTCCCCAGACTAAATGAGCTGCCCTTGGCAAAGGACTGGAAAATGGAAGAGGAAGTGAAGGCTTTAAAGCATTTGTGGTTCCCCTCTCTCCAAGCTGGCAGCCAGTCAATCCGGTTCCAATGCAGTGTGCTCGGATGCCCCTGGCCTCCAGGAGCGAATCTGGCAGCCAGCAACTGATGCAGGCAAAAAGGCAAGAGCTACTTGCTTCACATGTGAGAACGGGGCATGAGAGGCAGACCTGGGCTAAGATCCCGGCCTTCTGCCTAGAAGTCATCTATTTCTCTGACGGAAGAGCACATTATGAATCTTTTTGTTTGTGGAGAGTGGATTAATACTAACATTAGGAAAAAAGATCTTGCTGTAAACTGAATACCATTTTACACAGGTTTATGAAGCAATTTGGAGGGACAGAAGATCAACAAGAGGATTTGGGACAGAACAGATCACATGTGAGGGTGCTCATTAAAACTGATGTTAATGGTATAAGAAGGTCATGTAGTTGACAATAACTTGCATTGCTTATAACTTAATGTGCAGAGAGCTACAGCTCGTATTTGACAAATGAGTGCTGACTATAATGTACTTTATTTTGAACGCCTTGGTCTCTAGGAGCATCTAAGAGGACAGATGTTTAAATGTACTGAACATGATGACTCCATAAGTTAATGAAAGCTTTCATCTTGTGAACCTATGAACAGCAAGGCCTCAGGGTCTAAAGTTTAAAGTGAAGTGGCATCACATCTAAAAATCTCACCCTCACCCTACTTGCCTCAGTGTCTCCATTCATATGGTAAATATTTTTATATAGTTACATACTTCTACATAGTTTGTATATACTTTCAATTGTATTTGGAGATACTTCAGATATGCACAGAAAAGAACAAAAAAATATGTGATATAAAACAACTGCGTACAGTTGTTTTTAACCTCCATCTGCTAAACTAAGAAAAATTGTGCAGTCTCTTGTCTACAAACTGTAACCAACACATCAGTGCAGTGTTTATTGTCCAAATCTGTGTGCGGAATCTTACAATGAATCCTAAACCCCTTTTGTCTGAAGAGAGAAAAAGGAATTGGACGCAGCTTAATAGACTGCCCACTGATTTAAGGAAACTGAAACAAACTGTTTAAATAGTTTTCAATGGAAATTAGTATACACATTGACACAGAAGTTTCTCAATATTTTGGAATATATATCTCCATGGAAGTAAAAAAAAAAAAAAAAGGAAGAAAAAAGCTAACTATGAAATAATGTTTGAATTTAATAAAAAAATGAATGAGCTTGTCAGAGTCACAACCATTCCTCTATCCTTCACAGGCAGAATATAGACACAGAAAAACAATCTTGAAGCAAACAAAGTAGCTTCAGTCAGATTCATAGTCTCCCTCGCACTTTTTTTCCTTTAAACTTTATTTATTCTTGGGTTTATCTTTCCAAGGGCTTTTAAAAGGTTTGAACGATGATTTGAAAACACAGAAGAGTCAATAACTAAGCAAATGTCTTCTTGTGGCAGATATAATTTTTCTTGAAGGTTAAAGCCAAAAGCACTATGATTTGTAAGTTAAATTCCTTGGTATTTTTGCTATACTTCTTATTTATTAGCTGTTTTTTCAACAGCAATGACCAAGGGATTTTCAAAACGGAGGTATGAGCACATAAAACAAGAAATAAAATGCAATTTCTCTGTAAAGAAATCCTTCAAACCAATTTTTTTAATTTAGGGTATCAAGTTCCTACATTTCATTCTTCAGAGCAGAAAGGTTAACCAAATATTGCAGATAGGCCATTACAAAATGTTTTCCTCCCTCCACAAGGATGATTTTTTGCACCATACAGTGCATTGTGCAATGTTCCGTTCTGATGCAAACTAGGGATTTCTGTGGCTGTGGGGCCTCTAGTTGAGTGGGAGAGCAAGAAAATCCTCTGATGATTTTGTCAAGCAGGATCTGTTTCTGCCAAAACAGAAATGGCCCCTGCTCAAACTCTTCCCCACGAATCAAAAACCATATGGACTTTTTTACATACTTCTGTTGTATAATAAGTTATTTTTCTGCTGAATTCTGTCATTCTTTCCTCTTTGGTGATTATGTATCGCAGCTCGCATCCTTCTACCCAGTGATCTCAGTTTATTCCTATTCAACTACCATCCACAAGATGCTTAGCATTTACATGCATCTTTTTCCACTCTGGTAGTAGGAACACATGGTCATAGGAAACTACAGGCTTTGGGCCTCTGCCCAGAGCAATTTAACTGGCAGAGTCATCACATACTGCAGATAAAGACAGCTGAGCGCATAGAGTGGCTGCGACTTCATAACTTGCAGTGTTAGCTGATACACCTTTGAACTGCACACAGGGCAGTGAAATGCCTTTGTGAATTAACTCCTGACTGTTATTTCCAAAACATGCTTGGGTCCCATTAACACTCTCTAAACTCTTGTTTTTTAAAACAAATTAAGCTGATTTTATCTCGGAAAGGAACACAAAGCCTCTCAAACCACATCTTTTTCTGTGCTTCTTTAATATGGAGTCTACTAAAGCCGTTTTATCAAAGGAAACTTTTAAAATAGACTTGTCAGCTGTTTATGCCAACATTGACTCTAAAATTAATTTTCATAGTTGAATCACACATCTCAAAAGAAATTGAAAGTGATGGAAACAGTGCTACAAAACCAGTGGGGTTTGCAAGTCTAATTTGACTATATCATATATAAAATCATTCTCTCCACGTTCAAACCCCCCAGTGGAGTTTAAGTTCCACCAGCAGAAATCAGCATTGCTTTATTGGCTTCATCAGAGCTACATTGGCTGACTCCCATTCAACTCAAATCTGAGAAAGTTTAGATAATTTGTTAATATAAGTCGCTTATGTCCTTCAAGAGTTTTGCTGTAAACTAATGGACGCCTTTCATTCCTGCTTCAGACTTTGGTTATTGTTGTAATGCGCAAAATACCAGCGTAGCTGGATAAAATGTTCAAGTCACATCCCTAATTGTTAGTTGCATTTTATAGAGATGCACGATGCCTAGTCTACAGTACCCCACCTTTATCTCGGTACCTACTTTAGTTGCTAGATCATAAAAGATCATGAAAATCCTTCACTAACAAAGGAAAGACATTGCATCTGTTTTATGACTTGCAGCTTTGATGCAGGCCTGGGAGGCTCATTAGTAGAAATTAATTCATAAGTTGTGGAAAGTTTTCTTGTCATTTCAGTCAGATTAGACAAGAGTCTAACATCAAAGTAGGGCTATGAATATGTATTTTTCCCAGAGTTCTGTAACTGTTTAGACTGATGGGTCTCTTATACAAACTCCAGACCATAATTCAACTTGGTAGCGGTTTCTTCTATTATTCAATACTTCTACCATAAACACAAATATTTTACTCCAGTTTATTTTAAACTTTTTTAATGTGAAAGAAAGACTTCCTTAAATTTGATTTATGGTTCAGATTAGTAAAATTAGATATTTATTGGGTTGACTGAAATAACGAATACTTTATTTGCTGAATTAAATGCAATCAAAGAAACTATCCAGGCTCCTCATTCGTTAGATCTGAAAGTCTTGAAAATTTCACCATCACTGCAGTTTACAAAATCATGTGAGGAAGGTACTGAGTTTATGGGATGAAAGTAATTGAAATTTTAGTAGTAACTAGCAAATTTTCTGTCTTGGATGGGCTTAGGTAATACGTCTTAGACAATTATCGATGGAGGCACTGTGTTAGACTGTTATGTTCCTACAAACAGCAATTAAAAACCTCAGATGTCAAGTGTCATACTTTTTGATGGTTTTGTCCTTAAAATAGGTAACAGGATCTGTAACTTTCCTAGGTGCTAATCCTAAGAATGCAAAGCAAGCATCCATTCCTCTCCTTGGCTTTGTGATGAGTTGTCAAAATCACGTATTTGAAGTCCTTAGACAGAGAGGGCACGCAAAAGTGTACACAGGCTTTGAAAACGTGGCCCAAGCCATTTGACTTTTGTCACTTAGCCAAAGAATGCTAGCTATTTTCAAAGGCTATTTACAAGTCAGAGGAAGTTCCCACCAGATTAGAACTGCTTTAAGGAAAAGTTAAAACCTGGGCCAAACTACTCTGCAACACAGAATCTTTTTAATCTGCACATACAGTTCTTACGTCTATAAAAGGAGTTATTTTTTGATAAGGAAACTGAATGCATTGAACCTGCATGGTAACATGTCTTTGTCAAAGGCTGTTGTTACAGTCCCTGTGGTTGGTAATGTAAACAAAGTGCTGTAGGTCTCTTTTGATGAAAGATTGGTCAAATAACTATCCTTTTGCTGGGTAGCGGCAAATGCTTTGGAGAGCAGTTGTAAAGATTCTGGTATCATTTTACTGTGACCTGAGAAATGAAATGAACCGGCTAAAAAAACAATAAGTAAATTCGACCTGCCTTTAGTCGTAGGCAAAATGTTATGTAGTGGAACTTTATTAATCTAACTGTAACTTTAATTTTTTGTTCTCTTCTATATCTTCACTGATGGTAAAGAAACAAAGTCTCTGTGATTCATAAAACAAGTTGGAAAAAAAAAAAAAGGAGACATGTTTTTGTAACTTACTGAGTGCTTGAAGCTCTAGTAATTTAGCTCTACTAATTACAGTCCTTGTCCATGTAGGACAATTTACAGTAAGGATGTTGAACATATCTTGAATGTACGACATATGAGAAAAAAGAGTAATTTCAAAGGTGAATAAAATTTCTTAAATAACTTGTATACTCTAGCCACCAAAAGAGCAATTACTTCTGCTTATATCTGATAAATAAAATTTTAACTATGGTAGAATGCACAAGAAAAATAAACAGAAACACACTGAAATGTATGTATATATAAGAATACTGTATTGGGAAAGTGCAAACCACAATTTTTGATTGAAGTCAATTAAATGAAAAAACACAAATTCTTGGGAGATCTATGGAGCCCAAGACCGTGGGCTCAGAGTTTGAAGTTGCCTTCTCAAGCATCTTAATTTGAACACCTTGAAACCAAAGTATTCACATTTACTATCCATTCTTGAATATTCTGCTCACTCTAGAAAATCCGATTGTTCTTGATCAATTATCACAGAAATATAGAGCACAAACCTTATTTAAACTCCAGATATTGAATCCTCTTTTACTTTGGAGCTATTTCAATTCTGTGACTAAACAGCATAGTGAAAGCTCATCTCTTGTTTCATCCTTTGGTTAAATATTAACGAATGACACAAAGTGTTGAAACTTTATGATAAGGATGAGAAGAAGTGTATATAAATGTTCAAAGGAGCTTTTTGCAAAAGGCATCATTAAATGAATTCTGAATGTTGCAGAATTGTTATGTTACAAGACCGTCTGAAAATTAAAAGCTTGAAAATAGTTGGTAAGAAAATTGTGTTCTGTTATTTCTCTCACCGCTCTCATTAACATACTCACCATCTCACAGCTAGAAAGATACACTGAATATTTATCCACCACTTTCTTTTTTCATCTTCTTGCTTTTATCTGATTGTTCAATTGCCATCATTCGATGTAAATGGCAAAGGGCTTCCCCTCCTTTTTAAAGTTTTTTGAATAATAATTTTACTCCATTGGGATTCTGTGCAATGATTTTAACTGAGGGAAAATACTGAATTCCATACCAATGCAAATTCAAGCTTGCAAATCAGCGATTAAGCAGTGGAAGTCTATTTATAGTATATACAAGATCACTGGAAAAAGTTCCGTTTCAGGGAAGTGTACTTTTTCTGAGAAAGTTGCCTAACACACTAATTTTTACTTTTACACATTGTGTAATTAACATGCATAAATATATTTTTTATATAGGAAGGTCATAACTTTTTAATTAAAATTGAGCAGAGAGAATTATAACACAGGATTATTGTTTTGTTAATTTCTTAAACTGTGCAAAATGCAAACAGTAGAAGACTTCCAATATAATCCTTCAAGTCTAAAATATAAAATATATTCTCTTTAAAACAGGCACATATTTTTTTATGATTTTTAGGCCAAATTCTGATTTACAATTCTATTTACATCAGTGTAATTACACTATTGCTAAGTTGGGACGCAAGGGCTTCAGGCTGTATTGTCTCTGCTGGGCTTAGAACAAACCTTAGCAGCTCAGGTAGAGCAATCCCTGCTCTCTGCTCTCATCTAGAAACATCCTCTAGGTGTTTAATATCTCTTTATCTCTCTTTCAAGCTGAAGAGAGCCTGCTTTTCACCCGTTTCAACCACACTAATCTAATAAGCACATTCTCCACCACAAATCAAGATGTGTAATGGAGACTTTTGAATCTGGAAGAAAAAGCTGACTCTCGCAATGAGTGCATGGCAACGCTCTAAAAAGATCTTGTCAGCACATTGGCTGTATTTATCTGGGCAGTTGTTCCAGGATGAATCATTTGTGTATAGGAGTACCCGTGTATCTCTATGTGCATGTCTGTTAGGATATCATTCTGTTACTGACATTCGCATTAGCGGAATCTTTGTATTTCTCATATCCGATCTTATTTTACCTCATTCTGCGGTAAAGCTAAATTGAAGTCTTGCATTTGTCATTTTGCCACCAAGACTCACGGTCTAGCTCATCTTTGTGGAATTAAGTCACAAGCAATTTTTACGCAAGTTCTGATTCCTGCGCTCGCAATTTTCACCATGAAGTGAGATAATGTTCTCAGATTGTCAGTATTTATGCCTAACCACCTCAGTGCTGTTTTCTCCCCCTTTTATAACATATAATGGAGATTACCTACTGCAAGATGCACTGTTTCAGAAGTCACCGTTCTTTCTCTGCACTAAAGAAAGCATTTGTTTAAAAGCTACTTTCCCCTCTCAAAACATCTTCCACCGACATGGAGAGTAATAAGCACAGAAAAGCACTTGAACCACAACAAACGGTGAAAATCACAATCTAGAACACGAGGAATCACAAGTGCTGTCTTTGTATCTTATATGCTAACTTATTCTTTACTAGTTACAAAGAAAGTTGCCTGAAAATATGACTAGGAGCCTTACGTGGCCATTTGCAAAGTGAACAATACCTGCCTCTGCGTAATTCTAGGAATTATGGAGTGTATTCCTTAAAAACTGTATATATTATGCAAATATCAAGCTATTGTTGGTGGGAGTGGGACCGGAGGATGCTTTTAAAAAAAATCATTCCACTACGGTAGGAATTCTTTTTAGACTAAGAAATTCCATTTTCTGAAAAGGATCAGAAACAAGAATGACTCTACAGATTTATGGCTCTTCATAATTAAACACAATTTGCCAACGCAATGTCACACGGAATAGCTGCAGCATAAATCAGATTCCAATTTTAAACATATTTTCTATCTTCAAGTCAATACATTTTGCTCAGATGCTCAGTAGGTTATGTCCTTACGTCTTCTTCAGGAGACAGAGATTAAGGCCAGGTCAAAGTCCAGTATTGTAACTAGATAAGATATTAGGTAACATTTATTTTTGTGTCTATCCCTCAGTAAGGAAACAGAGATTTAGCTGAATAGCATTCTCTGTTCCTATCCCATCAGACTTTGAACCCCTGTGAAAAGTAAATTCCACATGTTAGGAATATTTGGAACCACACTCAAGAAGCAAGGAAAACAGACTGTCATAAGCAACATACACATTGTATTGAGAGAGCCATTTTTAAAATATGAGAGCTCTCCCTGCTAATAGGAAGGTCACTATTAACTTTAGGTTAGAAGTTAATCTTCAAGAACCATTAAGCGTATCAATGACAACCATAACATTAACCCTGTCCTACCATCTTCTTGGGGTAATTCTTGGAATTCCCCCAAGTAGCAGGAGAAAACAGGCACAATGATGCTTCTACATTTTAACACTTGCAATGATTTTTCTTACACTATCCCCTAAAAGGTGCATTTCCAAATTCAAAGATATACATTCTGTACTCTTAATGTCCTTATGACGGTTATCATAAGCAGAAAAAATGAGGAATAATTGCCTCTATTTGCGCAAAGCTGGCATGCAGCAGTCATTGCCAGTTGATGAGCAATTGTTCGTGTGGCATCAACAAGTATTTTAAAAATGTTCATTTCTGGATTCTTAGACCAGGATCCTATCTGATCTGTGGTTGATCTATTTTCTCTGCTTGTTACCGGGGTGATGAATATCTTGAGCTGGGATTTTGTCTAATATTTTTTTTTCTCAAAATAATAATAACACTATAGAAAATAGTATGTTAGACTTCCCATTATAAACCAGAGTTGCTGAAGCAAGAGGGGATTTTATTTGTAAAGTTCAATCATATATTTTTATCAAATACAAACTATAATAATGAAATGTTCCTATAAATGTCAGCACTTTATCATCCTTACACTCAAAATCCTTTAAAGAAAAAATAAAATGAAGCACACAAAGACAAATGTTGAGCTTAGCCAGATGTGAATTTGCAGTCAGCATTTTATGGACCAAATACCATTTGAACAGAACAGTAGAGAAAATATTTTAAGATTTTTTATTTAAACTAAATAAAATATTTATGCAGGAGAATTTCTGTGGAACACAAAGGCAAGCATTCATCAAGTTTTGCTGCCTGTTTTCCTCAGCTCAGTATTATGGTAAGTAAAACTGTATGAGTCACAGACCAAGAGCTTCATACATGTTTAGTTATGTGGGTGGATCCTCACGTTGATGTTGCCTTGCTGCAGCCAGCTGTCTGTGTAACCTGTGGAGTAATCACTGATAAACTCAACATAGTCTCCTTTGCCTGCATTCCTGGGTAGAACCTGTGTATCATCTACTACAGTACAGAGATCCCCTTCTTAATGCGATGGAAAGCTTTCTAGAAAACATTTGTAGTACTAAAAAACTGCAGTTCAAGGTAAAGGAAACTGATTACAGACATGTATTTCTCTGTAGGCAAAGGTCATGTATCCAACCTGCCTCTTCTAGTCCACTTCCCTTTCAGGCTTTTGACAATTGCTTGCCTATATTTTGTATTTGTAAAAACATGAATGAAAAACAGATTTTGTGGTGGTCTGAATGCAAGTTGGGATATTACTGAGTCAAGACTCTGTTCAGATACTGTTTTCACTGTGGGACAATGTCAATTGCCTTAGCCTGGGTGAGCCTTTACTAGCTGAAAAGATAGTCCATCTAAATGAAACTGTATTTTTTTAGACTTGAGTCAGCCTGGGTCAGGCAATACTTAATATTGCTTCTATTGAGTTACTTAGGTTTTCCTCATATTATTTACTAATGTCCTACTAAATGTATTCTCAGATCCTTCCTGTTTATTTTCTTCTATTGTTTTCCTTCAGTTCTTCTTTCTCTGCATTATCTCCACCATTAAAAATAAATTTCCAGTATTTGCTCCTATCTGCCACTCATGCAAATCTCTTTTCTTCTTCCCCATCCTGTATTTCCTTTTCCATTTTCCTGGTTCTGAGATTTTGCCATTCTTTCTTCTTTTGCTTCTTCTTTTGAGTCTTTTCTTTTTTTCAAAGTCTTTTTGTCCACCTTCCCGATATCTGCACTATGAACCCCTTATGCAATTCAGAAGGGATAATGGGATTATTGCAGTTGGTGCACTGCCTTTCCTTCCCATCCTAGCCCACTTTACCCTTTATTTAATGTGAGCAGGTGGCACTTACTCAGTAAATCATAGGAGAGAAGACACTGGAGAATGGCTGTCAGGGTTGCAGACAGAAAACTGTTGTCAGTTCTTGGCAGCGTGCTGAATATATTCGCAGTTAAAGGTAACCCATACAAAGGCACAGGTTTCAAAAAAAAACTTCACCCAAAAATCCCAAAGGTAACTACGGCAGCGTTCTTGGGTTCCGGTCCTGTTGCTAACTGACATAACTTCACTTTCAGTAATGAATCCCAGGTTAATGCCAGCTTGGGATCTGGCCTGAGGTTTGTTCTAGTGAGATTTTGCCAACTCCCTCGTTTCCTCCATGCACAGAGTATGGTGAGCATAGCTGCCTTGATAACCCCCAACAGTTGCTCCACAGATGGGTTCTGACTGTGTAGGAGGTCCAACCAAAAGAAAGTGCTTCTCAGAAGGGCAATAAGCCTGCACAGAGCTCTGTATTTCTCTGCTTCCAGGTTGCTAAATAGCTAGTTCCCAGTTAGGCAGTTTGGGAAGAGCGTAGGTATTTCTGCCTGACAGCACAGAGCCCTGTATAAACCGGGGAGGCCAAGCTGCACTGCAACCTTCTCCACTAATACCTGCTTCATGCCCTGGTTTCCATGGGCTGGAAATGCAGGTGCTCTAGCCAGAAGGTAGTCAGGGCACAGTCACAACAGTTTACACCCGTGGTCTCTGAATACTGGGGGAGGGCTGCGGGTTTGTCAGCATTAGCAGCATTAACATTAGTCCTCAGAGTAAACAGTCTCCTCTTGTTACTCAGACACTGATCTCCAAAGTACTATTCCTGCCTTTAAAGGTATGGAGAGCCACCAATTCTTTTAAATAAGCTTTGTCAAGATTTTTCACCCACTCAGTTAACTAATGTTGAGGATTTTTGTTGCTACTTGCTTTGGCAGTAAGTTTCTTTTAACAACAAATCCATGCAAAGCCCAAAACCTCATAACTGTGACTCCTATGGCACTCCTAAACCAAACTGTATGTGCGTATTCTTTCTAACACAAGCATTCCCTCAAGGCACTGTTTACTGTAGGGCACAAGTCATGTTTTTTTTTTAATTTTTTTGACAACTGAAATTTGCAGGTTATTTAAACTAGGGAAAGAAAAATATATTTCCTAGCGTCTTTGGTTTTTGTACAGGCAGCAAAACCCATTGTTAAAAGAATCATTTGTTTTGCAGGTGAAAACAGTCCTTTGAAGTGTTTTAATAAAAAAAAAAGTGGTTGGAGAGCCAGCAGGACCCGTGTGTAATACATTCCTGATCTGTGCATTTGTGACCTCCAGGGCCGATTATTGTAATTTATTTTACCTAGCACTGCTGCCAGGTGCTTGGGGAAAAACCCTCCAGTTAGCCCCAAAGTAACAACTTGTTTCCTCAGGAAAACAGGTCAAAATGAACCCGTCATCTCAATACTGTTCTGCCTGTGCAGGCTTCTTGGGGATAGATACTAGTTGTATGTCTCTGCCCTCATATTGGAAGATCTATCTGAGAAATCTCCTCCCAGCCCATAACCACTGACTCTCACAAGCAACTGTTTCTCGTCATAGTTAAATTGTGGACGAATGATGGGGGGAGGTTTGTGGATGTGAAAGACAGCTGCTGTACAACATGGTCTCTCCTATTTTTTAGCCTATTAGGGGAAATAGCACATTAGGGGAAATGGTTTGGCACATGCTCGCACCTACTACTCTGACAACTTCCACTCTGGGAAAATATAAAGAAATGTAGAAATGACCGTAATGAGCAAGCTATTGCTAATAATACTGAGCCTCATGCTGGAGCCAGAGGTGTCAGCGAGAGAGTTTGTTGTTGCTGCCATTTGCCAGTGACTGCAGTCAAACAATGTTTTCTTTCTGTGTACTTGTATCCTATAAGAAGGATGTTCCAGCAACATCACAGTAACAGAGTTGATATTCAGCATGTGACATGATGAAATTTATTCTTACAGTTTCACGAGTTTACAGCAATCAACATTATGCAACAAGCTTATATAAACTAGTGCCATTCTATCAATTTTAATATATTTATACACTGTGGGTACAGTTTGTCGATTTAGTCTAGGCAGAATTATTTAATTTCTCATAAGCTAATAATGAGTTCTGTATTAGCTACTGTATTTTATTAGTGTGAGACATGTCTTTTGAAGGATCAAGGCCAAAACCACAATTATTATTTCTTCTTATCAACATTCAGCTTTCACAGGCAATTACAGCTTATGCATATTTTATAACAAGCACTTGGAGCACATGCTGATTATGTAGTACTTGCTCAATGCCTTGTAATATCCAAGAATGCTTATGGCAGTATACAGTATTGTGGGATCTTACAGTACGAAAGAACCCTTTTCCCTCTAATCACTTACAAAACGCAGTGCTTTTTGCTTGGCGACCCTGCTATATCTTGTTTGCTTCAATTATTAAAGGTGAAAAGAAAGGCTAAATATTTCTGCTTACATTTCTTATCTGTATGTTGGCACTGCGTCACTGTGTGAAAACAGAACCGCAGCAGAGGAGCTGCCATGTGGAGAGACCTGCGGTCCCTCCAGTATCCAGACGTGTAGCCTGGATCTGTTAATGACCGATTCCAGATACCTGAGCGAACCAAGCGAGAAGCCATAGAAAAGTAAAGTCTTCATCTTGATCTCCAACAGCTAGCTAGCAGGCAGCTTTTGCTTTGAAAAATGAATGCTTGTAAGTCTCAAAACGGTATGGTCCTATCTAATTTATCCCATCTAATCCTCATTTTTGCTATGCATATAAAATCTTTTCTTCACCAGAGCTCAGAATGTCCCCAGTAAACTGTGAGAAAAGAAATATGTCTACAAGGTGTGTTGTGTGATACGCAGCATCTGAGGCAGCTGAGGGTCCTGTGGTACCAGCTTCCTCGCTGTTTTTGGATCCTGACCCATCTCTTACAGTGAAAAATTGTGGTTGCATGGCATTATTCTAATCTTCTCCAATTTTGCCTCAGACAAGGATTTTTCAGTGTCAGTGAATCCACATCTGCCCCTTTAAGGCTTCTTTCCATCTTCTTCGTGCTGTCTCAGCAACGTTGCACAGAAAGAACTGGAGCCAAGAACTTGGATCAAGATGTGTAATCGTGTTTTGAATTCTACTACGCTTTTGGCTTTGGTAGTAACGCATGGCTGTGGGTTCCACAGTTTAATCATAGAATTCATTGTCAAAGTCATCATGAAGATCAGCAATTTAATGAGATTCTAGCCAAGCCCAGGAAGCATTTTAAAAGTGTCAGTGATTTTTGGGAAGGTTTTATTTAAGAAGCAATAGTTTTTCAAGGAAAGCTTTCATTTATCTTTATCCAAATTCAGTTTAACATTCTACTTTCTTCTTATGGAACTCCAGCTTAATGCTTTTGAAATGGAGAAACTCTGAAAACAAATGAAGATGTTTTTCTCATTACCTGGGCACAAAGTGGTGTTTTGCCTATTCTTTCCTGCTACTTTCAGGGGCAAGGGCGAATCCCTGACCCCTTTGAGGACGATGGCAAAGGTTTCAGGGACTTTAATGGAAGTTTTCCAAGACTTAATTTACGTGAGAGAGCTGTATGTGAGTGACAAAAATGCTAGAGACGAGTAAATGAAGCCATTCAGCTGAACACCTCTGTATGCACATAAATGCCATAAAACTTCTCATTTTTTTTTTGACATATGGCTTTAAAATTCAGCTACTCTACCGAAGTTTATGGCAATATATTTCTGCTCATCATGTGTTCTGTGGGAGTTCTCCTCGGCAGTATTTTAGAACTTTTAATGTTCACAGTCTCCCATGAAAATGCTTCTTTTAAGACTGAAGTTTACTTCGCCATCAAGAAAAGCAAGAACTCTAGCAGACAAAATCTGCTGAATTCCTTTTTAACTCCAGAGAAATCTCCAAATACATGGGCAACAGCTTCAAAATTTAAGCAGAAAATTTGACTTGTCAGTTCAGCAGCAATCTGCTGTCTTTATCTTTTAAGGACACATCTTGAAGGAAATCAGTAACAAATACCAAATTATAATTTTGGTTTGAAACTAGAGCTTTATACTTCTTTCACACTGCATGATGGCTTTAAGTCTTTATATATGAGAGCTGCTGTCTTAGAAAACTAGGGTTTTGGCATGGATTCCAAAGGGCAGAATTTCTGTATCCCTGTTATGCCAGTGTTCTCCTGAAACATGTGGCTAATTTCACAATGAGATTATAAATTGTGGGCTTTTTTCTAACCTGTGGTACAATTGAATCAACTTCCCTGTGAAAACCAGCCGTTGGAATGCCGATGCGTTTGTCGCTTGCAGGGTTGGGCGAATGCAGTCACAGCCGTTCAGCTTTATCATGACAACACACAATTCTAGTACGGCACATATTACCAATATGCCTCAGAAACAGCTTGTCTCATCTGAAATCCTCACTGTGAAGAAGAATGTATGTATTTATTAATTCATTGTCAAAGGAGCAGACTTAAAATCTATCTAAATTAACGCATAGCTTACAGTCTCTTGTGAATAACTGAATAACTTGGTTCAATGTTAGGTCACAGTGGAACATAGACTGTAACAGGAATATATAAAAGCTCTGAAGGGAGCAAAGAGACTTTATTCTGGAATGGTGAGCATCGTTGCCAGAGTAACATAAACCTTGTGTGTTTTCACAAGGAAATGAGTCACTTGTTTCTGTTGGCCGGAACTCTGTTTTCTTTTAATTTCATATTTTAGTTGCCTAATATAGTTTGAAAGAACCCTAGGGTTGCAGTCTTTGGGCTAAGACACCTTGTTAATTAAAGCAGAGTAGAAGGGTAGCGTAGTAATTACACAGAATCATGAAAAATTGATAGTAAATATGACATTATCACATCGTGTGAAGGAAGCCTTGATCCCTTTGTCGTACAGTTCTGTGAACTATTTATGAAGTTCTGAAAAGAAGATTTATTTTCATGTGTGTGATGTTTATACCTGTATGTATACTTACATCTGTGGCTTGTGTTCTTTGTGAAACTAATTTGCAAGTTCCTCCTTGCAACTGTGAGTCTCATAGTTAACTTAAGGACATAAAGCCCAGTTGTCATCAATGAACAGACTATGTTAATGTTAAAGATGTTGGATCAGATCCATACAAACAGTGGGGCACTATTTCCTTTCTTTGGACCAGCAACTCGGAACCAGTAAAGATTCTTCTCCATTTTCCCAGTGTTACGGCAGCACTGAGTATTCCCGTAGAGTGTCACCCCTTCTTGGTGAGGCGTCCTCACGAGACTTAAGATCAGCGCAGCTCAGTCCTAAACCACTTTCTATTTTCTCTTCTTACAGCTCCAAGCTGCCGAGATTGTGCCAAGCAAAATAAGTAACACAGACTGTTTGAGCAATTCTCAGCTACAGTGGAGTCTCTGAAGGAACATAGCTGGCTGGTACAACATAGACTACTTTATCCCGTATGTAATTTGGGCAGAGACTCCATATAGCTCCCTTCACTACTACAGCCTTAAATGGAAGTAGCAGAGACTAAGGGCCAAATATATTCAGTTGAGAATTAAAGTATATATTATGACCTTTTTTTGATGGCATAAATCTATATGCATAAACATTGCACACCTGTGCCTGTGTATGTGATAGTTCAGACATATAAGCATATTTTTAATTTAGTGTTTGCATATGTGTATGGGTGTAGTAGATAATCATGCACTTACTGCATCATGCATCCCAACAAAGCAAATTCCTATTCCCATTGGTAAAGATTCTTCAAAAAGCAATGCTTTATGCTTAGATGGAAACACTGGGAAACACTGAAAAGATCCTTAATCCGTCCTATTCCAAAACCAGTGTTTGCATGCATATTCAGACTCATCTGAGAATCGCAAAACCAAAGTTTATAAGTAAAATGGAGGCATGCTTTTGACAACCTGACTAAAACATAAGCAAGTGTTTTTAAATAATTTCAGTGGGGATCAAAGAAGCGGAGAAGCTAATTGAAACTTAAAGGTCATCTACTGTGATTGACTCAGGGAAAAAAAAGTCCTGGTCTCGCATTAAGAGTTTAGACACAGGTAGCTAGTTAGGACTTTCTGGGCATGTTCAAAGTGCTGTAAATCCCAAAAAGCACAGCAGATGATACTCAGATATGTATAAGTGTAACTGAAGTGAATTGGTGACTGCAGCATTGAGTTTTGTTTATTTTGAAATGTATTATGCAGAATAATTAGGGATTAGGGATGGGTTAGAGAGAAAGTGCAGAGAAAACAACTTAAAATATTTGGAATATATCAAACGCCTTGTCTCCTTTACACAGAAGACTAATTATCTTTTTCCTTACCAAAAAAGTGGTTTAGCATATAAAAATAGGTGAAGATACAAACTGAGGAAATAAATACCTTGTGTACAAGTGCTGGAGACTGGTCTTCTCTAACAAAGGGTTATCGCAGATGAATGTGGACGTTTAAGAGCAACATAAACTTGCAGTCCTTGTCAAAGATAACTATTGATTTCATTGTGTTTTCCGTTCAATGACTCTGACCTACCTGATCTATGCAGTTGATGTACCTAAGTATTTTGACAGCTGCGGGCGAGTTTGAGTACCTTGAAAAGAAGATGCTTCTGCTATAAATTGTAACCAGGGATTTTAGTTTTTGTTTCTCCCACTCTCTTGTGTTCAGACAGGTGGAGGAGTGTGGAAAGTGCATAGCAAATGTCATTGTATGTTTACTAATCCTAATGAGCATTGTTATTCTGCTAATGATATATGCCCTACATTTTTCTTCCATGTCTTCCAGCCACAGCTGTTTCACATTTGTAATGAATATTTTATTGTTTCTGAAGAACTGCTGCTTCTGTGGAAATCCGCAGAAATATGGAGTCCCTTCTTACAACATGGTCAAATAGTTCCTTTGACCATTTCAAAATAACAGGTCCAAAGGTCTGCGGCGCTCAAGATCAGAATCTTGAATTGAGTATGGATTCAGTGCCACGGGTATTTCGCCATAGGGGTTTTCAGATTTTGGAAACAGTTAATAAAAATTAAATAGAATAGGTACCATTACTGATACTTATGTTTAGGATCAAATTGTGTTCCTAACTGAAAATGTTTAGGATCAAATTGTGTTCCAAAACTGAAAAGCTTAAAAAAGAGATCTTGCAGACTCACCCTTAAAATGTCCAGTGAATATTTTTTACCTCAGGTCACAGCTGTCCCACCTACTATATTCAGTGTCCCTTCTATGCTTACATAAGTCATGACTCATGAGCACTGGGAAGAGAAATCTGTAAGAAATTTTTGCTGGGCTCTGTGCAGGTTTTGTCTTTCAACAGGTATTCATTTTGAGGATGATGAAGATATAAGGAACTTTTTTCAATATTTTTGTGGGGGTTTTGTGTATTTTTTTTCTTTTATTTTAGTAACTGCAGTCCTAAAATAGGAAGGTCATTCTAAATAGTACCTGTTGAGTTTCTAGCCATTAGAAAAATACATTAAGAAATGAACAAAACTTCAGCTCAGTGCTGGTCCCAAAACAAAGCACCATGTAATCTGAATGCATTTTAGCAGAACATACTATACTAGAATTCTATGAAAGATGTTACAAGCATTTACCTGCACGCACACGCCTATTTATCTAATTATTTTATTAGTGTTATCATAATGCCTTGGCTATTTAGGTGCAGATTAGATCTCCTCGTGGTAATTTCACTGCTTTTTGTTACACTCCCACTGTGTTTTCTGAGTACAATATTACCTGCTCTAGAAAGCTCATGATGCAAGTGAAAGGTGGGATCACAAATGGATACAGAAAGATGGAGCAGGAAACAACTGTAATTGAGATGACAGATGCTCCAGCACCGTCGCTGTAGGTGTTTCTGACTGTGCAGGACTGGGCTCAGAGCAAGCAGGCCCAGAGTATACCAGTTATGCGACTTTGGAATACTAACGTTCATCAACTTCAGTTTTGGGGAACATGATTCAGGCACTCTCGGGTTCTTTTCCGTCCTGCTCTCAGTCATATTTTTCATGGGATACCACGTCTTCAGAAGCGTGTTGTTGCCTTTTTCCTAGTATTAAAAAACTTCAAGCTAAAACTTGATTTTGCCACATCGTCCCTGAAAAACATTGCCAGCCTTGAAATATGCCATAGAGTGAAGTTTTAAGTAGCCCTGCAAAACAAACTGATAAAACCTTGCCAAACTGTACAATAACTTATGCATGGTCTATACTGAGAATGAGCCTTTATTCCGGTTAGCAGTGGAGTTACATCAGGCAATGCCAACACCCAACATCACGCCTTGCCCCTCGCAGCTGACCCTTACTGAATATCTGAGTGAGCGCCCCAAGTACAAATTATAGTTTGAATCACCTAAACGAGGAGTTTTCACTGATATAATCATCCAGATGGCAAACAGCAGGAAAATCCACAACCTTAAGCAAACTAGTCTTCAGAAAAATCAAAAAGCCCCTTTAGAGAGTTTCACCTTCTCACAGCAACAAAGTGTTTTCGAGTTTCTAAATCATATTTTTTTAGGGCAGAGGTAAAAATAGGTAAATGCAGCTTCCAGAAGGAGCCCGGACTAAATAAGTTGTCAAAAAATTATATGAAGAACCACAGTATGTTCCATGGAATCAGTCCTCTGTGAATAAAATGTAATGCTTCCTGCATAGGCACGTGTCACCTTTGCATAGAGCTAAGCAATTGCTATAAATCATCTTACAGACAAGTACGTGTTTGCAGAATGTATTGCAGACGTTTTATGATTGGTCTTTTATGAGAATGAATGGTAACTTGAAGGAAATCAAGGATGTGTTAAATTAATACGGATCTCCCTCCTGTGTTGTCGTAAGAATTTATTTTAGCGTCTACAACTGTTGGCACATGCAATACTCTTGTTTTCTGTGAAAATCTGCAGTTTGATGGTCAAATGGCGATGACTGTGAGCAACCTGCATATCTTTCTTGTTTCTTTCAGTGAGAGTTAAATTTCTGTCTTCGTACTGTGGGATGTAATGTAAGACCAGCTATCACCTGGCACTCCAACATGAAGCCAGTGTAAAGTATGTGGTTTTAATTTCCACTCAGGATAAGCCACTGGATAAATTGCATCAGCTCTTGCATGCAGCCTGGTTTAGCCTGTTGTCTACAGGTTTAGGTCTACAGTATTAAGTAAAGGGTTCCAGTGAAAATCAGGAGAGCATATTAATTTATCCTTTTTACCCTGTCATGTTTTAATCTGGTAGTTTTGAAAAAGAGGGAAGAAAAGATAACGTTGGAGAATTTTTCAGTAAAATGAACTTATGTGAGAACGAAATGTTTCTTTTCGGCCCTTGGGAACAGGCACGGGGTAAACATGGACAATACTGAGCAAAGCCTGGTCTACACTGACAGAACTGGGAAGCAGTTTGCTTTCTCTGTCATATATTAGGCCTTTCATGTAATTAGAAGTTAGTCTTTCATACAAAGTCTAAGGCAAAAGAGTGCTGCGAGTGTTTCCTAAGTTATGACTTCAGATGCTTGCACTCAGTGAAGTAATGAGCAGTTGAATTATTTTAAAAGAATGGCATTTCAGCAGACGATAATTCCTCATTTATGCACAGTATACTTTGCTTCCACGAAATCACACAAATATCAATTAACTAACCATTACAACACTTTGAGAGAAAGGAAAAAAATTACCATTCAAAAGTAAGAAATAAATCTGGCACAGAGATATAACTGCTGGCATGTCAGAACTTTGATCAACACAATTTAAATTATTTTCTGACTTTACCAAAGAAATGAAGAAATCTTTATATGTATGTATCAAGTAGCCTTATATACCTTCATGTGTGAGAGTGCTCTGACTCACTCCCTCCCTGTACATGACCCACGCCTATCCCAAGGTAGGAAATGTCATTTTAATGACGATAGTGCTTTATTTGCCACTGCATACGTGTACAAATTGCATGGCAGGGATGTTTTCTTTTTCATCAGCTGTGGTGAGCTGTATTTACGACAGCATTTACCATTGGGGTACCTCTGGAAAAGCTTCGCAGCTTCTGGCTTTGACACTATTCAGTGTGTCAAAAACTAAGTTTGAACACAGCTCCGAAATTCCTGCTGCTGCTAGGTATATACAATTCCTCTCTGCCTCAGCTGTACGGGTCGCGGCAGCGGGTCTGTCCTGCCCCAAGATTCCTAACAGTCTTATTAAAATAGAAAAGTTGACTCCAGCAGAGAGCTAATTATGAGGATGTCAGGCTCACACACCTCCTACCTTTGGGAAACTTTCTTCATGCAGGGTGAAATTTCTGGGAAGAACTTGCAGCTCCTATCAAATCTTCCCTTAAGCTCAAGCATCTTCAGCAAGACTTCCTAGTCTCTGTAAGTCTGAATTCTCTTGAGATGCTTTAGAATAAGCTTCTCCTTGTCTGAGAAGTCATAAACAGGATAAACTGTGGGTACCTTAATTCACATACCACCCCGAAATGATTCTGCCCAGCACAGTTTGGATCTCCCCTGCTTTGTGTTCAGGGCTTAATGTGCAATCCATTGAATGTCACAGAAGTCTTTCCGCTGATGCTAAAGTGATTTTGGATAGGGACTATCTATCTACTGTATCTTTCTCTCTAGAAACTGCACGATGTCAAAGAACTAGATAAACGGATTCAAACTATGCTTCACCTCAGGAGGCAGATAAATGCCCTGTTTCTTTTCAATATGAGAGGAGGAAATGTAGGAACATGAGATGGAAAAGAGATTCCCAGGATACTGAGCCCAGCCTTGTATTGCCATCAGTCACATCACATATTGCCCTCAGAAATGTATCTATCTCTAGCTGCAGGACAGCAGAGGATTAACCCCTAGTGGAACACTGCTCCAGAAATGTCACTCTATTGAAGGCTGAAGATATTCTTCTACTATCAAGGCTAATATTATTTATGACACTGTTCACTCCTTTTCTGCTCGTATCCTTTCCCCTAAATAGCTTGTTTTCCCACATACCCAGTCCTCTTATAGAGAAAATTATCTTGAGACATACAGAACACTTAAGTCCTTGGCCAAACTTTGGCATGGTACAAATGCAAGTAACTCTTAAAGAAGCTGTAACCATTTACGATGCATATTAAGTTCATATAATAACTTTTATGTTGGTTTGTAATTTCAAAAGAGGGTATTACCACAAAAAGCAAAAAAAAAAGTACAAGCAATTGTCGGTATAACACATTGTAAGACTTTAGTGTTACTGTAGTTTCTATTATAGTAATTGTAAAGCTAAAGCTAGTTATTCACATTTGCTTACACAACAGTTTCAAGTGCCTTCCGGATTTATGGCTCATCCAGACCTTGAATTTTAATCTTAATTTAGAAATTCTGTGACTGAGATGAGGTGAATTGGATGTTTTACACCTCTTTTGCTGTGTATTTCTTCTTTACAAAACTCAAGACAACTGAGCCAACTCAGATCCAGGAAGCAGGATGACAGGTGGTGCTGTGCCCCCGCTGGTTAGCTCTCCTTCTTTATAATTATACCAATTATGGGATCCTAGCTAATATCACTTTATGTTTATTTTACTGTGCCATGTAGATAAATCAGCTTATATGCAGAACAAGTGCTAGTCTCCTTGCTGGCCACTTCATTGCACGATGAGGATGAATCTGTGTTGTATTTCCGTGCAGTATAACATCAAGCTTTTTTTTTTTTTTAATCTCCTCATCCTTTTCATCTTCAATCTTTGTACAAATTATGAGATGTTTTAAGCCCTGAACTTCTTAACTTCCTCCTGGTCCCTTGGACAGAACCAGGCTGCTGACTAAGGGAGAGTTATTAAATTTTTTTTTTCTCATGGTCAAGTCCGCAATTGTTCATTTCAGGGGTTCTTCACCGTTGCTTAAGAGGTAATGATGAAGACAAAGATGTAACTTAAGAAGTACTAATCACTATCTAATATGGGATAGCTGAAGCACTGGACCACCAATCGTACGTGGTGTGGCAATCCTCATGTTCCACATCTCCATATTTTTCAACATAGAAATTAATTGTTTGGTACAATGTTCCTGCTGTATAATTATGCATATAGTTATTGGGTAAAAAGCTGATTTCCACTAACTAGTGGGTATGATACAAAAGATGGTTTTGCTAATCAGCTAATAAAACTGACATATGACATTTTGGATATTCTCTCCAGTTCTTGGATTGGACTGGAGTGTATGTTTCTAGTTTTATGGAACAGGACGGAGTTATCAAGCTCCCAAGCAGTCTTGGAGCTGTTTGCTGTCCTCAGTGATTTATCAGTGACCTCACTTGTAGGTTGTCAGGGAAATAAAGGAGAACAAGAACTCCAGGTGAAAGCACTCTGTTTGAGAAACGTATAGCTTGCTGGGATGGTAAATTTGCTCAGGAGGGACTGGGCCCACAAGGATGCTGGGCTTAAATGGGACTGAATATTTACTTTACTGGAGATGTTGAAAAAGCTAAAGAATAGGTACTAGCAGCTCCTACCATTGCTAAGTCTTTCAGGTGGAAATAGTAGCGGCTAAGTAGCTTGCATAAAGAGGGCAAGTATTCCCTTTTCAAACAGCCTATAACATTTAGTCTGGGTTTATATTGGAAATTAAGTGTTTTAGAAATAAGTGTGAGGCAGCTTCTAATTAGACGTGTCTGAACGTGCTGCATAGTTGTGTGTGATTAGAATGCTTTCTTTTATTTTAAAAGAATGAAGTACTAATGAAAATAAGCAGCTATGGTAGTACTTGTATGCTTCATAATTTCAGGAAGAGTTAGAGCAATGCCGCATTCATTAATATTGAAGTTTGTCGAGAACCACAAGTCTCGGGATGCATGCAGACAAGCCTGGCAGGGGTGTCCTGCAGGGAGTGATGTTTTGAGCATTTCTCAGTCCCAGCAACAGTCTGTCCCTGTGATAGAGGGAATACTGTCCATTGGACAAAGAGGGTAAAAGCCAATACCCGTTGAATGTCAGCCTGCAAGTGTTCTGCGCATTCATTATTTGGTGTGTTATTTTAACCCAAGACCAATGGCAGCTGATGCTAGAATTTCTGGCTGTGAACCTTGGGGATGAAGATTCAGTGTATATTTTTTACTGAGGCTGCTACCCTTGGGCAGTGGAGGAGGGGAGGAAGGCCGGTAGACGGCTGGGAACACCCCATACTGGTGTCTTATGTCATCCCAAAGGATCACCAGAGTTTTATGAAAGGACTCTTTTGTAGTCCTCTCAGCAGCAACGCAACCACTTTCAGAAGCAAGATATAAGTCAACAGAGCAATTTCTAATCAAGATTTACATAGTATAACTATTGATCCCAGGGTACCTTATCTGACTCTGCATCAGCTTAACAGAATTAATTTATTACGCTTGTTTTTCACGGAACATATTTCAAATCTTATTTGTGGAATGCACTGCCTTTTAATTGCTTGTAGCTTTTAGAATACATCTTTTTTTTATATATACATATATATATATATAATGTCTCATTGCCAGTGTTATAGACTTCCTTGAGAAAAACCAAATCACAAAAATCAAAGGAGACATTTAATAACTTTTTAGATATGAGACCTGATGAGAAATTTTATTTATTCCCCAAATACAGCAAGGTTTCTTTATTGGCCTGTCAGCATTCCAAAAACCGCATTTATGTGAGAGATCATGTCATAAAAAATGTATGCAACAGCTCTGTTCTAGAAATGTGAATTCTAAATAGCAAAGTGCAATAGCTACAGTACCGGAAAGCATTTTCTTAAGAAAATGTTTTGTTCATTTCATGCAAGAAGCTTTCTCAACTGTTCAGAAAAGAGGGCGTCTACCAGGTACTTTTCTCTGTCCTTTTCAAGCAACTGTTCAAGAGTGAGTGTAAGTGTTAAACATCGCTGGGTTCATGCACTTGAAGAGCCCCCTAGGGTTAGATTCTAAAGCCCTTTCATGGCCTTTATACTCATAAATAAGGGATTTGCTGCATTTTAAAGCATATCAGATCACAGTGGAAGTTTAAATTAGCATTTACTCCAAGGAGAACACATTCCCGAACCCTTGTTAATGTTCACCTCTTGGGTACATGCAAAGATTGAAATGAGAGGCTTTCCAGACACACTGGGCATTTCCCTCCTGTTCTGTGTCCCGTTTTGCTCCTTCGAAACTGCAAAGCAGCAAGATAAATGTGGGAGGGAGCCTGCTGTATTGCTAAAAAATGAGTTTCATGTTACTGCAGCTATACCACATGGGTGTATTTTATCAATTTCTGTAATAACTAGATGGCAGCCAATCACAAAGCTATTGAAGTGTTCAAATCCAGCTGCCAATTAGCAGCTGTAACAATAATCCATCCTAATAGCTGTTAGCAGAGTCAGTGGTGGGATGTACTTTTACAACCTGAGACTGAAGAAGTAATGGTTATCTCTGAATCTTCTGTTTTTGAAAAAACATAGTGGGCTGTTCTCATTCTTGCAGTTCTCCTTCTGAGGATTTTATTGGTATGCAGTTCGAACAAAGTATGCAGTAGGGTGTATCTGATAAGAATATTTGGGGCTGGAATTTTCAACGGCTGCACAGTGAGGCACACAGTTTAAGACATGTAAATGTTTTCATCCAAAAAAAATTTTCAGACGTGCAATTGAAGTGACTAACGCAGCTGTGATTTGCCAGCCTGTGCATTTATGACTGCACAATTCAGATATTGTTTTGGAAAGATTTACATTAGCGCATAAAGTACAATGAGAGTAAGTAGATAGAAAAGCCTTCGCAGTGCTCTGCAATCTGTGCTCCTCTGAGAACAAGCCCACCCAGATTGCAGCCTGGGGGACGCTGTGTAGGCAACCAACACAAGATTGTGCTGCAGACTATTAACTTAGTTGATACCTTCTCTTCTTTTTGGTGGAATGTCCTGAGGTTTTGTGTTTGGATGTCTCTGAAAGGGGGAGAGTAAATCTCTTTCTTCATAGTATGTTCTAACTACTCTTCTAGGTTAATGTTGTTCTGAATTTTTGATCTTGGTTAACCTCAGGCTCTAAGCACATTCACTCCTTCCCATAGGCAAGAAAATGGATAAAAGAAGACTCTATCACAGTTCTCTCTTCTGGAGGCAGAGGGGCAGGATAGAAAAGAGTGGCGTTATCTTACTGCTAAATACTTGAAGGATGCTCATTTATTACGATAAGGAGACACACAAGAACCTTAATAGGTTGGGTCTTGCAGATACTGATTTTCTGGTTTGTTTCACGATACTTTTTGTACCTAAATATTAGCAAAGGCGTACCCACTTTTATAGCAGTTTTGCTATGGTTCCCTGTACCTGGAAACTGGCAAAGCCAAGTTGTGACATGAAGCAGACATTCATCTATCTATCCAGTGGCTGGGGTGGTTTTTTGCAGGGGTCTCAAAAAAGTTCAGGCTTCTCCTTTTTAAAGCACAGTAAAGCTAACAGCTTTGGGCTTGACATTCCACCTCTGGAAGTGAAAACTGATTCCTTTGCCCCAGGATGGTAAGGTTAGAGAAATTAGCAGGGGAATTAGAAAATAATTATCCAAAATGCTGTCACTGAAATAGTAATCTCCTTCTGCTGCTCTGAGTTTTGTTGCTGCTTTGCTTTCCTCAGTGGTAAGTTTCATATAATCCAACGCAAGAGTTCCCTGCTGCCGTGAAGCAAATATTATAAGCAGCAGTCCTGATTCGTTGCTGTGATAACAGAAAAATCCTATTCCTACTTAAGCTGCTGCAGTGCGACTTCTGATGCAGTGTCAGGAAGAAATCTCAAAGCTGATTTTTGTGGAGAAAGGAGAGAAATTCCCATACCTTTGTGCTAAGAAAAAGGTGGAAAATGCTTCTATATGATGGCTCCTCCTCTAAGGTGGAACTAAGAAAAATGGTCATTGTTATTTAGGAAATTGGGCAATTTATAAAACATTGTTGAGAACAGTAATCTGAATGATGGACTGTGTCAAAAGATATAACGTAACAGCAATAAATGGTGAATTAAATAGAAAGTGCTTGAGGGCTGAGAACTGGAGTTTAGTCTTGGAATATTAATTAAAATGATAAAAGTATGTAGCATTCCTATGAAACAGCTAAGTCGATTGGAACAAACTAATTCCCATTATAGCTCTGCTGAAGACACATGAGTCACACAGAATAAATTTGGCTCACTGAGTTAAATTCTGCATCACTACTATGGCAGACAGAACTGTACCTATTGCGCCAGGTGCAATTAAAGAACTCACAAGATGTCTTACTAGAATAATTACTTTTCTTTCAACAGTTAAAAAGGGCTGAGACAGGACTGTATATAGGTGGGGGGGAAAAAAGCGCTTATTTTTATATGGTTATCTTCTTTTTCCATTGGAACGGGGGAAAAAAAATTGTGTGAAATTACTGTTTTCTTTTAAGGCAAGTTTTATGGATTATTGGTCCAGGATGTTTGCTCTTTATTGAGTAGACTGTGGATAATTTTAAAAATAATAAATTGTACTATTAATTTTGATTTTGTCATTATTTTTACAAAACCCACAAAATGGAAAAGGCTTTCTGATCTTGATCAGCTTCGTGGTGATACTAACAAATCTCCATAGTAATCAGTCTGTTATAATTAACAATCTATTCTTTTTCGCTTTTTTCTTATAATTGACACATGATAAGGACAAAGGACCAAAAGTGTGGAAAGAAACACAACCAGAATAATTTATTAGTAGGAAATAGTCTCAGGTAAGAATTTCCATCTGTTTTCTCAAGTTCAAAATTATTTGGCACTGTGCAGTGAACGTGTAAGGAGGAAAAAAGCGTGTTCTTTGACTAATATAAAAGTAGGGGGTTAGGCTTCAAACTCTTTCTTGGAAAACTGGTCCCATTATGGGATATTTGCCACTTCATATGCAAAAGTGTGTATTCAATGGTCCCTCCTCTGGCACACTCCCAAAAACTCTATCCAGAGCCCTATTCATGGTTAGTGTAGTGTAAAATGGGTCAATTTAACAGACTTTAATTGGATCAGTTTTCAAACATGAGTTACAAATATGGGTCTCTTCTTTTTTCACTTAACTCTAATTGCTACTTGCTGTATACTACATGCCTGCATCAACTTGAGTGCTGAAGTACAAAGATGTTGCTGTAAACTGAGCACCTCATTCTGAAAAGGGAGGCCTACGCTGGTTTCTCAGTAGAAAGCATAGAAAAGCATTCAACAGTGGGTTACTTAGTCCATAGAAAGATTAATTTCTACTTACACTGATCCTTATAAAATAGAAGTCTCTTCTATTTCTCAGCTACTTTTTAAAGCCTCTTGTTAATTCAAGCCTACAGAGTCCTTGGTGGTGGGAAGGGAAATTGCTGGAAGATTGCTGATTATCTGCTTTAAGATGACTCATTCAATATGAGCAATTGTGAATCATGAACAAACTATCTACAGGCAGCACGCGCAAGACTTAATATCTTCCGTGTTACTAGATGCTTCCAATGTTTAGCATTAGTGTTGCTTTCTTCCTAAAAGCAGAAAGGCTCACAATCTGGTATTGAAGAATTACCAATTTAAAAGTTGCATGGAAATATTTGTGACGCTAATTCTCTACTAGGTACCGTTGCATGGGGGTTTAGCCCATCATTTCAGATTCTGGTGTATGTAACTTCAAAAGCCTTTAAAATGACAAAGAAAAATGTAAAAGTTTATCCCTGGGCAACATACCGCTATCCCTTGTGCACACGGGTCATTACAAGATCGAGCTTCGTGATGCAGCTTCTTCAGCTGGTGTAGCCAGGAGCAGGGTGCTCTACTAGATGGTGAGGGGACAGCAGCAGAGTGGGAGAGTAGCTCAGTAGGATTTACAGATGTTGATGATAAGAGAGGAATGGTGAGATTTTAAAACCTTCAGGTTCATACTGACTCCAGCATGGAGCATCCAGTTATGGGTAACAGTCCAAATAATCACTGTTCCAATCTCTCTTTGTCCCATCATGATGTACTTGGACATCCAAGCAATCCGCTTCATTTCTCATCCTAACCTTCATCTTTTTGTTCAGACAGACCTATTTTTCCTGATGTTGCTTTCTGGCATTAATCCCATAGTTTCCTAGCCCTTCTGGTACTACCTGTCTCATTCCAGGCTCTTTTGCCTCACCTCTCTCCTCCCTTTTCAGGTTCTTCATTCAGGCTTTGGTTTTGTTTTGTTCTTTTGCCTCTTCCTTCACATCTTTCTTTACTCTGGCTCCCCATCTCCCTCCTTCAGGTCTCATTTTCAACCTTCACCTGACAATCAGCCAATCTCACTGTCCCAGTCTACTTGTCCAGTCAGTCTTATCTCAATAGGCTGTATATTCTGGCTGTATATATAGGATGAGTGGCCTATATATATTGGCTGCTATCAAACCTGCCTGAGCTGTTCTATTGCTTTCCTATTCTTTTTACGTCCTATTTTCAGTTTGTTTACTGAAGCAATATTTTTTTGGTTTGTTCTACCTTGAGGTCATTTTCCCCCAGTCAAAGGTTCCCAGGCCTCCTCTATTTTTCTTACCAACTTCTTGTCCCTAGCTCAACCAGTCTTCCTATTTATTAGTTCCTATTTCCATTTACCCACCCAGTCTCAGTATCACCGGATTCCTTGCTCCAGATTTTCTTCCCTCTTTACCTCCATACGCTGCCTGCTATTCTGCCTGCACTTGAATCCTCCAACTTCTTGTGCACATTGTGAGTGTCAACAGGACAGTCTCGGAGAAGGTAGCACATCTTACAAAGTTACTTTTTCCCAGGGATCCCTTTCCTGCCGTGTGCCCAGCTCAATTCATCCAATTCTCAGCCTTCTCAGCCAATTCCCTGAATGCGCTTGAGTTACCTCAAATGAAGAGGGCAACCAGGATCAAGGTCCATGAATTTCTTGAGTGACCCCTTCTCTCAAGCTAACCTGGAGCACACAGGATTCAGCTTTGGTGGATGTCCTTGCAACGCATGTGCGAAAAAGCTGGTGTTTGTACTCTGAACATCGTGTGCACGGTAAGTGTGTCAGACAAGCTCCACGGCACGGACGGGAAAGGCTGCACTGAGTAGCTCCCTCATGCTGCAAGGAGCCAGCAACAGAAAGGCTGCCATAGCACTTCTGAAATACTCGATATTGTTTTAGCTGAATAACTTCTTTGTCTGAGGGAAACTTTAATTCTGTTAAGAAATAAAAGCTGAGGTTTCCTTTTATATACCTAATGGTTTGTTTAAATTAGTGAAATGATTCATTTTAAATGCCTTCATCTGTGGTTACATAGTAAACTCTTCTATTAGTAGAAGTGTGTGCAGGACATGAGAATCAAGAGAGAACAAAAAGACCGTTAGGAAAAATAACTTCCTCTGACATGTCAGAGAAGGTATGCTCTTTTTGAAGAAAATTAATTTCCCTTCATAAATTGATAAGGCTTCCTATATTCTGTGTTCTGAATATACAGTCTCTGAACACCTTATGTTGGCAGTTGTCCTTAATGCAATCATCCCTAGATTAATCCTAAATGCTGCTCATGTATAGCCAAGCACTACATGATAACTAAACATTTTGTTTCTGATAGTGCCCTTTTAATGAGTTGCAGGTGCCACAAACTTCATGTTCCCTATAGTGCTTTATTGCTTACTAGATGCAGTAAAACAGTTGGCACACTGTAAATTATCAAGTGATAATTATATTCATGGCCTCAATACAAGAAGAAAATCCTCTGTTAACAACATATTTCTTCCCAAATGTGGTAATGAGATGTGTTGCACCTCCTAAGAAGAGCTTGCAGGGTGACTCTCTATTTAGAATACTGCAATCACAGTTCTATTTTGGGCCAGCATCTCTATGGTCAGAACGGAGGGTGACTCTGTACTCCCAAATGTGTATTTCTCATTCACTATACTCTTTAATTTTTACTCATCCACTAGAAGAAAGTAGTTCTGTAGTTAAAATTGGAAAGATTTGATATTTATTTGTCAGGAAGGTATCAATGTGAATTTTTCATACAATCTGATTTGAAAAGGTTGAGCTGTGAGCTACAATAACGCGATGCCTTAGCCAAGCTATTCTAGTATTTTTCCACTGTTCCAAATGTCTCCTGTATGTGAACACTCCATGACAGCCACATCTCAAATGGTAATAGTGTCTCTGAATAGCATAGGATGCTTCCTATCTCTAATAAGCTCCTTTAATATACCAGCCATATAATGATGCTCATCAGTACAAATTACCACTGCAAGGTCAATGAATGTTAATATGTTTCCTGCAACAGAACCTTGAAGAATAATACAACCCCCTCTTCCTCTCTAACTAAGATAATTCCAGGCTGAGTACTGACCTACAGCAAAATAAATTAAGGAATACCGGAGTGTGTGGTTATGTGGACTGTGATTTTGTAAAATAATAATCTCATTTTAGATTCTCCTCAAGTGCTACAATAATTATTACTTTTTAATGGTTTGTATTAATCCATCAAAATTATGTGATAACTGTAAACAACTAGAATATTTAGGGAGCAATATTCACATAAGATTTAATTTATATCATCTCAGTTTTAATGTTTGGAATCTTCCTCCGGGCTGCAAAGCTCTACACAAGCAAACAGGCACATGGGGTATATGTAATAGTTACACACCACGAGAGAGCTGCAAGAAATTCTGGCTTGATCATTAAAAAATGGGGGGGGGGGGTATTTATGATTTTTTTTGGTGAAACAACAGTTTAACTTTTTAAACAAATTACCTGATTTGTTATTTCTTAGGTGGTTTTTGTTGCTTTTCAGAAAAACACAGATGTGCACAGAAACTGAAGGTTAGTCACTCCATACGCAGGCACTAATTCAAGAAAACGGTAAAGCTGTATTTTGGTGCATCCCTGTTTAGGACAGTATGTGAAAAACTAAGAATAAGTTCTGAACAGAAGCCTCAAGCAGATTAATTTTAGTATATGAAGCTTTAATTCAGTATTGTCACCAAAAGTTGTTTAGCAAAGAAAAAAGGTTTTCTGAATATTCTGTTCTGTTTTCTTTCACAGCTAACTTAGCCACCTGTCATATTTGTAGCAGATAATTAATTTCAGAGAGTACAATTAGTCTAGCTAAGAATAGTCTTTGCAGCATACTACCTTCTTATTATTTCTTTGTCATGCTCCCCAGCCCATTGACTCATTACTTCTCAGCTACTACATTTACATTTTACTCTTGGGTGAATCCACAAAATAATAAAATGATAAGATAACAGACTGACACTGCTCATTATGTATTGTAATAACCATAATAAGAGGGATAATCATATCACGCTTATATTTCATGCATACTTCATTGCCTTAAACTCTGGCCTGTAGTCACTGATGATTTTGTTTATTTCTTGGTGTTTGCTAGAAGAATTTAATATTAAACAAAAAATATATTAAATGGTAATGGATGATTTATTGGAAAATGCGAGGGTAAAACCAGGATAAATAGCTATTTGAAAAACACTTCTAAAAAGAATGTCTTTAATTAAAAAGATATTTCATCATTAAGATGATAGACAAATTAATAAAAATCTTTTTTACTTTATAGCATATATTACAGTTAAAAAGGGACTCTCATGAGAACAAAAATGCATAAACCATAGTGTACTGCTTTTTGCCCAATACATAATTCATACATGCAAATGTTCTGCAGATATTTCACTATAAATATAATTAATTGCTCCAGATTCACAGATGAGGCTGTGTGACTGTGCGTGCACACATTGCCAGGCACGCTCATTTATGTTGATTCCAGGCTAGAGACTCCTGTGACAACCATAATAGGTAAAGAGGGGGAAAAAATCCGCATTTAGAGACACACAGAGTCATGCAATGTCTATGTAGGCAATTCCTTACAGAAATGACAGCATCCACCAAGAAACTGATGAAAGTGGCCTGAGGTAAATAAGGAAAGGTCTCTCATACTAATAAATACATGTACCATATAATATTGCATAGTATTAGCGTACCGCAATTTAGTTGAATTTATTCCTTGGCACTCAGCAATTATCTCTTTATGTTGTTGCTGATTATAACTATTGGAAAACCACTGAAAATGGGGGGGGGGGGGGGGAAGGGGGGAGTTGAGATTATTATGTTTTTTAATAGCTTTGCAAGGTAGAAGCTCTTTTGCTTTTGTTTTATTGTTAGAAAAGGCTACAGAAAAGTTTACGGATAGTCTTGCAAAATGGGGAATTCAGGTTGATACATGTAAACATAGGGGTCATTTGGAAAATTCCAAGCAGGGAGGAGCTATTTGGCTTTGGAGGAGGGAAGCAGACACACGAGATGATCTAACAGGCTTCTCTCTTTCCTATTCTATATGATTTCATCACTGATAACACAAAGCAGCTGTTGGCACCAAGTAAAATAAATTATATAGTAAATGGATTTTGCTGTTAATTGATAATCTCAGTATCAACATTGTAAACATCTAATTGTATTTTTATCTAAAAAGTCAGTAAGACCATGCACTGAGAAAGAGATTCTTCATTTCTATCTGGATTTTCAAATTCCTATCTAACAACATGTAAAAAAAAAAAAAGAAAAGAAAATTAGGATATTGCATTTAGTGAATTATTTCCTATGGCATAGTCAGCTGTAAAGGATATGCTCCGAAATTTCACTACAATTCTATCATCAATTTACATATCTGATCAAACTCCAGACAAGATATTACTTGGAGTTCATACTCTTTAAATTCAAAATAAACACCTTGCTTTTTAAAAGTCTGGTCACCAAAGACTTCCAAAGCATTCAGTAGGAGATCAGTGAATCCCTTTTGAATACTAATGCATTCTCATAAATAATTGGAGATCACATGTTACTATTCAGTTTGTAACAAAACTCCAAATTAATGTTGGTGTCTAAAAATGAATGCCCTAATAGATTCCTAGGGCAGAATTTTTGGAATTTTTATGATTGCAGTGCTCTGTCTTGTCCATTTCTGTGACATAAAGTTTACAAGAATTCTCAGATTTATGACTTCACGAGACTTCTACAGTGTTTGGAAAATTCCTTCAGCCTTCCTCTCTAGACCTTTTCTAATTAATTTGATGGCTATATTTAATTTCTTAGAATTATCTTGTTTATTATGGAGATAGGTTTGGTAGATCAGCATAAGCTTCAGTTCTTTCTATTTAGGCATTACCTAGTAAATATCCGTTCAGAACACATTTGATTTTTCATGGTTTATATTTCGTTCAACTTGATTTAAATTTTAAAGTCTTAGAGGTGGCACTTAGATTTTTGAATCCAGGGGTTCCCACACAGAAAAAAAATCTGTCACTTGAAAATCTAGTTGTTTTTCACATCAAATTAAGTTGAAAGGGAACTGTAAAAGGTGAATTTATGATGTTTACATACTGGTTTGGAGGGGTCTCCATGCCTCATGTGCTGTGCAGAAGGATGCATAATTATTTGTAGATGAATGGGAATTCTGATACGTTAGAAAAGCCAACGGCAACTAAAGAAGAAAATGAAAAAAGAGTTACTTTGGTAACTTGCTTCAAATACTTATAAATATCAGTCAACTCTTTTTGTTGTGTGATTTAAAGTCATAACTCGTAACCATTATTCACTTGGGTTATCTTGTTTGGATAGGAAGGAAAAAAGCTTCTCATTTGTTTGTTTGCTTTTTGTCTTTTCTTCTTCCTGTTTTTACCTGGTCATTTTTTAATATTCCAAGATTTTGACAGTGTCAGTGAACCAACAGAGAGAAGAAACATAAGTATGAATTAGGTGAAGTAGCTCAGTATGAATAAGAAAAAGTAAATGGCCAAGATAAAAAGTTCACGGGTTGAAGTCTCCTTTCAAATTTGAGTACTTGCGATTGGCAGATAATAGCAATTGATATGTGTTAATAAATGATGGAACAGGACACACAAAAAAAAAGACAAAAAAACAAAAAAGCCCCACCCAACCCCCCAAAAACCCCTAAGTTAGTTACAAATGGTTTTCAGAAAAGAATCTGTTTTGTTTCTTCCTACTGAATTTGAATAATCACTGTTTTCTTGAGTGACTTCTCTGAGTATGGAAGTTAACCACTGGAAATGCCTCAATTTTTATTGTTTTCTATACAATATTTATACTATTTGTGTTGTTTTGCTTGATTGTTTCTCTGGATTATGAGGTTATTGATGTTGTCTGCATCTTTAGCAGCTTAAGTAAAATTTCCGGAAAGTAAATGGGAGACAGATTCAGTGAATCTGCTCTGCTTACACTGACATTTCTGACACAATATCTTTTAGAAGAAAAACCCTATTTTTGTGAATTGTTACTTAAAGGCAAAGAAGATTTTCAGTCATTTCCCCGTAGCCTATACAACATAAAATGTACAAAAAAGCATACAAAAGAAATCTCAATTTTTGCTGACAAATCAATGTAAAATTTTTGTCAGGTTCTCTTCTTCAATCTGATTGAAAGAAGGGGAAAAAAATCTTCAAAGTTTACAGTAAAATCAAAACCTACCCATTATTCTTCAACACGCAAAAGCTTATTGCAAGTGAAGATGTGTGGGAACATTTTTTGTCCAGCAACATCTCTGTTCTAGCTATAAAAAGTTGCTTACTATCATCTTTCCTTTCAAATCGACACCCTGCAGGCTTTTCTTGTATATCCTCTGAAAAGCTGTAATACTTGCTCTTCTGCCTTTTCCAAGCTTGCAGAATTTGTGGACTAGTATTCTACTCATTATCTCAAAAGGTTTCTTAAGAACTGCTTAATTATTCCCATCTTGTCATCTATTTTTTTCAGCTCTTTAATTGTCTCCAAAAAAATCCATCCTGCGTGTAAGTTAGAATGATCTTTCTCTTGTGAAAATGCCAGTGTTAGAAAATAATCATAACTCCATCCTGCCTTTGATTATAGTTTATTCTTCTTTGGTCACTGCAGATCTCATTAAGATTCCAAGAGATCACTCGTCCTTAAAAAACACCATAACTAAGATACTGCAGCTAGGAATCTTAGCAAAGAGGTGAGGAGTGAATAGACAGAAAGATAGGTCTGCTTCTCTTTAAAAATAGACCTTTTTCTAATTTGGGGTTCATCAATTTGCTCTGTCAAAGAGAGTTACTGTAGAGCAACCAATGGAGACATGGAGAAATTTTCCTCAGGAGGCACAAATGCTTGTAGAATCCACAGCAAACACGAGAACAAACGGCAGATTTAGCAAAGATTCACTGATCTAAATCCTAAACCCTATTCAGAGAGATGCTAAAACTAACTTGCTCGGAAAGTATAAATTTTCTGCAGTTTGACTTCATCAATTTAGCTCGTTGCTGTGTTATGCTGAAGCTGAGCTATTCCACTGCATTAAAATATGGGTAGCAACTAGCAACAGAGGTTCATTGTTGTAAGATTGCTCTATAGAAGAGCTGTCTTTGAATATATAAAAAAATAATTCATAGTATCATTATTCCCATATGAGAATTTATCATGGTCTATGTAATAGGTAGGTTCAGTAAAGTTACACTACTATTGTTTTAGAATATGCCTGAGTTATCATGGACCCATCACAAACTCAAAGGATGATTGAGAGGATCAGCGCTGATCCCATTATTCTTGGTGTGTGGTGCCAATGCTGGTGAGCAACATTATCTCTGAAGAGCCTTTACACACCTTCCTAATAGTTTGGGTGTCATCAGGAAATAAAGTTCTGCAGTTGCACCATGTGTGCATCCCCTAATGATTTTTGAAGCTGGTGCTGGAATTGTTGAAGATTACCTGAAATTAAGGAGAAAGGCAGAAATCTCACTGGTCAAATCCCAACAGGTTTTGTGAAAATCAGATGAATAGAAAGAGAAGAAGGAGAGAGACACCAAGCAGTGCCCCCAGGAAGGGAGAGGCTGCATGATGAGCTCAGCAGTGATCCGTCCTGTTTAGCCTGTCACTAGTGGGTTGTCAGGCAAATGCTGGCTGGCCAGTAAGCATTTTCTTGACTAGAAACCTGTGATGCTGCCTCTTGCCGAAGCAGTAGTTGGAGGCAGAGGAGTGCTGTGGAGATAATCTCAGAGAGCGCGAGTGGCTGGGACGGCAGTAGGACCTGGCGTTATCACAGGACTCGTGCAGTTCTAAGGGGTACGGAGCTGGGTAGCTGGCCAGGAGGTTTCCAGGGCACAAACGCAGAGGAAATCAAGCTTCAGTAGTTGTGCTGTGCAGGGAATACTCTGAATTTGTTTCAGATTTTGTTCCAATATACGAAATAAAATTTGCTTTGAAGAATTTCCCTGGTTTGTCCTCTTTCTCTCTCATCACTCTCAAATACTTCCACTTTACAGAAAGACATAAATTTTGTCAGGTTTCTTTTATATCTATGTGGAGGTCTCTGTGTAGAATTTGCTTTAGACTTCATCACTTGAATTCTTCCTACACATTAATGAATTTATATTTGGATCTCTCCCATGTATGCAGGCATTATGCGTCCCTACTCTCATAGTGCGGTGAACAGCTTACTCTGCTCCAGGGTCTGCAGGAAATGCTCTACTGGTGAAATTGTCCCTGCACAATTTCTGAGGGCTGTAAGCTGTTAGAAGGAAGTGAACCAAGGACAGCTAAAACAGGACAATGTGTATTTTGAAGCTTGAACAAAGAGGCAGAGGAGCTGTAATAGATTTACACCCTCTGTGTCATTCATTATCATTTATCTTACGTGTTCTGACACAGACACACGAGCTTTGAGTTACTCTGGGTTTTGCCTTCAGTCAAAGACAAAGCCAAGTACTTTTCAGCACTGAATACTCACATGCTGTTGAAAGGGCCCTCTACAGCTCTGCAGAGAGGTCCACACCACGTAACTATAAGCTTTTTCATCACTGAAGTGCTGTTGCAAGTGAAAAAGCAAGTAAAGTACCTTGGGTTTTAACAGAAATTTCTCTCTATCCTTGAGATTGTAGATGCATCGCCCCTGTTCAGAAAGATTCCCATTGTGGTAGATGAATCACTATAACTACTTCTTCGACATTATCATTGAATTATACTCAAAATTCCTATGGGATGGTCAGGATAATGCTATGGAGAATGACTGTCTTTTCATCCTATCCCCTCTTCACCCGCTCCTATGAGGATCCCTGAGAATAGTTTTTTGTTGAAAGCAAGCACACCACAGAGTCAGTATTTTTTCCCACCATCCACAGACTTTCATCATGATCAGATGGAGATATTCATTTTTATCTCCAGCAAAATGTGATGGAAGCATTCACATTACTTTTAAAAGGATGCTAGATGGAATATATGTAGATGGGTTTTGTTGGTTTTTTTTCTATTGTTCCTTACTTTTACCTTTCCTGTTTATCCCATCTGTTCTGTGTCTGTGTTAGTTTAGACTGTAAGCCTTTTGGAGACAGAAATAAAACATTTTATACAAAGCATCGTCAGTATACAGCCAATAATAATGATGACATAGCTGGGAGATCAATTAGTTCCTTACTATTATCATTCCATATATATTTTTCTTAATGTATGCCTTGTAATGTACATAATTCTGGTGGGTTTTTTTCACTAAGGACATACATTTATTGCATGTTTTCTGCTACATATTTACAAGGCAAGTATTTCTCTGCTCTTTAACAGTTTAATACACACCACTATTGAAATTAAGGGAAAACACTACTAGTTTAGGATAGACTTGTTTTGGTTTAAGCTTTTAAAAAGCACCATAAGTTTATGCTTTCTTTATATTCAGAAACTTCCAACACTTTCTCTCTTGCGTGTGCTTGCATTTATAATCCCCTAGGACTTCTTGGGTTTCGCTGGCACTGGAACTGGCAGCACCAAAATACCATGATAAGGGCTGTTTATGCAACACTTCCTGCCTCGCCAAAGCCAGGAAGTGCTAACACCCCTAAAAAAATTTCACAAGCTTTATAGTCCAAAGCCGTTCAACAAAGCTGCTGAGCTTTCTGCATCCTAATGCTAACTGAGCTTTTTTTTTTTTTATATTTGCCTCCCATTAGCACTGTGCCTGGAACGATGCCAGTTTGTCCTCTTCAATTGTTGGCTGTCCTTGAAGACTAGAACCCTGTGCTTACTTATTCTTTCAACGGGACAACCATAGCTCACCAGCTTCTTTGCACCATTTGTCCAATGTATCCCAGCTCATTTCATGGAATAAGCACCTCCGGAAGTCACACTTAGTTTAGGCTGAGCTTGTTAATTCTTTATGGCGTGACTGATAGCAAGCCAGTTAGGATGAGGCACTGTTGAGAATCTTCCACAAGTGTAAAAAGGAGGTGTCTAGCACAATGCTTTGGAAAGAAAAATACCTCTGTGCGTCTCTTTTTTCCCTAGTTTGTGCCAACAATGCACAACAAAGTATCTTCAGTTGCTGTGAGTGTATAGCTACAGAGAAAGGGACAGACATCCCAAGTAACCTTTTTAAGAAAGAAATGGGTTGGGAGAATTTGGAAGTCGGTGGCAAATTATTACTGCGAACACTAGTGCTGAGTATCACCATTTATCAACAAGACTTACAAGACTCTCGTTCTGACAGAGGTCTGATGGAGTTATATGATATGCAAAATGCAGGCTGACCCAGTATTTTAGAGGAAAGTTTTTTACCTTTGCATGTGAGACAAGACTTGATAGTGAGATCGTTACATAATCTATCTGAGAGCACATATTGCAAATTCTTTTTATAACCCAAAAAATAAGTGTTGCACCTCTCCACCTGAGAGAGAGTCACGTCCAATTCAGGCATTTGTGTGTTTGTCAGCATGTTTAAATGAAAAGGGAAAGAAAGGATTCATAGGTGACAAAGCTGCAAGGGGCAACAGTCCTTTCTCTATAAGCCTCTGACCCCATCCCCACCTTTTCACCTATAACTACCAGAAGCCAAACTCCAGAACCGAGAGCAAAAAAGCCCGATGGTATTCTTCCTGGAGGAGGGAGTCATTACAACAACACAGGAGAATATAATAGCAAAGTGACACAGAGGAAAAAAAAAAAACTTTTTCCATCCTGTGTGGGCTAGGTGCATAAATTAGAAGCCTGCAGCTTGCTGGGATCTTTTCTTTGTGCTCTTTCTTCATGGTAGTCAGTCTATTCCCAGAGGGACGGAGTCCCAAGTCTATTACATCAGCTTCCTCTTTATGAGTAAACTCTTTACAAGTTGTCTGCTTAGGGAGTTTTTCTATTGGAAAGTGGTACCTTATTCACTTACTTTTTTTCGTAAATTGCAAGCATCTATATTTTTAAGACCTAAAGAACCTTAGCATAGGTCACCCAATATCTCTGATCTCTCAATGATTTAAATTAACCTAATAGGAATGGTGTTGAGGGAACGGATCAGAGATTGGGAGATAAACAAGAGCAAGGATAGCAGCAAGCAAACGGTTGTGGAAGTAAAAATAATTGGGTGACTATCACACCCATGAAAAGGACTATTCATAAGCATTGGATCATCAGACACAAGCCAAAGCCAAACGACCTACCAGTGTCAAAAGATGTGTAATGCTTCCTTTTTAGCAATAAAATAAATGTTCCTCATGAGAAGATATGATCCTTCCTAAGCAATGCTCTCAGCTTCCTGAATGTACAGAGGGAAGGAAAAATTGAGCCATAAAAATTGGCTTCTGGATTTGAATCATGCCCCAGTCAAATGAAGAAAGGTCATTATCAAGGTCTTGTCTGTGAAGAGCTATATGAGCAACTGTGACTGAAGCCAAGTCTTATCCTTTCCTTTGATAAACTGAAGAGGCCGAGCTCCAACATGAAGTCGAATAACAGCATTCTTCATGTAAACTTGTAATCCCTTGTGATTTTAACTCCACTCTGTTTTCAAAAAAGGCTCCTTCCTGCTTGGAGGCCTTTCAAATCCATGGTCTTAGACCAGACCCCCTTCTCTGAGTTGAAGATGCCCGTATCTGTTTATGCCTACAAGAATACCCAGACACACACACAAATGTGCTCTCATGCTCCCAGCATATATACATTTTGCAAAAGGACTCTATATTGAGCATGTGCTCTTCACCTCTAGTATCCTATTGAGAAATTAGTTTAAGCTTCTCTCTTACTATACCCTGCTAAGAATGTCCTATAGCTGGAAAGAAAGAAAGAAAAAACGGTATTGAGAAATAAAAAAAAAAAAAAGAAATCAAAATAATAAAGCAGCCTATCCACTGATTTTAGAATCTGTATTTTAAAAACATATTTTTTTTCTTAATTTTTTTAATTTTTTGGCAGAAGCTTTGAGGGGTAATAAGAATCTGTGCATCATACTAAAAATCCCCATTTAAAAGCTTGTATAAATATACGATATATGATGAATTTGCATTAGTCTTGTTAAATACTCATGTAAATATATTATTAGCAATGATTCATTTCAGTTATTTTAATTATTCACTTTTTTAGTTCTCTTAGATTAATTTTACTTCCTTTGTGGGTGTTCTGAATACCTAATTCGATTCCGAGATGGGGAATATGTTCAGAGCTTGTCAGAAAATACACAATCAATAGTCAAAGAAACTTCTGAAATGTATGACATTCAGTAACAGTGATTAAAACAAATAATATGAAAGAAAAATATGAAAAGGTAGAAAGGCTGAGTAGGAGTCAAATGTGTCAATTACTTTTCAACATGGTATGCTGTCGTTTTCTTTTTAAATACAGACAAGAAAAAAAAGGAAAAAAATTAGTTAACATGCAGAGGTGATGTTGTAATAAGCTCTAACTTATTATTAATGTAACCGTCGTCATGGTGGTAGGTGGAGAGGCCGCAATCTGTAGAAATTACAGAAAACGCTAAATAATGGAGTTGATGCTGAGACAGGCTATGTGCGGTACCGTGAGGTCTCCTACAAGGTGCTAGGCACCTCCAGTGGGAGATGCTCTCCCCCAGCACGAATCCACGGGGCAGGAGGAGCGTGCAGCGCTTTGCGGCATCAAACGTTTCAGACGTCAAAACCGGAATGAAAATGGTTGAACGGGTGTTTCTCCGGGTGCATCGATGACGCCATCACTGGGGAGAGGGCTTTTGCCGTCCACGGGTTTCCTGTTTTCCTTCAGTCGAAATGACGTGCCTTTCCACACCGGGACGCGTTGCGTGGCCACATCCCTCTGGAAGCGGAGCCACCGACTCCGGAGCGGCGGCGGCAGCGCCGCGCAGCGCCAGGTGGCACTGTCCCCCGCCGGCCCCGCACGGCGCCCGCGGGGCTGCCGGCCTCCCGGGGCGGCTTCTGCCTGGGCACCTTGGCCTGCCACCAAGGAAGGGGAGTCCTCCCGGCTCCACCCGTGGCGACGTGTCTTTCAGCGTGCTGAATTCTTGCTCCAAGCGTGTGAGCAGGAGTTGAGAGCTGGGAACGGCCAGGGCACCGCGCATCGGACATGGCTTTCCCGCACGGAAGGTACAGAACTGGCTGAAGAGCTGCAGCGGTGGGTCCCCACGCTCATCCCTCACTAGAGGCGGTTCCTGAAGGAGACTTTTCTCCAGGAATCAGGAACAGGTACTTGCCTGAGGTTCCTGAAAAAAAAAAAAGAAAAAAAAAAAAGAGATAGTCTGCATGAGGCTTCGTTAAAGACGCTGCTACGTCTGCCTGGCAAAACTGACCATACACAGAATTGTCTGCTCATATTTCAAAAATTCGGTATTACAGTTGTTGTCACAATGTTCCTTAAGTTATGTAGGGAGTCTAAGGTTGTAAATAAACTAGAAATTGTAATAAACTAAAACTTTAAAAACTTTGTGAGTTCCTAGCATATTCAATCAACCAGTATAAAAATATGAAAATCCCAAACTACAAATCCTAAAGATGATTGCAAGCTTTAGAAAATACTTGCTAGTCTTTAAGTCCTCTGAGGAAAAATGATTAACATTCTTCATTGCTAGGGATGTGTTGATTACAACTCAGACTTCGGCTTGTTTATTTACAGTTTTTAGGTCCCCTAGGAACATATGTTTGGAGGTTTGATGTCTTTGTGCCTCCCCTAGTGAAAATGGAAGCAAAAGTGCTTTATAAACATCAAATTATACAAAAATTAATCAAAATTCATAAAATGATGCAATAAATACTGCTAGCATCTGATAGAAATACTATCCCACGATCAGCGAGTACATTCTTAAGTTTCTCAGTGGATTAAAACCCCAGAGACCAGAATTGGAAATGCAGTATTTTTATTTGGATGACTTTCTAGCAAAATAAATACACATTGGTTTATAAAGAGTTGTTGTGAAACAGAAGATCTGGAAAGAACTTTAAATGCTAAGAACGTTTTGGTATACAGCTGAAACACTTTTTTGATATCACAATGTTTCTGACATGCACGAAATCCTAAGGAAGGGAAGAATTACAGTAAAATGAGGCTCTGATAGTTTTGGAAACAAGAAAGATACAAAATGGTTAAATATACATGTGAGAACTCAAAGCTTTTATTGGTGTATTCTCTCATTTATGTTAGGAACAACAAAAAAACATTGAGCTGGTCCAAAACTGGAGAGCTAGCCTTGGAATCAGAAAATCCAAAATTATTTATGCCACTTTTATGTTATTTGCAACAAAGCTTATGCCATCTATAATCTTTTAAAAGTCATATAGTCCCTCCACATCTTAGTTTCATGTCTGTGAATGGGTTCAAAAAATGGGTTGTGAAGATGAATCAAAAAATATTCTGACATTATCACAGCACAGTAAAAGGACAGGACATAAACATCCTAAATCTTTCTCATTAAATAAAAAAGGGTTTGTCTTCTTAGTCCCACTAGCACATAAATTGGCATGTCTTGAAACAGCACAAAATGGACCCAGAAGAATCTCAATGTATCAGATTGACCCTTTTCCACTATCAATTTTCAGAAATAAGAAAAAAACTTTTTAATCCCCTAAGAAACACACTGTAACTGTGACATCCGGCTGGGCCTCGCTCTTAGTTCCATGAATTCACATCAGCATTAGCATTACTGTCTGTGCTGAAGAGAGAAAAAGAAATGAAGTTGCTCAACTCTGCTTTGTCAGCGTTGCATGACTTGAGAACTATTTTAGCGGGGAATACTGGGGCTTCCACAGGAAGGTCATCAGCCAGAATGAATCACCCCAGCTCGACTGAGGATCTGGCATTTCATCTAGAAGACAGAAATGGATTCAATGCCAAGGAGGAAACTTCCATTTGTACAGCAGATCAAAGGTGTTGACACTTTAATGGATTTTTGAATTATGCAGTAGAGACGCAACACCTATTAGCTCTGAGGATGTATTGCACTGTAAGTGTTAATTTGCATGTACAGGGGTCTGAGTGGCCAGCATTTACAAATAGTTTGTGATAAAGCTAAACATGATAAATTGTGAATGAAGCTCAAATACATGAACTAATTCAAAATGGCAACGTGTTGTGGTCCTTTTGTGAGAAAGATGTTTTCTCTGTGTAATGAAAATCAAACAAAAATAGCACTGATATGTACCTGTTGAGATATATAGTTTAAGTGTTTGGTTTGTATGGCAAAGGATTTAAAAAAAAAATTATTAAAATGCCTTATTCTCTGGTTACATTAAATTACAAATTTAAGACATCAAAAATGTAGAACCTAATATGTACACTTGATAACAGGCAAAAGAGCCTTGCTCTTTGACTTGTTCAAGTGCTTTCTTAAGGAAATAAGGCTCAAGCAATTGTTTTGTCTGCTCACCTTCTCCTTCTTCATCCCTCACGCCATTATAACTTTTGAAGCCTTTGGGCAATTTCAGTTAAAGGTGAAGGTGGAGCAGAGGTGTCCCAGACAGGACAGCCCGAAAAGTTGCACGAAAGTCAGTAGCTGAGAAAAGGTGAGAAAGCTGGTGTTCTGCTTGAGAGCCCAGCAGGCGGGGTTCAGCCTGGGCCATTTGGGCAGAGAGCAGCCCGCTGGCCGGCCCGCACCTGAATCCGCACCCGCATCTCTCCCCTACGTACAACCACGCAGAGGGTGCGGACAGTCAAAGGTATCGCTGTGGGTGATGGAAGGAGGAGGGGGAGGAGTTTGAGACATTGGAAAGACTTGGTAGATATTTCATAAGCTGCAGAACTTGTCTAAAACACAGCTGTGTTTGAATTGGAAGGTTGACATTTCATAGTTGGGAACAGTTTAATTGCAAAAATAGGAAAGTTTAGGGGCATTTTTGAATAGAAGCCTGAAGGATGTATCCTTCACCTTTTATTCAGAACTTGCTTAAGATATGCCTAAAGACAGTGCAATGTGTCCCTAAAGTCTGTAGAAATAAGATGTCTGTTGTCTATGTTAATTAAACTTTAAATTTTTGTTTGCATGGCAGGAAAAAACCCACGTTTGTTCTGAATTATCCACAAATATTTAAAATCAATGGTTTGAATTTGATCAGGACCAACCACAGCTGGTTGGTCAAGCTGTTAAAAAGACAGGCACAAGAATTCGTATTACGCTGCAGCTGAAGCGGGCTGGGCTTGGTGTTTTCACAAATACTGCCCTGAAACTGAGAGGAGAAAACTGAAAGGGAATGTCCTAACGAAAGAATTGTAGCTGGTCAATATTTTATAGAGGTACAATTATTCTCTTCCTTGTTCATCTGCTTGCACAGTGGATTGTATTGCTAGAGAGACTCCAGGGTGGTTAGGAACTGCATGGGATGGAAGTTTCTGATAAATAATGTATGAATAGAAGTTGGATTCTTAACTACCTCCACCCTAGGATGAACATGCTCCTGTAATACAGATAATTTTTGCTGTCAATGAGAAGACAATGTAAAGGAAATGTACATGTATTAAATAGACATATAGAGCTGGACCAACAAGAGGTGCCTCACAGATTTTATGAAGAATGCTGAAAAAAAGCCCAATTGCTGTTCGTATGCAATCACCTTATACATATAGCTGGGCATCTTAGGGTAAAGTAAACCAGAATACAGAAAACTCAGAAAATGCGGTGCTTGTATGGGAAAGGATTCTCTCAGACCAATCTAAACATGAAGAAAAGGTTTCTTGCTGGCAATCAGTGTACCCAAATTCATGGCAACATGTTTAGCTGCAAAGACAGAAAGCGTTTTCATGGGCAGTCCAGCTGCATCCTTTGCTGACGTCCATTGCCCATAGTGGGAGCATTGCCTGGTGCTTGTGAAACTTCATGAGAGGGAAGCCCAAATGCAGAAGTATGTTAAATTCCTATATGCCAGTGCCAGTTAAATACTTCAGTTGGACAATCTTAGAATAGTGTATAGCCCTGTAGGTTTTACAAAAGTGAATTCCGCTGAGCGCAGCTGTCAGGAGCAGCTGAGCCAGTGCAGTGCATGGCTGAGCTGTAAGGATAAACAAGGGCACGCCACATTCGGCAATGTTTCAGCGAAGCGTTGTTACACCAGGAGAGCTACTGTAAAAATACAGAATTGTAGTCACTCTGTTGAAATAAATATTTAAGTATTTGCTGAAAGGGTTAATAGCCACTAAATCTAGAGAGTTGATTTAATTGATGAAAACAATCAAGTGCTTTTCATCTTGGTGGCCCATTAACAATGGCCGTTTATTTAGCCTTTGTGCTTAAGAGTGTGGCCCACTGCGACCTGAATTGAAGAGTCTTTCATTTGTGTTGCAAAGCAGTCAAGGCCATATGATGGGGCTAAGGGTGGCATTACAACAAGGAGGTTTTGCAAGTAATTGGAACAGTGTGTGTTGGGGGTGAGGGGAAGAGCGAAGAGCTTAAACCGAGTTGCATTTCTGTAGCCCTAACACACTCTTTAGGGGTATAAAACAGATCTTTGGTTTGTTAACATTTGTATGTGAATTAGGAGGCAGGACCTGGCTTCTCTGCATCCACAAGTGATGCACTGCCACCGCTTCTATTTATTTTAGTCATTTTATGTGGATCACACTAGGCAGATTCCTAGGAAGTGCTTGTGGTGCCTTGCATTGCCTACGGACTGAGCACACAAGGCAGACAAAGAACAGAAGCGGGTGAAATGTTTGACACAGTTTGCAAACTGGGGAAGTAAGGCACAGGGTAATTCAGCCACTTGCTCACCCTCTCGCCCACATCCTGTGGTAGATCTGGTATTGGACAAAGATCTCCCAAGACTCAAGCTAGTATCTTAACCAGAAAAAAAAATAAAAAATAATCCTTGTTCAAATATGCCTGACTGTGACAAAGTAATAACGATTTCAGCATGAACATGTCTGTCTCTTTCAGCTTAAACCAGTGCAAAGACCCCGAGTGGTGCAGAGTACAGCAGTCTGCATGGTTCCTGGAGTGAGGTGGATTAAATGTATTTCCCTCCTATTCTACATTGCATTTAACTTTTTCCGCCTTAGGGTAGAGCTCCTAATGTCTAAATTAATCTGTAAAGATTAAATGGGATTTCTCTTCCAACACTCCTAGAGTCAGTGGATAACCATTGATTTGGTTTAACTGAGTTGCCCTAAAATTCATCTGACATGGCAGCACATACAGAGCTTCTCAGGCGTTTGCAACAACAGCCCAACTGTGTTCTCATCATATTTTAATCTGTCCTGACCAGATAGACCTTAACTATGACAAGGAAATAATGTACAAAAAAAAAAAAAAAAAGGCAGACTAGAATTTAATATTGTTCCATCAATAGTCAGTGAAATCTGGCCATGGACAAAATTATGGATTACTTTTTTCCCTAATATTCACAAAGCTGCAGTATCTACATTTGTACTGCGGCACTGTGTAGGAAGTCAGCTTTTAAAGAAGAAAAAAAAATCTTTTTATTACTCTGTTGGGTATCTGCTAGCCCTCAGAATGAAATTCAATGTTTACCGTCCTTCTTAATCCTATATTTTGTGTAGTGTGCAAATGAAGGAAGGATTTTTAACCTTGTGAGTATTTAGTTAGACAGCAGGAGTTAGTACAGCCAGACAGCATAAGCAGTTTCAATTTAAAAGTGTTTGTTTGCCCTTGTTATGTACATAGAATAAGCAATTAAACCCAAACATTTCCATCAGTATGAAAAGTTAAGAAATTAGTCATTTGGCTTAAAGCTTCTTCTGCAATGGCATCCTGTCTGTATTGCACAACTTGTGTTCATGTTACTAAGTTGGCTGAATAATCAACGTATCAAAAAGATACAAGCAGAGACTGCCCTGAGTGGTGCTTAATTATGATTTTTTTGCCTAAGAATTCTTCATTGATCCATTCTTACGTCATTCATGTAAATGACTCTGATAAAATAATTATATTTTCTAACCTCATTTTAATAAAAACTGAGCATCATTTGCAAATTCTCATTAATCATCAGTGGGATCACTGCACTGTAAAAGTTTGTAGTACTAAGTTGCAGGCTTATTTTTTAAAATTCAATGATAAATATTAAACTCTATCAATTTTGTACTTCTGCAATGTCAGTTTTGCTAAATAAATTAGAGCAGATATTCCAGTGGAAGTAGATCTTCAATTAGAAAATATTCTGGTTGAAAATGGAACCGAATTGGTTTCAACCTTACATGAACAGTGACAGATGTTTGGGGATGAGATTAAGCTTTAGAGCAAAAGACCTCGTTTGGGAAAGTTCTAAGTCTCTGCAAGGAGAGACTGGGAAGGAACTTGGAGATCAGCTTTAGCTGTTACAGTTGTAATCAAATACTCTCTTAGCCAGATTTCTTCTTTCATCACTTTCAGGAGCCGTTGTGGCAGAGTGCACTGCTGCTCCTCTCGCTGGCAGCCATCAGCCATTCTCAGTAACTTGACACAACTAAGCTGGAGACTGTTGCAGTTGTAAATGCTGGAATGATACAGGCTGCATTTCCCCTCTCCTCATTTCCTAGAGATTTTTTTTCTTCTGGATCCTTCTGTCTCCATTCATGATTGCACAACGTGCTTGTGACAGCCACAGGAGCTGTTTACATGAAGATGGATTCTAGGAAAACACTCTCCTATTTCTAGCTGTCTTCAGTACAATATGTGTTTTCTTTCAGATCTCATTCTTTCCTTCTCCTCAGGAAAATCCTCACAAAATCCATCCATCAACTACCAGTCTTTATTTTTTCTTCTTGCTTGTTCTGTTTTTCTCAGAAGAAAACTAAGTGTACTACCACCCGTAACCTGTCAGTTTAAGAAAGGCTTCAGACCACAATTTGGCAGTTCTTAAAGCAATCTGTAACAGTATCATCACTTACCTGGGCGTAGCAACACATTTCCCCACGAAAGCTCAGAAACTTCATTTCTACTCGCCTCAGACCATGCACCACCCTGGAGCGTATTACCTTGCATTCTTCAGACAGAAGTGCAGCCCGTATGCTTTTTCCACTGCGTAAACGTCAGTACAGTCAACAGAAGGCAGCTGATTTTGGCCATGGCCATTTCAGCTTTTCCAGATGCACATTCTTAACCCACTCAAATACCTGATATTTCTGTTCTGATCAACTTTTCCCTAACTTTAATCTTTGTCCCTCCCACAGAAAGCTGCCATCATGGACACAAAAATATTACCAACTCATATGCTTTCTGTGCTCAGCCTTCTTTTCATAGTCATTCTAGCTGTGTGTTAACCAAAAAAAAACCCAACCCCAAACTAATCCAAAACAGAAACCCCCAAACCTAACCAAAACTCAAAATCTTCCATGTCTCTTTCCCAGAGAAAAAAGACGTCTCCTAAAGATGCATCTAGGCTTTTAATCTGTGCAGACCATAAAGCTTATACAAATTTCTTCCCTGGAAAAAACTTGTAAAGCAATCTTAATGGCTAGCCAGGAGAGCTGCAATGTCATTTGCGTAATTGTCCTCTGCTCAGCTGGAATTTGGAAGAATATCTGCAGTTACCTCTCATTGCTCAGCCTGCACCAGGGATTCATGGCTGCACAAAGGCTGCCTTTGCTATTGCAATGTAAATCCTTAAGTTTTTTAATCTTTCTTTACACTATTATCACATTTAGCTTGGTTGATGGTAACACATTCAGGAGTTTTCGTGGACCTTACATATACATTTTATTAATAAAACAGTGTGGCGAGACAAAAATGATTGTGACAAAGAAACGGCATCTGCTTAATACTCTGAGCATCAGTTTATCTTTGTGTAGAAAAGAGACACATTTGTCAGAAGTAAATCCACTGTGCTAAGTGGGGTTTTTTACAAATAACAGTGGATTACAGTGTGCCACCGGTTCCTACTTTTAATGTTTGGGAAATTATCTTTCAGAGAGAACGTATTCAAGTGAAAAAAAATTGTAACTACTATCGACTGGAACAGGAATGTTTCCTGTTTGAGAATGAAGTATACTCAGCACCGCTGGCGAAAGTACAAATTTAAGGATGTACGATGGGCCAGATGGAGAATTTGGTCTGGTTTTGTGGTTGCTGTTCTGTGAACTGATTTTAGCACTGCAGTCCCTCCTGCTCCTAGCAGATAAATGGACCATCTACCGCCAGGCAGAACCGGAGCCAAATGTAGTTTTCCAAAATCGTCTCCAATTCTCCCCTGAAGCCTGCGCCCTGCACCACTGCTCGCCAACGAGATGCACAAAGAGCAAAGGCGATAACAAAGCACCACCGGCTAATTAGGTCAGAGCCGAGCCGTGTGCGGATGCGACCGCTGCAGCCCTCCTCCTCCTCCTCCTCCTGCGGAACGTGGAAACCCCCCGCTCCGCTCCTCTCCCCGCCGGGCACGGCTGCTTTTCGCGGCGCTGAACCGGCCCTCCGCCCCAGCGGCTCCGCTCCCTGCCCGCCGCGGACGAGCTGCCCGCTGCCCCGCGGGGGCCGCCGCGTTGGGCCGGGGCCGGGGCCGGGGCTCGCACCGCGGGCGCCGAGCGGGGCTAAGCGCCGCCCCTCGCCCCCTCTCTCCCTCCTTTTCCCTCCCTCCCTCCTTCCTTCTCTCTCTCTCTCTCTCTCTCCCTCCCTCCCTCCCTCCGCCAGCCCTGCCCCGCCGCCTGGCACCGCCGCCGCCGCGCCCGCCCCGAGCGCTCCCCGCGCCGTCGCTCCGCCAGCCGGCCCGCCGCCGCCGCTGCTCGGCCCCGGCCGGGCGGGGACTTGGCAGGAACTCCCGGGGAGAGAGCGAGAGTGCCTGCCCCCGCTGCCGCCGCTCCGCTGTGGCTTTTGGGCGGAGGAGGAGGAGGAAGGTCTGGGCTCGGCCGAGGAGCAGCCGCCGCCGGAGAGGAAGAGACAGGAGGGAGAGAGAGACGGAGAGGCGGCTGGAGCCCCCCAAAGTGCCCCCCCATCCCTGCACTGCAGGCTACATTTCCAGCTTCATGGGCAAAGTGTGGAAACAGCAGATGTACCCCCAGTACACCACCTACTACTACCCCCAGTATCTGCAGGCGAAGGTAGGGTACGGCGCGGCGGGTCTGCGGCTGGCCCCGCTCCAGGGCGGCCGGCCAGGGCCCAGCCCGGACGGGGGCTCCGTGAGGCGGGGCACGGCCCGGGGGCGGCGGTCAGGTTGCAGCGGGGGACGGAGACAGGAAAGAGCCGGCAGCCCCTTCCTGCCGCCCGCCGCCGCCCGGGGAGCGCCTCCGGGCTCCCCGCCGGGCTCCCACCCCGTCCCCTCGCTCCCGGCTCTGCCCTCTCAGACCCGTCTCTTTCCCTCTCGCCTCCCCGCTCCCGCCGGCCGTCCCTCCTCTTCCCCAGGGCTCTCGGCGCGTCTCCTCCTTCCCGACCGCGTCCTCGGCCACCCCGCTGCACAGCGGAGCTCTGCGGAGCCCGCCGGGCCCCGCTCCTGTTGCCTTCACCCAGCGCAGCCTCCCTCAAGGCCGGGGAACGACCCCAAACTTCAGCCGGCAGGCCCCAAACCGGGGCTGTCCGCTGCCGGTAGCCGCTCCTTCGGCTGGGGCGGGGGTGCTTTGACATCCTGGGGCGGGGGGGTGGTGGCCGGGCGCGCTTATTGCTGCGATGGGGGTGGCCGTAATTCCACTGAAATACGGACACCGGGGAGGCTGCGGGGCTCGGATGGATCCTCATTGTCTGTGGAGTTGGATCTTTGTGAGCTGCCACCTCTCAGTTTACAAACTGGATTAAAAACGCATTAAGGGTCCAGCTCCTGCTGGTTAATGTTGTACACGGGTAGCTGTTGTTTGCAGGGAAATTGATGTTAGGAGTTTTTGTGGTGGTGGATCTCCACCTTTTCTTCCCCCCCCTTTCTCCTTCAAGTCTGTAAGGGCAGCCAGCCCCACTGCTCTAGAAGCATCATGCTGCAAACTGGCAGATGCAGAGGTGGTTGCATCAGCTGTCTGGAACATTTAGCATAAGCCTCTCCAACCACCAGTGTCACTCCTCACAAATCAAAACAGACCCATATGAGGCTTCAATGTGTGAACTTTTTTTAGAGGTTATAACCGTGGTGTGGATTTTTTTTGTTTTTTTTTTTTTTTTTTCTGTTGAAGTGTCCTGCCTGTGTGGCAATGACAGGACAAGAATTCCCTTCCTTAGCTGCACTCTTCATAGGCTCTTCTTTTTATTGTGTTCTGTGTTACTATATTGTGAAATGTAATTTATACTGCTTGGCTGAAAAATAAATTCAGTTTGACAGTCATGAGACATTTTACAAGTCAGCAATGAGGAGGCTTTGAAATGTGCATTCATATATACAGAAATTGATAGAAATATGATGAAGGTCTTTAGGTGATTTGAAATGACTAATCTTTTAAATGCATAATCAACATCAGGCTAAATGGTAGAGTCTGTATCCATTTAAAGATTGTGCCGCAATCACTTCAGTACTGTTTAGATACATTTTTTTAATGCATTATTTTTATGAAAGGTAGAGCGCCTAAAGGACAGCCTTTTGCATCACTTGGCTGTGTCACCATAGAAATATTCTCAAGTGAAAAAATGTCTTTGCTCAGAAACTTTTACCTTCATGATTTTGTGTGGCATTAGTAAGTTACGAACCACGTACCTAACACTGAATATATATAAAGCAATGTCACTTGGCGTTTTTGACCTGTAAATAATTGAAGAGGGAGATAAACTGTAATAGCTCACGGTAGATTAGAGTATGATCCTAGAAATCCATGATCCTATGAGAAAGCTTGATGGACCATCTTTTGAAAATGTTTCCTGTACAGATAATTTAATATTGATTTGTATTACAGTCAATGACATCTTCAAAACATCTTGCAGTCTTTGCTATAAAATTATACAGCCTGAAATTACATTACTCTATGTCAGCAGAGAGAACACACAGCCATTTGACCTACACACATGAAATCAAATATCTGGGATCCAGTGAGTTTCCTGTTTTCAGAGATCTTGATTTTATAAAAGAAATAAAAGAAAAAAGGTGGCTCCTTGGTGTAGGTAAAAGGACCAGTAACTGTAATTTTTGATATTCAAGTATGCAGATTTCAGTAATATAAGTGATTTTTCACTATGGATCCTCTCTGAACATGCAGAAGAATTAATTTAACTCTTAGTTTTCAGATGTCCTATTCTTTGGGCCCTAAAACAACCCGTTGTCCAGTACCTGAACTATTTCAGAGAAATCTTTGTTTTTTATTAAAGAAAAATGATAGTAGAATTGAGTAGCCTTTGCTGAATGTCTCATGGGTGATGGTACATGGTTACACTGGGGGAGGTAAGAGATTTTGAAACTAGAAGTTTTGCTTCCCATTTTATCCTTATTTAAGTAATGATGGAAAATCTGCTGACAATAAACTGCAAATCGATAATTAGGAGATGACAGGAATTGCTTGGAGATGGATTTTGCTGTAGAGAGCTCAAAAATACTCATTGGAAATTGCGTGCATTACGAATGGCTCTTTAGGTTATAATGTTGGTGCGGTCAGCTATTTTAATTGCTACAAAATATGTTATAGATTTTAAAAACAGATTTTGTATTTGTCTGTTATGATCTTCACAATCTTATTCATGAAGTGTTCAAGCTGGTTCAGTCATATATTCTGGGAGGAAATACAAACATTTGCTGTGTTTCAGCACCTCCCCCCTCCCTAATCTTGGGGAGTTTAGCATCAAACGAGACCAGTGAAACCATGGACTTAAATGAAATGAACAAAATAAACATTGGAAGAAGGTGTAAGGCTTTTAATATGAAAAATCGTTATGGCAATGAAAATAGTTTGAAATGGTTTCAAGTTGAAGCTTGTAAAACATTCTGTGTTTTTGGGCCTGCCACAATTTTTACTCTGGCAAATGATATGTTTGCCATATTTGTTACATTTTTGTGTCTTGTAATGAATGTGCTTTTTAGGACAGTTCCTATATTGCAGCATTGTATGGCGTGTCAGAGAGCATCAAAAATATTTTCCAAGTTCAATGGACATTTCTAAAGGTTTAGATACTTTCTTTAACACTATTTCTGTACCGTTGCTTTTCAAATTTCAACTCAGTTGTATTTAATTTCCTTACTTAAGTTTTTATTTGTAAGGAAGAGATTCTGTATTTCAACATTTCAGAAAATGGTGTTAAGTAAGACTGTATGTGTTTTACTAATGCTTAAAGGCCTCTCTGTCCAGGAGTAAAATCTGACTGTGCTAGGCAAAGTATTGTAACATTTAACAAGACGGTTAGGGTACACATAAAAAATATAAATGTATATATCCATCTCTGGGCCACAGTCTGTGTGAATTTGTGTTTTGTTTTCGTTTATCTAAATATCAAATGGATTTCAGGGACAGGATGCACAAAATGATTTACAAATCAGTCATGATAACTAGCTGTATTACTGTTTTTTCCTTGGACAATAATGTGACAATATGACTAATTTTACCTGTAGGTTTCTGTATCATAAAGGACAGTTCTTTGTATAGGAGTTAGTAGAAAACAGCAACATTTCCTACAGATAGCATGGTTTATTTAAAGTGCAAGCTTTTAATATTCATAGATAATATTTATGTGATACTTGAATTCTATTAGTTCTGTTTGGTATTAGGTAACGACAAGAAATCAAATTGTGTGAATCTTGCTAGAGTGGGCTTCTAACTCTATAATCTCTTAGCTGCAAAATCAGTGCCCTGGCAGCTATGAAAAGAACTAATAATTCTAGAAGTTTGTGTAGGTTCGTAGGCAGGACTGCAGATTGATGGAAACTTGTAGTGAGCGGGCAGATTCTGCCATGTCAAAAACTTATTTTCAGGCTGTTGACAGCAAACTTTAAAATGGGAACATTTAATCTTTATCCAGGCCTGTTGATGGCAGAGTAAGTAGGAAATCAGTTAACGCGGAACTTACTGTAGTGTTAAAGAAAGTAGATATGAAACTTTCTTATTCGGAGACGCTGGATAATCCAGAGTTTAGTGTCAGTGTATGAAGTTAATAGGCTGATGTAGAACCTTCTGGTTTTGATGCTTCTAAAGCAGAAGCTGTAGGACCCTCTAATGGTTTGCTGCTAATGAATACCTTTACTCTTCGCATTCTGTGCCAAGCACAGGTCTGTTAGCCTTTAAAAAGTTTTACTGGCTTATGAGCTGATTTTAGTCAGCATAAATGATTACTAATTCTAATCAGTTTAGTTAGATTTATTCCATATGCAGTACGACTGCAAAATCTCTACATAGTAAAGGACAAGTTTACAGTAACACAGACTACGCGTGTTTATGTTTATAAGGTTGGATAGAAATAATTTGCAGACTTCTTAATTGTGGGAAGTTATATTAATTGCCCATAATTGTGATCTCTTTTGTTCTCGACTGGTCTTAGAAATCCATTAAAAAAAAAGCAGAGGTTAGCTGCAGGCAAACTTTTTGTCTCTGGGCAGTTACCTGATCCTGTAGCCTCCTCAGCCTCTTGAATGTGTTCTCTCCCATTCCGGCCAGGCGGGGATTTTATTGTGCTACTATCCAAAGAATTCCTTGAAAAAGTGTACCACATTGTGGAAGGGAAAGAAGTGTAAAGTTTACCAATTTTAAGAAAAACTTGAGAGCGCTGGTGGTGAGGTGATACCTTCGGCTCTATAAAATAATCTCAGGGGATGTACGATATGGAGAAATGAAGAGTGTTCCCTAGAAAGAGCATTTTCTCTTCTTCCAAACATCCCAGTCCAAAACTGAGAGTGCCTGTTTGCATCCATCCATTGGACACACCAGTGACTTTTTGTCACCGATCTCAGTGATTGCTTTATGTAATCGTTCCAGCCAGCGTATTTGGTGGGGGGCATCTCTATCCTTGTCCCAGTTATAACTCCTTTTAACTTTTGAAGTTTAGTTCAGGTGGCTTACTATGAAGTAGAAATATGTCCTTCAGAAAGTGTTTCGAGAAACCGCTGCTAGAATAATTCTTGTATATGCAAAAGTTGAAGCCTTTCTAGAAATGGATTGATTGAAGTTCATACAAAGCTCTGCAAATGCTTGTCTTCCTTGCCACAAACTGTTGCAGTTTTGAATTATTCTGTATCAGGGCCTTTCTTGAGAAGCAGTGTCAGATTAGCCCCAGGGGCAAATAGGCATTACAAGCAGGATGTAACCAGATACGTTTTGTGTGTTGTTACACACAAATTGTTAATAGTAGTGACTTCAGGAAGGCTTAAACCTAGGTATTCCGTGCTGGGATCACCGCATTTGTTGGTGGAGTCAAGAAGGACGTACGTTAATGTGTCGTGTATGTTAATGTACATCATTGTAAATATCCAAGTAACTGATAAAGGTACACGAAATGTAGAAACACTTCACAACATCATCATCTTGAAGACTGGCTTCATTGAAGTCAATGAATTTTGCCTTTGATTTCAGATGAGCAACATTTTATTTACTAGAAACTCGATTCATGCTTGGGATACGCTCACCGTGCTTAATTTGGAGGTGATTTGCAATGAGATGATATTCATAATCTTCACTTTGGAGGAGCAAATGTTAGGCAGTGCAACATATAGATTGTGTGATGGGGGATGTAATCAAGGAAAAGTAGCAATGGCATCCATAAGATGTGCCGATTCTGTATTTTTTCTAGTGAATCTTCTAAAGAGTTTTTAAAAAGCCACAACTTTTCTCCCTTAATCCAGCCTCCTTAGAGGTATAAATATACATACACTAAGGACTGAATTTGCAAATGACAGAATAAAAAATATTTTCCCCACATCATTAATGGTAGAAATGACAGCGTCTTATTAGCTTTGTAATTTCTAGAAGTTTGAGACTAAACTCATCCCTAGAGTACACTGTGCTTGGGGCTTAATTTGATCCTGCGTGATTGGCCTCATTTAACAAATGTCAACAAAATCTCGGTCCCTCTTCTTGATTCAGTGGTAACTTTAATGCTGACGTGTGAGTCAGATCCTGAGTCTGATAGTCTTATGGGACTGATTTTACAGAAAGGTGATAAACCAATATATGACTTTAAAAACACTTGAAAAATGTATTCGGTGCCGTTTTCCTTTTGTGTTTGATTGTTAGCCCCCCTCAAGCACTGGTTATATTCCAAAATTGTATCTCTGAAGTTTATATTCAGTAGGTAGGCAACAGCTCAAAGATTTTTGTAGTCGTTTATTTTCTAGCTTTACCTTCAACGCAGGATCTCAAGGCAGTCATGAAAGGTGCGCAATAAGTTCGTGGGGGGAGAAGTTAATTTTCTTTGAATAAAATAGTTCTTTAAAGTATGTTTTCTTTCACAACTCAACTGTTACTCTTGGTAATGACTGTAGTTTTTTCTCATTACTTTTAAACCAGAGTTGAGCGTGCTGTTTAGATTCTTAACCTTATTTGTAAAGGAAACCCTATACTTCAAAATACTTTGCTTCTAGTTAGAGCATAAAACTTCAGGTCTTAGTTTCAAGGATGAAATTTCCTGAGAGTAAATTTCTAAGCTTCCACCTAGTGTTGAAGGAACAAAGAAATTTTCCAAGGGAGAATACTAGAATGTGGTAAAGCATTGCTTTCTAAATCAGTTTTTCTGTAAAGCAATACCTTTCAGAAACATATCTATTTAGGATATACATCAAAAAAACATCTCAGACAATTTTTAGGCTGCTTTAAAGTCCAAGCAGCAGTTTGAGCTGTCAACGTTGATAGTTGATGCATCACTCTTGCTGAGAAAGGTAACTGATGCTACTAATCCAGTGGTCGTAGTGAAGGACACTTGATTGTGAAAGCAGTGAAGAAGTTTGAACAAAGGCATAGTAATAAACTGGAAACTGTATCTTGGTACAGTTACGTATTTCAGTTTCAGTCTTCCAAGTAGTCATATCAAGAGCAAATAACAATGGTTTAAAAAATAAATTGTTTCTACGTGAAATTATGCTTTTGGTTTGAGAAATAGCCCTTTGAAGATATATGCTCACATTTAGCCAAAGATATGCTACAAATTATATGCTCATTTTTGTTGTATTGTATAGTCTTTCTATGGCCTGTGCTAAGTAGTGATCACAACTATTTCTACTGGAAAATCACTTGCTTTGTTATAGAAGTGAAAAATGTTGGAAAAATATGCTGATAAAAATCTGTTCTATCCATCTGAGGTTAATTCATTTCAGTCAAAACACAGGCACACAACAAATTCAGGTCATATTTACTGTGGCTAATAGGTGATAATTATTACCTGACTTAATGCATTTTCTTAGTCTTCCTCAGCTGAAAATACCGAGACCTGCATTTAAATGTAATTTAATTAAGTTCTAAGCTGCGTTATATTATCGCAGAATTGAGGAAGACAAAGAGGTTGGACATGGGTATAATGAGGTACCACGGCTCGCTTGTTTCATGGTAGCTTTTGAAGCCACTGTGCTCTGTTCATGGTCTGAGACTGTAAGAATACATTGAGTCTCAATTGCTCTGATTTAATGGAAACATTTCAAAATATATTTAAACTAAATTTCTGAAATCTCAGGGTACACATAAGGCCTGTGAAAAGTGCTGCAGAATCATTTCAGGCAGATAAACAGCTTACTGATGCAAAACACAACTCAAAATGTTCAGTGTGACTTTTGTGTATCGATCTTCTGTAGAGAGGTAGAGTAAACGGCCTTCGCTTTGTGGATTTTACTACAGGTTAAGAACTGAATTCCCTTGCTTGTCTCTTGGCAACACACACTGACACAATTTCTATAGCAGTTTATAGGCTGTGGTAGTATCTGTGACCTCTTCTATCCCTCAGGCCGTAGCTACATAATCACTTTAATTTTACATAACTATGCACAGCAGCCAAAAAGGGCAGTCTTCTCTTTCCCCATTGCCCCCAGCAACTCGTTCCTGTCCCCTCCCCTGTGCTGGCACTAGCATTCGTACCATCAGTCAGTGAGCTGAATCAAAAAACCAGTCTGGCTGAAAACTAACCCAAAAAACCCCAGCTGTAATACATTTTTACAGTGGAGCGACTAATGAGATACTTAAGGAGTTGGAGATTTGCATGGCTGTGGGTGAAGTTGTCTCCAAGAAAAGTACACCCTCTTGGGTCTCACTTTTGTACAACAAAATGGTGGTTCTTAATGTTTCTAAAGAAAAGGTTTTCCATGTCCTTGGCCAAAAGGGCAAAAGATTCAAGCCAAAGGAAGATACAAGAGAGCTCTTAGGTTACCAAAATCTGTTGATTGCATATATATGCAGTTAACTGCTAGCATTATTTTTCTATTACCTTATTTTCTCTTTTACTGTTTTAAATTGTGTTAGATGTTGCTGTACTAAGTGTTAAAAAAGCATTTGAGTCTGTCTTTCATTCTTACGACTAATGAAAGAAGAAAGTGTGAAATAAGTTGCTGAGAGGGCTTAAGTTAGGTAGAGGCCTGGGAGGAAAAAGAATCAAACGTAAATGGGACTTCCAGAGGCCTTGTAGCATAGCGTTACATCTAACTTTCCATTTTCGGCACAGTGCAACATTGATGTTTTATTTCATTCTGGGGAAAGAGGGGAGAAGGCTGGCACTTCAAATTAGCAGCAGCTGCAGAATTAAGACAAGGGTGTTAGTGACTCATTTGGAAAAGTACTAGCTAAAACATTCTGTCTCCGAGAAAAAACATTTAAGAAGGGTTTATGATACAAACTTTGAATTTCATGAGTAGCGCCTGTGACCTTCTGGTTTCCCCCCGGTAGCTCTTCTGACTAGTGACCATTGGTTTCTGACAATCACATATTCAAGTGAGGAGGAGGCATGGGGAGATTTTGGAGGGGGAAACATCTCTGTTAACAGGGTCAGAGACTCCAGAATGCCTCTGACTTCTTTTGACCCAGTCAGTTAGCAAAAAACTCAGATTCTTATCGTTCCAGGTAGAAGGAAAAAATGGTGATACTTAGTTGTTGCTTTGATGTAGCTGAATTATTGACAAAGAGTAGTCAAACTCCAGTTTCCCTGAACATGGGGATCTTGAATAATAGAAGCAGCTTCTAGAAGCAGTTTCTTTGTTCTCAAATTCCTTTCCCCAATTCCCAATTCGTTCTGTTTAGGCCGTTTACAGGACCATATACTCAGTGCTTATGTTTATGTTGTTTTCTACTCTTTTCTATTGGTATTTGGGTGAGGTTTTTTTCCCTCCTCTGATGAATATGTGTATTTTCCTAGTTTATCCCCAGGCCTACAAATGGCTTTATTTAGCTTTAAGAAGAGAAGGCTAAGGGGAGAGCTAATTGCTGTCTAAATCTATCAAATAAGAACGTATAGACAAGGTGGAGCCAGACACTTCCTTGAGGTGCAAAGGGTAATTCAGGTTGGAAGGGACATCAGGAACTCTCTAATCCAACTCTCTGCTCAAAGCAGGGTCAGACCAGGTTGCTCAGGGCCTTATCCAGTCTGGTCTTGAAAGCCTCCAAGGATGGAGAGCACAACCTCTCTGCACAACCTGTTCCATTGCTGGCTGTCTTCATGGTGATTTTTTTTTCCTATTTCCAATCTGAACCTCCTTTTTTTCATCTTATGCTCATTGACTCATCCTCACACCACGCACCACAGTATAATAACCTGGCTTCTTTTCGTTGATAACCTCCTTGGATGTTTCCATTTAACAAATGGAAAGCTGCTATTAAGTCCCACCAAAGCCTTCTCTGCTCCAGACTGAAAGAGCCCAGTTCCTTCAGCTTTTCACAGAGCATGTGATCCAGCCCCCAGCCGTCTTGACGACCCTCCACTGAACTTTCTCCAGGTTATCAGTGTTTTTCTTTTACTGGGGGCACAAAGCTGAATGTAGTATTCTAGGTAGGGTCTATCAAATGGGGGTACAGCCACCTCCCTCCCCCTAACGCGGCCCAGGAGGCACACCTTACTGCCAGAGCATCCTGCTGGCTTATGCTCAGCTTGCAGTCTGCCACAGCTCCCCCAGCTCTGCCCCAGCCAGTCAGTCCCCAGCTTGTATCATTGCAAGGGACTCTTCCTTCCCAGGTGCAGAACTTTTACACTTCTCTGAAACACACAAGTCCCAGGATAGACCCTTGTAGTGCTCCACTTAGTACTGGCCTCCAGGTACAGTAGAACTCATTAACTGTGATTCTCTGAGCCTGACCATCCTGTTAGTATCATTCCCATCTAGTTGTCCACTCATCCAGAGTATAACGTCCTTAGGCCCAAGAATATAGTGGGACACAAAGTCAAAGTCCTTGCTGAAGTCAGTGTGAATGACATTCACTGCTCTCATCTTGTCTACACATCTAGTAGTTCTAGGAGAATAAGCAATAGAATATATATAACACAATGGACACAAGTTGTGGCATGAGAAAATTTTAATTAGAATCATAGAACGTGTTGGGTTGGAAGGGACCTTTAAAGGCCATCTAGTCCAACCCCCTGCAGTAAGCAGGGACATCTTCAACTAGGTCAGGTTGCTCAGAGCCTCATCAAGCCTGACCTTGAATATCTCCAGGGATGGCGCCTCCACCACCTCTCTGGGTAACCTGTTCCAGTGTCTCACCACCCTTGTTGTAAAGAACTTCATCCTAATGTCTAATTTAAACCTACCCTGCTCTAGTTTAAAACCATTGCCCCTCGTCCTATCACTACATGCCCTTGCAAACAGCCCCTCCCCAGCTTTCTTGTAGGCCCCATTAGATATGAAGAATTTTTTTTTTCACCATTAGGGTGGCCAAGCACCTGAGCAAATGCCAACAGAGATTCTGGAATCTCTTGGAGACAGTAAAAAGTCAACTAGACAAGGTCCTGAGCAGCCTGATCTACTTGAACGTGCTCTTGGAGGGAAGAAGGACTAGCTGATCTCCAGCTGTCCTTTCCAAACTAGTGTGTGGTTCTATAAGGTAGACCCTGATAACTATCATCATCATAAGAGGCTCTAAAGTAACTGTTATCGTTCCTTCTGTGTTTCATCATTGTAAGCTGTGATACGGCATTTGGAAAGGAAAGGTATAGAAGGAATTCCCTTTTTCTATTTAATGGAAGATGTATTCTACAAATATGTAAATGACATTTCAATAATTCCTTCAGCATGCAAATTCCCTTATCCCATTTTAGCAAATATCTTGTTTAAGCTGCTTAAAATTTAAGGTTTTAGGTTTGCTTATTTGTTTTTCTCCTGGCAGAACATTATAGCGCTACAAAACTACACTGTAAATTGTGACAGATGTGTATACATTCTCATACCAAATCACTTCCTTAGACTGGCATTTCTTGTTCCTGCATCAAATCTGAATTTGTTGATAAGTTTTTGTCTTGGACATGGATTAAAAATTAAATAAAACAATAATTAATCCCAAATTAAATCTTGCTTCTTTCCAAGCAGACATTTTTCGGAGAAACAGCAAAGAGTACTCAGGAAGGCAATGTTCTGATTTTCTGGTAGAAAAAATGGGAAGAATTAGTATGTTCCTGATGTCCTTCACTGACAGTTCTGCTATATCTCAAGTGACTTTTCTTTCAAATTACAGTAAGTTCATCAGCTGCAGAAGCTATGGATATGTGAAGGGCTTCCCAACCCACCCACCCACCCACCCAGCTTCTTTAGCCCACTCTGCTTTTATTAACACTTCTTTCCAGTGGCTTTTATATACTCACTCCCCCATATTTTCTAAGGATTTTCAATGGCAGGTATAATAATGGGAAGCTCTCATGATCCCAAACCCTGAAGTTAATTTTAAAGATGCTGCTTCTACTAGATCTTTAAAAAAAAAATAATAAAAAATCACAGCTGTAGTTGTCAGACAGATTGATGATGAGAAAAACATGTAAAACCCACCAAATATCAGTTCATTTTTACACTGCTAACTAAATAATGTCATCATGGTTGTTCATTAATCTTGAAAATCAGGTTTCTTGTTAGGTGCCAGAATATATATTTAGGGACCTAAGACAGGATTAAGTTGGCCTTGAGATGACTTCCTCATGGCCAGAAAGTTGCAGAGAAGAAATCACAGAAAAGAAATTACCTGATTGAACACTTCTTTACTTCCCTTTTTATCCTAGAGTGTTTACCTTGATGGTGACTGGGCTATCTCAACATAAATAAAAGTGAAGATATTTACAAAAATATATAATTGGGAAGAAATGAAGAGGTATTTGTGTACTGTGGATGTTTCTGCTCTTAGGAATTTTAAATGCTGTTCTTGGACTTTTATTTAGTTGAGGGCCTGGGACTAGCGAGGAGTGTTATCCAGCATCTAACGTTGACCTGCTAAGTAGCCATGCATCGTGCTGGGAGAAATAGCAAAAAAACATGGTAAAAATGAAAGAATGACAGAAATTTACTTTGCCACGTTGCCCCCAAAAGAGGCAGATAAGCAACTATGCATATTTTATATCTGCTACTACTTTCCTTCTTTTAAAACTGAAAGTGGAATTCCATGTCAAATGAATAATTGAATAATGAACAAATGAATAATAAATACTTTTTTTTTCTAATCATAAGAAATATAATGGATTATTTTCCGTGCTTACTTACACTCTATTCAAGGTCAAGGTTAATATAAATGCCTCCTCTTTTACTGATATTTATATGAAGTTTAGAAATGCATATATGTTGAACAGCAGAACTCCTGGCATTTCCGCAGCACACCATTTTAAGAGTAGAGATTTATCTGAGCGTTGTCCTCATAAATTTATTACATCTTTTTCATTGATGGAAAGTGTGCTGCATCTCTCCCAATTGCTTTTGTCATCCAGGGAGGATGCTGCCGATCCCTGTGCTCTGATGGTAGTTGCTAATACTTGTATATACACATTTTTAAAATGTGTTGGATTCACATCTTTTACTTTAGATTTACCTGCCAGTTGTTAAAAAATATTCACTGTTCATTCAGTTTCCTTGATTGACTAGTTATTGTTATTCTTTGATTCTTGGCAGTGTGGTCTCTACTCTGCAGGATAACTTGTGCTTCAAGTAACTCAGGTATTGGGCAATCTAGTGAAGTGTGTTGTGTTACCTATAAAATATTCTGGGTTGCCGTCTGTATAGTCAAGGCATTCACGTATAAAATGTGGGCTTTTTTCATAAATTAAGACCGTAGTCCTTCCCTTGACGCTGATATTGAGCTCCATGTGTTCTCTAATTTAAATGGCCGTAGAATCTAGTCCTTGCAGAAAAATCATGCACCAGAATCTTAATTTTATCTCAAGAAATAAGAAACATTGTAATATTAATTTTCATATTTATTTCATTACAGCCCTCATTGTTCAATTTAAACGAGCTGCGAAATCTCCAGAGCGTACCAGACTCTTGTTCCTGCCAGCCTATAGCTTTAAAGCAGAATTCAGGAGCCATTTGCTCTGCATCCCTTGGAGAGAGCGGAAAGAAGGCTCGCTGGTCTCACGGGTTTTATACAAGTCAGAGCAACTCTGGCTTGCCTCATTACTGGAGGATGGCAGGAGACTGAGCTGGGATTTCTGGGAGTAGAAAACTGAGAGCCATGTCTGGGAATGACAAATATTTCACAGTTTTAGTGAGAATCTTTTGATAATTGATAGTTTTAGGAATAGCATCTGGAAAAGAGGAAAGGAAAGCATGGCTCAAGATAGATAACAACAGAGAAGTAGTTTGGCTGCTGTAATTTTATGTAATCTTGGCTTCGCTGAAGCAATGGACGCCTTTGGGAGAGCTACCTGCCGTTAGTCCTTACTCCCACGTTGAGACCCAGACCTGGCCTCCGGAGCCGGGGGTTTGCACAGGAGGGAGGTGGTTCCACGGGGAACGCTTTGCTTTCTTTGTCCCCCTCACATTGAGCTTATCGCCGAGAGTGGGTTAAATAGGCTCTTCAAAGCTGGCTACAGACCTGTCTCTTGAGCCTTGTGTTGTCATTTGAGATAGGAAAAGAGGAAAAGGTAAGTGAAAAATACAAAGCTAGACGGAGGGAAAATATAAGGAAAACTAATTTTGAAAGAGGGAAATTGCTGTAGAGAACTGATAAGGGAAAAGAATAAGAGAGTAAAGAGCAGGGAAGAGAAAAAGCACAGTTCAGTGGAGAGGCTGTGGCACGAGTGCCAGGGCATGGCACAAGAAGACACCTCCAGCTGCCAGGCTGTCCACGGGGAGCTGCATCTCCAACAAAAGGAGACTGAAGGCCATATTCTGCAAGAACTCAGTTTGGGGACCCCTAAAGTTCAGCAAGAACTAAAGGTTATTTTCACAAAAACAATGGCGAGGTTTGGGGAACAGACAGGCAAGACCTCTGGGAAAGGCCTTGTTTTATATAGATTGTGAGAGGACAAAAGCGACTCGTGGGGCAAATTTGGCACTTATCTTTGCCTCTTAACTGCTGCAGCCATATTGTGATACTGTAGCTAAAATTACAGAGGTAAACTCCTCAGAATTGAAGCCTTTGCTATTTCTTTTTATTTCTTGTAGATTATACATCTGTTTTCTCATTACACTGAAACTAGAGTAAGTGCAAGGACTTCCTGAACACGCTCTTAAGTGACGTGGTCATGTTGCTATTCTTTTTGATATTTTATATGTTCAGAAATTCTCTTATCCCGATAGGTCTGGCATGAATCTGAATCCAAGAAAATCTACAGTATAGAAAAGACTAAATGGACTTAGCATCCACTTAGCAGCCGGAATATGACTGTACTGTATCTCACACTACTCCTGGTAAAAGTGGCTAAACAGGAAAAAAAAAATATCAGAAAGCATCCGTCTCAATGTAAAAAATGAGAAGATTATGCATGGAAAATGGAGTTCAGTTGAAATTATACAGTGTATCAGCCAGAGTGAAACTTAAATTTGTAGCAACATATTTTCTTGTCTTTAAACTTCACACATACAGAGACGTGCTTTCTTATATTAAAGTTTTCATTGTTCTTTTGTTCTGTTTTTACTATAGCAGAACATGTACGTGTCTGAGCACGCTGTTCTGGTCATGTGTCCGTCAGCTCAGAGGCAAAGGTCCATCCCAGCAGCCTGAGCGGGTCTGGTGTTTGGACTACAAGTAACATTCCAGGCTGCTTTGCTGAGCAGAGAGGTGGGCTTTCTAGTCAGGTAAAGATCACTTGGAGGGAAAAGTAGGACCAAGAGAAGGTCTGAAGTGCTAAAGTCACCACCAGAGAATAGCATTTGCGATTCCTATAACTGAGATGGGGTGATTTGTGTATTTTAATTCATATTTTTTGCGAAGTGGCCAGAATCACTCTCAAGTGTGCTGTGGCCTTTGGAGGTGGTGGAGATCATGGTGTTACGAAGGCGTAACAGTCTACCCCTGTGGAGCAACACAGCCCAAAAAAGGGCTTTAGTTTTGTAAAGACGGAGTCACAAATAATAAATAGTGATTTTGCACTTTGAGTGTGCTATCCTGAAGCCATAACTATGTCTGACCAAGAGAAGATCCTTTTTATTTTGTTCAGGTTTAATGTCTTTTTTTGTAGCTTTTGGTTTTGTTTCTTTTTGTTGTTTTTTAATCATTGTTTCTATTGGTGATGTTAGCCCTCAAAAAATGATAAAATCCCAGAGTTTTGCAGCATATAGTTTCATCCTGCATCTCTTTGGTGTGCAGTGATCCTCTGAGAATGGTATTTGGCATCCAGTTCCTTTACTCTGAGGGCAGAGATCTTTGAGAGGTGACTGCCGCGCAAGCACTGTGCACAGCACTACACAGCGAGCACTGGTGGAAGGCCAGGTATAAGGATTTATTAGGTATTCTGGAATAATTATCCCCAAATAATTTCAAGTGAGTGGAGCTTTCTTCTCAAATAAGAGTACCATTATCCAAACCAGTTTAATCCACTTTCAAAGCCAGCTAAACAAGAAAAGGCATTCTCGTTCTGAAGTGTGATTGCTTTCGCATGGCGTTACTTATAAATGTTGTTATATTTTAAACTGTTAATTGGATACAATTTTTATGCGTACGTGAGGCTTCTGTTCCTACCTTTTTCCAGGACGAAGCCTTAATGGTTTGATGCTACTGAAGTAAACACAGAGAGTAAAAGCTATCAAAGGTGCAGAATATTGATGCTAACTAGATTTAGAGCTTGTCTACACTTAAAAATATAATGGCATTTATAAGGAAATACTTTTCTGGAATTATTGAGTATTATAAATTCCCATATAGATGTTCACATATCTGCATGTCCACATCAGGGGTTATTTCAGAGTAGTTCTGGTAAATTTCCGAATGTAGACAAGACTGAATTAAGCTGACTTGATGTGCTCAACTCATCTCACCTGAAACTCTAATAACTGTATTGTCCTCTCATTAATCATTTTAACAGATTTAATTATATGACTAAATCCAGTAATACCAGAAGTAAATAAATGCACAGTGAATATTTATTCACTTCACTAAGTGAGCATTTTGCCTGCGTGCAGTATTCAGGACTGGGCTTCAGAGTCCTTGGCAGAAGAGATGAGATTTCTCTGTGTTCTTTATGATGTCTCCTTTCTTGAAAATTATAAGTACTGAAGTTACACGGATATCTTGAATTTAATTTTAAATTGAAAGGTTTCTAGGATATGCAGTAGTGCAAAACACAAGTAATTACATTAATGTGTATATCATAATTATATTAATACATTTATATTAAATAGTAGTGGTTTTATAAATAAAAAGTTACGTTACACAGAAGAATGGATATGAAGTTGCTTAGCTTTATAAAAACCACATTTACAATGATGTATACATATACATATATTCAATTTAATTACACTAAGTGTTGGCATGAGAGACCGACTCTGCGCAGTTATAGCCCTTCAATTAAAATTGGAGGGGAACGGTGTTAAATAAGTAACGCTGAGTAGAATTTGACTCTTAAGTACAGAAAAAACTCAGTCTGTAGCATATTCTACTTTTGTGACTTTTATAGACTTCAAAGAGAAATGTACATTTGCATCCCAGGGCAGAAATTGGCCGTGTGCTTGGAAGCATGAAATCTCTCAAGGTAATACTTCATAACTATGGAATGTATCCCATGACTGATATGTAGCTAAGAACTGAGAATCAAATTACACATTAGAAATACTTGAAATTAAATATTTTTCTAGTAAAAGGGAGCATTATGCAGGGTAAACAATATATGTTTTCTTTTTCTAGAGATGCATTGGAGCATAAATAGATGAAGCATTTAAATATGTATGTTTGTATTTCCTGCTTTTTTTTGAATTTTGGTAATATTTCTTTAAGAAATAACATATTTTTTTCTTGAGTTCATTTATTAGAGTTTTATGTTTGACTCTTGTAAGTATCTATTTTTAATTTCTTTTTACATTCTTCTTTTTTTCACTCCAATTAAGTTTGGAATTTCTGCTCTTAAATAATTAATTTCCAAACATACGGGCTTGTTTCAGCAAGGAAGGAGGAAACATCCCTAAATCCTTATTGGTGTCTGCACAGGAGCATCCACTAAGGTGCTCTCAGTGGTTTTTTATTAATAAAAAAAAAGTTACTGAGAACAAAAAATAAATTGCTGAACTTTGTTGTCCATTTTGGTGCATCTAAGATCAAAAAGAATTACCTGACTGTTCATTTTCACGGTGTCCCAGACCCTTGTAGGTAGAGATGAGCTGTTTTGTCCTCAAGCGGACGTACCTTCTGCAGTGTCAGCTCCACTCACTTTTCCTGAATCCATTCCCAGTACAAACTGAAGACCTACACTGGTCAGGTTTAATGGGGGGTGTTGGACTCCATCCGTCTTGTGTCCCATGATACTCCTGGCTGCCTAGAGCGTTGTGCCTGGTGGGGAAGGTGATGGTCATGATTTTGGCTAAACAGCTCTCAGAGTTGGAAGACCCTTCTCTGTTGCCTTTGACCAATGTAAAGGATTGCTGAGGATCCAGCCAAATCTGCAGAGAGCAAATTCTTCTGGGAAATAGAAAAGGGTGTTTATTTGAAATACAATAAATAGTAAAGGAAATGCAGATTTTCCTGTGTTTGTTATTTTACCTGAGGTTCTGTTCAGATGAGCCCAGGTGGTCAGGAGGATTTTCTCTGTAAGCTGGCTTTGCCACTGCATGCAAGAGACTACAAGGTACTTGGTGATTGATTTAGTTTATCAGTTATTACTCTTTGTATTATTAAAGCACCCTGGCAGCCCTCCACACAGGTCAGGAATCCTTTGCGTGAGGTGCGTGACTGCCACGGAGGGTTTCATGTCTCAATGAAACACGGGAGACAAAATGGACTTTGGAGGGTATAAACAAACTGGGTAGCAGTAGCGTTTAGTGTGATAATCCTTGAGTTTAAGATAGACTTCCACTTTTTTGAAAAGTTTTTTCCATAATGTGCATTCAATATGCTGTGACTAATGGGTACTATTAGGAAAATCTCAATAGTTAGAGAGATAATGTCAGACTCGTTGGAGACCTGATAAAGAACAAAGCGACGCATTAACCTCAGTGTCAAAAGAACTCTGTATATACCTTGGTTCCAACCAAGCGAGATGTTATTTTTTCCTGATACTTAATTTCTATCAACTTTAACAACCTTCAGCTCTCTGTCACAATTCTTAAAATGCTTAATTATGGGAACAGCATTTGGAACTATTCATGTAGTTAAGAATATTCACATGATTAAAAATTTGAAGTTCTTTCTGACCTCTGCAGATCAAGTCTGAAGTATTTTGTCTCTCTTTACCGTAGCTCTGAATTGTCCAGATTCTGACAAATGATAAAAATGTGGGTGTGTTGAACTTTGCATAAGTTTTTGGACATATCCAGTTGGGGTTGGAGAAATACTATACTGGTTATTCTGTTACGTTGCAAAATAAAAGCTACTTAGAAAAAAGCACATCTTGCAGTATTCATCCCCGAAAAGGGATTTCACATGAACACTATGCATTCGTATGAAATCTAACGGCCATTTCTTCAGTGAAATTTCACTGTCCTGCGGAGCATAAAATACAGAAGCACTTACATAATAGAAACTTGGAACACTGTAGATTATGTCGTTTGAACAATAAATGAACTTTCGTTCTATATTGAACTGAAGTTTAGGAATGTGGTGTTCTTTGTCTCATAATTGTCTGCCTACACACACCCAGTCTGCACTTCTAATAACAACTCCCTGTTGAAGGAGCACACATGTCCTGTATTTTTGGCCTCAACTGTATATTTTTGCAGTGGAAGACGTCTTTACATTAACAAAAATAACTTCGTAATGATGATACATCACAGTTAATGGTGCCAGTTTTATATTATTATGTGCATACATACTTGTTAGAACATGAATGATATTTTCAGAGTAACCATACAGTTTGTGGAACTATTAAGTGTTTTTGGCTCCATTAGAATATTCAACAACATGTTTGTTGAATATCCACTTTTTTTCTTATTCATCTAATACTACCATTTGTTAGGCTGTGATGAATATGTTCTCCAGACAGCTAACAAAAGATAACAACAGATCGGTTCTCTGTCCAGGAAAACGACACCATGTAAACAGAATATTAGAGCAGGGCTTTAGAGGACAACCCATCGTTCTGTGCAAGAAAAAGGTCAGCCTGGTGTAACGTCTCTGACTGCGCTTCAGTACAGGTAAATATAAGACCATAAAGAAAAGCAATTTTCATTTAAAGCTAAGTGTAAAAAAGCATAAGCTTCATTGTTGTGCTGATCTGGATGAACCTTAAACAATGTTTACAGTAAGGTTTGGAGAGTTGCCTAGCACTGGAGTATACGCAATTAAACAACATAGCTGAACTTTTCTTTCATGTCAGCATACTGCTAAAGAGACCTCCATTGTACTCATATGGTAGTCGTTCTCGGAACTTACAACATAAACAGGGAGAGAGAACATTCACTTGTAATTCTACCCCATGGTAGCTGAGTGCATCAGGGGGCACAACTGCATTTTCACCGATACGGCTTAAGAAGTAAATTAGATATATAAAATAATGGTAAGAGCACGGCAAAACGTGAACTCAGTTCTGACATGTGAATGTGTACCTGGACTTGGTAATTGCGAGTATGGACTAATAGTTATTTAACATATTGCAAAATTAATTTCAATTGGTTTTGTGCACCCTTATTTCTCTGACTAATAAGCATCTATATACTCATCCTTACTTTGGTATAGTAACCCAAGAAAAGCAAACACAAATTACCGAAGGACTAAAGGAAAGCTAAAGCAACATGCCAGCTGGTAGACTTTGAACATGGATAATCTGAATTGGAACTGCAGTTTGGCATGTCGTTAGTCTCAGAAATACTTGTGATTCATATTATAACAGTGAGGATTTCCAGAATCGCCTATATGATTTCACATTTGTTCTAGTTATTTTTACTTTTTATTTTAAAAGAAGTTATTTTGGATACCACTTTTGCATATATATACATCGTGATAGTTCTTGTAGGGCTTGTAACTAATGTTATTTCATTAACTTGCCGCATTCAGTTTCTATTAAGCTGTTTATTTTTATGTAGAGACTATATCTGAATGAACATTTTTAATGAAAAACTGTTAATGGCTGTATGTAAAAATGGAAGTTAATGTAGGATATGAATTTCAATGTGCAGTATATGACTTGTTTAAATCTAGGCCAATTAACTAGGTTGTACGCAGTTGATGACACTGCAGAAAGATGAACACTAATTGTATTGTATATGAAAAACCCGCTGAACTTTCATCAGCATCCAGAAGAGAACAACAGTTCAAAGCTCACAAACAAATTATAAACATAAATGCTTCAAATAGACAATGTTTTCTTTCATATATTCTTTTTTTTTCTTTAATTGAGACCTCTTGACCTTTGCTTTCTGTAGGAATAATACTAATCCTGGGCAATTTCAGATAATCACAACAGAGATTAAAACACGTTTTTGTAGTATTTGTAGACTTGAAATTAGAATGTTTAAACTGTACATTCACTTTCACTGAACAGTTTTTACTGCTCATTGGCAAAAAATTATTCACACTATTGTCTGAAATTGCAGTTTATTACAGTTATGATAGAATAATTATATTCTACTCTGTACTGGAGCTGATAGCAAGAGGGATAATCATCATTTTATGTTGAAAGACCCTCAATCCCTCAGTGGTGTCTATTGTGTAATAATTTTTTCAGTTTTAAAAAAATGGCATCTCGTTTTTCTGGACAGAGATTCAGCTGGAGAATGGTGACATGCCAGTGTTATTGCTTTAGAAACAAAGAACTTAGGAATAGTACATGGGCTCTTGTGTAAGTAGTAGATAAACGATTTCATTAGCAATCCTGCAGCATGTCTGCTGACAGTGATAGAAAGTACTCTTCCAAGCAGCCCCGTCAAGACTTTTTTTTATTTGTGAATGTACAGCGACTTTATTACCTTTGAAATACATTTTCTCAAAATACTGTCCTTTGAATTAGGCCTTTCTGCCAGATGCGGTTGATATTATTACATTGCCAACTATTGCCAGTACCTTTCCCTCATATTTTTAATACAAAAAATTTCTTTCGATGTTTATTGAGTTCTTGCGTTTTAAATTAGATGGGGAATGTCCTGGGAATCCAAAGAAAGTCCCTGTCTTGCAAAGCCAAATTAATATGTTGGTGCTCGAAGTACATAAATCAGCGGACAGTAACTGGGTGGACCGTGAGCGGAATTCACCGTTTGCTGAGCATGCTTGGTGCGCAGCTCTGTGCTCGTAGGCTGGAAACAAGCACCCCGTGGGGACACTCCGGCTTTAGGCAGTGACTGGTATTTAGGCTGCAAGAACCGTTTGCTGAGGAGAGTAAAAGGAAATGCTAAACCTAAAGGCACATGGCTGCTGCGAATCAGTAAAGTCACAGCTGCGTCCCCTGTGGACTGGAGAGGCTTGCCTGCTGCCTTAGCTGGGGACACTTTTTGTTGATATCTCTGGGTAACTTCACCAGTATTTCCGCCAATTGGGATGGGCTCATGCCCGACGCATAGAGAGAGAAACTCTGAAAGCCATTACAGGTAGTTCACTTTCAGTTGCAATTATCACCTTTACTTCAAGGCTGTAAGAATACCGTGCTACACTGCACGTCTTGTGGCTGTAAATAATTCTGTCTTAGTAATGTTTTAATGTCTGCTAATATAAATCTACCTTCTCCTCACTGGCAGCACATTTTTCTTGTAATAATACCTAATGGCATGCATTTGTAGCTAGTCCCTCTGTGTACTGGTGCCAGCCATGCCCATGCAGATAAGGGGTTGTCACTGCTTCCATGATAAGTTTGTATTAGCTAGGTTTAAGAGCTAGACTGTATTTTATTTGCTATCTTAACTCATAAACTGGGACTTTGCTCAAAATGAGTTTATAGAAAATAGTTTGTAGAAAATAAGTTTCTTTGATTTTTTGAAATTGTAAAAGGAAGATAGCATCTTATTTGAACCGTAGTTTTCTTTCAGCTTTGACTTAAATTAGCTTTTTAAAGTAAGCGAGAGGATGTTTTGTGATAGTTCAAAATGCGGGCCAAATGTCTTTATGTTATAATGATAATATGGCTGGTTGAATTTTTTAAGGCATTTACTCAAACGTTAGTAAAATAAATGTTAAAACAATCATCAAAAGATAAAACAAAAATAAACTGTATCTTCTGGTAGATATTTTCTGGTATTATGTTTGGATCCAAATCATTTCAGTGAGGTGCTACACGAAGATGAGGTCCTAGTTACGTCTCAAAATAGGCCTAAAGTGATACCTGAGCAATGCCCCAGCGTGGCGTTGGTCCCTTGTCCAGATCCATGAGCCCCTTTCACAGCTATTGTGATTATCTCAGTAGACTCGACAACATCCAGTTAATACACATCACGTCAAGCTCACTTCAGCTACGCTAATCATTATTTCAGTGGAATTAATAGTGCCGTGTTGTACCCCAGAAAGTCAGTGATATGTTCACTCAGTCTCATTCACTGTTTCCAGGGAAAACTAAAAGGCATTTGTAAACGTTTCTGTCCAACACACCCAGATGTGCGGGTTTAATTTTGAGCAAGTATTCTTTATTTGCACAGTCCCTAACAACTGATGTGATTGGAGTTAGATAAATGAGGAATCCAGATACAGATCATACAATAGGTTTCCCTCCTAGTCGCTGTCCCCATAAAATCTTGATGCTTAACCTACAAATTGTTTGAATAGTTTAGGTTTGTTTTTTTAAGATAAATTCTAAGTATGAATTGCCAGAATATTGCTGTCATAAAGTTCACTATTTACTGAATTTACATATCTTCGTCAATTCTTCCAGAAATTTGTTGTTGCTTGTTTTTTCGTGACACAAAAAGAATGACAAAAACGGCACAAGGCAGTTCAGCTTGTAGACATAAAAAAACACAAACTACTGTAACCCATTAAGCTAATTATGGTATTAAAAATTAACATCTGTGGACTCTGTGCTTCCTTTTTTTAACTTCTGCACAAAGACAAAAATGGATGTGGCATGCATGTGAAGCAACATGAATTTGCTGTCAGAAAAAAAGGACTATTAACAATAAACTTCCATGGGTGCAGTCTTGAAGGACATTATTTTCCAAATGTGTCGTGTTGTAGAGCACTGGGATTACTCATAGTAGTAAGGATTTGTTCTGGGACTTTACAGGGTTGCCACCCAACCATTTTGTGGCTTCCAAGATATGCAGACCTTTTATAAAACACAGTGGAGCCGAAGAGCAAATGGAAAGTACTTTTTTATGTGTAGTCTTGCCACTTTGGAGACGCCAGGACTTTCAGGGCCTTATGGTGCCATCACATTTTAGGCAGAACTCTCCAGTGCTTTCACTAGCAAGTTCTACTTGAGGATTGATGGCAAGAATATGACCCCGGTGTGGTGTGTGCTCGCAGGCTGAGCGGTGGTGGGAGGCCAGCTGTGGAATGTGGGAAAGCGGCTGAACTGCTGAAGTCATGCAGGGAATGTTAAATGTGTCTCCAGCTGGCAGGGAGCTGCGGCTTAAACTCAAGCTCCGGGTCCTGGGTATTGCCGAGTGTTCGCGGCACCCTCAGCTCCTGCTGCCCAGAGCACGGCGCCAATACACGTCGCAAACGGATCGAGAAAATGAAATGCCCGTCACCTTTTAGGAGAGTTTTAATGGCAAATGAAGTGAGGCAACGAAGGCTTAAACTTTTTTATAATAAAATAAAGTGTTACAGTAGCCCTACCCAGGCAGAGAGAAGTGCGGTCGAGAAAAGTTAATTCTGCAACTCTCAGCAGGGAGGGAAAGGGTTCTCGTATTTTTCTTTTTTATTTCCTTGGGGTATGTTCCTCTTAGAGAGAAAATGCAATTCATCCTTCTTTAACAACCCTCTAAATTAGTGGGGGTGTTCTCCAGCAACTTAGCCCACGAGTTCCAGTTTCACAGTAAAACGCACAGGGGCAGGGGCTGTCGCCTACCTGGCATGGCAAAGGGCAGAGGGAGAGTCAGTGGGCAATGTGTCGCAGCCCTTCTTCTGGGTGGACAATCTGAAGTTCCTCAGCTCCCCCAGTGTTCCTCGATTAGCAGGCAGCTGCTGTCAATACCCCTCAGGGATACCTGCAGGTATTTTCACATGGTTTTTTATCATGCTGACATAAACTCACTTCGTCTCAGCCCTGAGCTAAAGGGAAACCGTGTTGGGACAATGCTTAACCGGAGCTGAAAAATCCTGCTGAGGTGTCAGTGAGGTGGCTGCTGGTCCAAGGGCACAGGCCGTGTAATCCCAGGTCTACGGGAAGACGACTGTGTAGACATCCCCTGTGTTGTCTAAAAGTATGCTGAGGAAAGAGGTAGAGAGCATTACAGTAAAACTCAGAGGTGGCAACTGTGTAACAAATAACATAGGAGTTTATAGAGTACTATCTATTAAATATGTTATTATCAGCAGTTGCAGATGGATTATTACAAACTGCAGCATGGAACTGCCAAACTATGTTAGCCCCTAGCAACAGTCTTCAGCTGAATATTCCTTGATGACCTCCTAAGGTCAATTTTCATAATAATATTACAACTTTAAATCATCAAGAGAAAGCATTGATCGGCTGGTTTTCAGCTTTTGTTTAGCTAAAGGCTCCACCCAAGTAACTCTGGTCATAAGACATTTTCTTCTGTTAGAGTCATAACTCAGGATGTGTCACAAATGGCATTAACATTGAAACAGCGATGGGCTGCGCCTCCTTATTTCTAATCCTGACCACAAGCCTCTTGACTCTGGATCAGTAACAGAATGGAGAAACATGAGAAAAATGCATTTTTAAACTTTTCCTATGCAAGCAATAATTTAAGGGATTTTAGAGATTAACTCTGGTGAATCTTGCTGCACAGATTTCAGACGTTCCTTCCCCCAGCTAACCGCACTCCCCGCACTGCCTGGCCTCTCCCTGCTCATATCCCTTCTCGGAGGTGGCAGCAAGGGGACATCTGCCCACGCCTCTGCTGTTGCCTTGCAGGGTTTGACACTACTGCTCAAGCTCACTGTCCTTGATCATACAGCATCGTAAACACTGCTTCTTGAAGCAAGGTGTCCCCACCTTGGTAACTACGGAAAGCTACCTGGGGAGCAGAGAAGAAAGTTTGCTGTAGGCAGTAGGTGAAAGAGGAATACATCTGTGACTGAAATAGAGCTTCATGGAAAAAAATCTAGTTGGGGAAGGGGGTAGTGACACCGCAGCCAAGGGAATACAAAGATCAGAAAGAGTACTTTGCAAGCACATGAAAGCTCATCTTCCAGCCTCCTCCTCAGTCTGTCCTATGTAAGTATGGCAGTAAAATGCTTCTCACTGTTGGGAGGTGTTGTGCCTGGACAGTCACCCCAGTGGTGCAGGAGGGTGGGCAGATGTGGAAAAAAAGGTTGCTGAGCTGAGATACCACACGCTGTACTTGGAGCGTACTTGGAAGGCTCAAGCACTCCCTTCTGCTCACTCTGCTACTCAGGCATTTTTGGCAGAAGAGCAAAAAGGACACCTGGAGGCAGCAATACCTCAAACAACTAGAGGAAGGCTTGCAAATGCTCATCTGCCAAGGCCTAACTTGTAGGAAGAACATTCACTGCTCTCCAGCAGTCAACAAACAAAGTTGTTGCTGTTTGGTATCAATAGAAGCAGCTGGTGCAAGTAGCGGGTCTAAAGGAGATGAACGGGAGACGAACGTTAAGTGCTCGCAATTGGTGCTCCAAGGTCTGCAGCTTAATTCAGATCAGTATCCCATAATACAGAAGACACATTGTAAACCGAAAGCTGCGTTTTCAGATGTATTCTTTTGTAGCAGTACCAACTTCAAGCATCCCTCTTTGTCTCCAGCCATTCTTTCTCCCCACATTACCCCATGAACGATGCCAGCAGAGCTGTTAGTGGGGCCATACAATGAAATAGATCTGGGAACCGGTCCAGGTAAAAAATAAACAGCAAAAATGAATACCAGGAACACGCAGGATAAGGGGGGAAATGTTTATGCTAGCACTGTTGCTGAAAGAAATGTATAAGAAACTTTGTGCTAGTGAATTCTCGTTTACTATTGGAGAAAATGATAACTGATGATGTACAAAGTAAAATATCAGATCTATGTCCTAACAGTCTGAGAAGAGCAACTGTGGTTATTATTTACCTTTATATCTTATGAAAGGGATTATATTAATGCAAGCTAGTATTCATTTGTTATGTGAATGTTATTGCTACAGAGAATACGGCCTAGTCAGGGCCCCATGTAATCTATAAGTAAAAAAGGGTTACAGAAGTTAAATATTAAAAATTGCTTTTTTGGTACAGTGGGGAAAAAAGTAATTGTGAAACTCAGACTAGAATTAGGGAGTTTTTAGAGAAAATCCTGTGCTATAGTAACAGAGTGTTTCAGTATTAGATTTTTCAGTCTTTGGTATAAAGTAGACCAACAGTCATGATAAATGCTAATAGAAATATATAAAGAATGGATATTTATTTTCATTATTACAAATGAAATGAGGAAATGAATTTAATCTCAAAGTATGGAAATAGGGGGAAAATGAGCTACCTTTTCTGAGTAAAGATTAATGATTGCTGTTGTACAGCATAAAAAATAATCCAGTCAGGTGTCTGTTCTAACTGGTGAAATCATCTTCATACCACAGGACATGAAAAAAGCTCATAAAGTGAAGATGGAACAAGAAAAGCATGCTATATTTGGGGAGAAATCAGATTTACAAAGGCTAGGATACCCTATCTGATGTATTTGTAAATAGATCTTTGATTCATGTAAATAGGGCATCTGCAATTAGTTAAAAACAAAAAAGAAAACACAGCAGAGAATGACTGGGTGTGCGGATGTTGAGATACCGGCGTTCCCTGGGTACGCGGTGAAGCCGGGTGCCACAGGCGGAGGTCTTTCCACTCCCAAGGAGCTTTGTCAGCCTCTTCTAACATCCCAACACCTTGAAGAAACCTATTTTGCCTTAAAGCAGGGATTCTGTTAAATAGTTTCAAACACAGTCATATCTTATCTGGGTTTTATGCCTTATAAAGTGGATGAAAAGACTGCATAGTTTGGGGGACTAACACTTATCTGATAAGACAAGAACTATCTGAAGAAATTTTTTTTTTTTTTGAGTAGCTGAAATTTGAAAACTGGGAGTGGATGGCAATACATTTAGAGTCCACCTGAACCGGAATATTTTTAGAGACTTCAGTGAAACAAGAAGTTGAGAGCATTCTTCTTCAGGCTGAGTTAAGCATTTCTTTGCCCAAATTAATTTTCAAGATTTTTAAAGCTCATTTAAAATTAAGTAAAGATAATTTTGAAATGTTATATTTAATCATTTAATAAGAAAAAGGTTAGAATTAAATAAATAGGCATATTATTGATAACTTCTGTGAGGTTTGTTGTTGCTGTTGCACGGCTCTCATCCCTGATACCAATGTAGAAATTTGCTCAGATTTATTGGTGTATTGTCTCTGGACCCTCCTTTGTGCATCCATCTTCCAGATCAAATGCCTCCTTCTATATTTAAAGCTCTGTCCTTATTTCCATGCCCTGATTTCTGGAAGATAGGGGTATATCCTTTGTCTTCTTCCTGGCTAATAAAAGGGTTGATTGAACTACATTGCTGTAAGATAAATAATTAATCAACTTCTGCCTCTGTGGCCTGCTTCTCTACGCCTTTGCTTTTCATCGATTTTGCAAGTAACTTCAGCAAAAGTGACATGGTTTCCGAGAGCTCAGTTTTCACTTATTTTACGTCTGGTAAATTGTCTCATCATTTATAACATTTAAGATTTTAGAATGAGAATGTAGTTTATAAAGGCATGAGTGATGTTGACAAGTCTTTATTCCATCCGCAACTGATTTAAAAAATCCTTATTTCCCCAAAACGTGATTTCCAGTCTGGTGTTAGTAGCTAGTAGAAAGTGAACAGTTTTCAGCGTTCAATGGCTGTTTGTTGGTAATGTGAAATGAGATGCTGGTTTCAGCCCGTGTTTGTTGTAGTTACAGAAGCCACTGTCTCAGTTGTCACCCTTCCTCGAATGGTCTGCAGAGAGTTAAGAAAGAGAAGAATTGCATACTCGTTCCTTTTTGAAGGCAAACCTCCACAAGCGGGATTGAAGCAAATCCACAGGGCAGTATGGGGAAGCTTGCTCTCCCGCTGCCCACATTGTACCTCCTTTTGTGGAAAATGGGATCTTGTCATTTCCAGAGCTACTAAACTAGCTTTGAGGTACAGAAAGAAGGGATTTGATGTTTGAGGTGAATTTAAGTTTTAAGTTTGAGATTAACGTTTTAATCCAAATTTAAGCAAGTCCTTAACTGAAAAAAACCCAAACCTTTTGAGATTTAATGTGAAAGTCACGCAATTCTGGCTGTGGGGCAGTAACCGAGGGCCTCTGTAAAGAGGCTGAGAGTAACAGACTGCTTCAATACCACTGGTGCCCTGGGATGGTCCACTACAGCTAACTTGGGAGCTGTTAGTTATATTAGCTGTTATTATTAGGGAAGTTTAAGACTAGATGACATTTATCTGTTGGCCCTTGCCAGTGAGGTTGAACATGGCACAGAAGAGCAAAAGATTTGATTGTGAAGGTGTTAAGACACTGAGCGTTCAGCTTGATGCTGAATTAGCGAGCAGGCTTTTAAAAACTGATGCACAAATGGGGAAAAGTCTTTAAAGCTTGCTGTCTTCTGTTTATTCTTGAGGATAGCCCCCTAAAATGGTTACAGCTGTTCTACCATCTGTAAATGAAGAGTTTAGTAATAGTAGTAAACAAGAATAATAAATATTAATAGTAATAATAGTGTTGAGAAGATCCATTATTTGTGCAGTGCTTTAAGAATGAAAAGCGTTAAATAAATCCAATTAGTAATTAAAGTTTGTGTGTGTAATAGAAAAATATGCTCAATGAGTTAGATTGGGAAATAATTAGACAAAATTGTCATTCCCTCTTTGGTCCATCTTTTGTGGAAAGATGGAACCCAGGATTGTTATTTTATACACTGTGAAAACCGAGTAAGAATTAATGTTGTTTTTATAATTAAATGACAACACAGCATGTTCATTAGCATGTAGTTACAGAACTATGGTATTTCCATATGTGCCTGTAATATATTTTAATTTTTCTAAAACATTTATGTACTTATATACCCAAGTGCTGCACACAAGCACAACTTCTGTAAAGCACAACTTCTAGTTGCCTGGTGAGATTTGACATTTCAAATACTGAGGAAACAAATTGCTGTCTGACAGAGCAGACAACAGGCTTGCAGAACTCTGTACTTGAAAATAATGAATTCAGGAAATACCTTGTGCCTGACTCCAGCGACAATCTCTTCCTCCCTAAAAGTGATCCCTGCTCTGTGCTCCACAGTGATGGCAAACACACAGGCTGGGGCTGGGGGAAATGGAAAAAGAATCTAGAGCTAATGCAAATGTCTTCTTGTTGTATGGATCCATGTCACTTTTTGCTTACATGAGGCGAAGTTCTTTACTTGTCTCAGGAAAGCTCTGCATTCTGCAACCGAAGGCACCGTTTTCTTCTTAAAGAACAGGCAAATGCATCCTAAAGCTGTCTAGGATAGCAGCCACTGCAGGATAATATTTTAAATCCAATCTGTCTCTGCTATTCAGCCACCATTTCCAATTCAGTATTGAATTGTTTCCATAATTCTCCTCCTCCCTGACCTGACTTCTGCTCTTTATGACTAAGTGAGCAAGGAATCTATACATAGATCAAGAGAGTCAGCATTATTTTATGCTGTGAACTTGTCTACGAATTTGGAAGAAAGTGATACTGTGGCATTGTTCATTTTATCTCTAGAATTGGTTATATCTATTGATATACCTCTGAAAGAAAAAAAAAAAAGAAAAGAAGATAGGAACATGTGTTAAAAAAAGCAATGCTTTGTGTTGGTGAACGCTCCCTCCCCCTCCCCGAGAGGGATGAATCAAGTATCCAAGAAAACAAGGAATGTCCATATTATCGTATGCTGATCATCATGGTTTTCCTGTGTGTTCCTAGCCAGGATGGACAGGGGCTGAGATTCTTGCCTTGCCCCTCGTGAAAGTATTTATAGCAAAACAAAGTGGGCATAAGGTATCTGTTATGCAGAATCTTCAAATAAATCTAAATCAAATCTTCAATAGTCTTCTAACACTAGAATAAATGACTACCCAGAGTATGGGGAATTCATGAGTCAGATCCCAGATATCCCCCATCCCAGACTACCTGCTTGTCATCAGCTTTCCAGTAATGGATAGCTCAGGTAGTCTGCAAAAAATCAACCAAGAGTACCCAAGACAGTAGGAAGTCTAACAGCAGGGACACCTCTTAGAACATTGCGATTCCTAAATCATCCCTTTAGTTAAAACCCTTTTGTACCTTCAGAGAAATAAATCCTGACTTCTGCATTTGGAAGAACAATACTGCAACTGTGTCATTCCCTGTTATAGGTAAAGAAAGTCCTAATTTGCTTTCAAACAGGGGTCAGCTTTCATGATGCAAGGCTGGCCTGTCAACACAATGTCTAGTTCTCATCTAAACTAAAAATCTGGATTGGTGCAGCATTATATATATATTTTTTTTGTCAATCAGATGTTTAAATCAGATCTAATCCCCATTATCAATGTTTGTAGGCTTTCTGTCTGATGACTGCCTCTGTATTTCCATTTTCCTATTTCGTAATATTTGCAGTAGCCTGCCAGATCACTTCAGCAGGGTAGATGGAAAAATGTCACTTTTTCCTATGTGACTCCTATGGTTTCTGTTGTCTCCCTGTATTTCTCCCAGTTAAAACCAGCAGCAATTAAACGTGAGTAAGATAACAGATCACCACCATTTTCATTTGCTCCTGTATTATCTCTATAATCTTTTAGATTCTTCCACTGACGCTTAGGTCGTAAGCTAAATTATCCCAATTCATCAGCATATATAAAAGTTTGAACAGTAATCTGTGTGAAGGGAACAGTACTGTCTCCAGTTCTCAACTCAGCTCTGCAGTGCAAGGAATGTTTTGACTGTCCCATTTGAATCTATTTTGTGTCTCCCATGTTGACTATGGAGGTTTTAAGACACTACAGTAAGATCTAGGTGGCAGTAATCGGTAGGGGTGCTGTGAATTCTGCCATGATCACCAAAAGAATGTTATTAATCTACTTTATATTCTGTTTATGCCTGGTTTATGCACTGTTTTGATGTTCTTAAATGATAAAGATATCAAGACCTGAGGTCAAAAAAAGAATTGAAACATCAGTCCACCTACTGGCTTTCTTGACCCTGCCTAAACCAGTGCTTGTCAAATGACTATTGATTGCACGTTTCAGTAACATTTTATTTTATTTTGATGTCATTTTCTTTAAAAGTAAGTGATGTTTTTGAAATACTGTAAGTATTCTGCTCTCTTTCTATGTTATGAAGAGATCAAAAGCAGTACTAGATTGAGAAAAATATGGAATTGGATCTCCCAAATATTGTATGACTCAACTACTTTAAAAAAGATTGGCATAAACATAAAGATTCCAAACAGGTAACGTGAAACATGGACAAAACTATTAGCTATTATACCGTTTGGGTCATGCTACAAGCAGAACTGCTTTAAAGTCAATATTAATAACCAATATTGGATCGAATAAAAGGTCAAAGTACATCAAATCTTACTTAAATTCCAAGGGTAAAAAAATGTTATTAGAAGGGTATACAATAACAGGTCTTTTTAAATGTTCAAATATTAATGGAAAAGTAACAGTAGATAAAGAGCAACCGTAGGTCTAATATCATAGCATTAATGCCTCCTTTTTCATTGATAGGTTCAAAATAGCTTTAAATTATGATCCCAGGATTATCAGTGTATTTTACTGCGGAGGAATGAATGTATAGTGGAGGAATCATGCAGTGGCAGAAGTAGAACAGAACTTATATAGCTCTCTTGCATCCTAGTGTGTTATGTTAATCACTAGACCCCTTTACCATGAGTGTTCTTATTTGCTAAGGGGCTCAGAAGGACAAAACTATGTATGTTTTCATCTCTGTTTTGTATTGGCTTTGGGTACTTGGATATTTGTACTGTAGTCCTTTTGTTGAAAGAAAGTAAGTTCAAAATTGGTGTGCAGGATAGAATCTAAGGAGTAGGAGTGGCAAACTGTATTGGTGGGGTAACAGATACTTGATTAAAATGATAAATGATATTCCGAGCATATCAGCAATCTGTTACTAAAGTTTTAAGCAAATGCGTAATAATACATATTTCAGCGGTTGCTGAAATAAGAGCATCTATTGTCAAACTGGACATGAATATACTCCAATATATTGTCACAAATAGTGTCTTTTACTGCTTAAATGTCTCAAGCTTTTGTGCAAAGTGGTTTTCTTTTCCTTTTCCCTTCCTGTAGCAACTCTACTTCCTAAGGAGAAATGTTGAATGGGAAAAGCAGAAACTTCTAGTTCATTTCATAAAGGCGAAACATACCTCTTCTGCACAAACCCCACTTTGTGAAGGTGCTGAAGAGCATTTTGGATGGATAGAAATTAACTGACAAACACATCCCAGGACTGTACCCATCTCTAGCAGCTTTTTTAGCTGGTGGCCTAGCCCAAGAGCTGCCTCATTCCCGCAAATTGTGTGAAACCCTGGAGCCCCTGGTTCGGAGAAGTGCTTAGGGACCCTGCCAGTTCGGTGCATCTAGAGGTAAATCTGTTCTCACTGGATTCATAGGTAGAATATCTGATGATTTTAGGAAAACCAGAATTTACTTCCTATTCTAGCACATCTGCAAGGGGAGCCTTGCTGGGGTTGAAAAAAATGGGTGTTTGTGATCTGCATTTTGCTTGTGTGCATGCACACGTATCTGCCTTTTAGGCTACGCATACGCATATAGAAAAGATGTTAGTGAGAGTTTTGACTTCCATGCTATTTTTAAAGTGCATTATGAACTGGTGAGTTTATATAAATACTGCGTAACAGTGATAGCCTCAAAACTTCAAGGTTGCTTTATATATTGCGATGAGTCAGTGAGGCTGTTGGCAACAGAGAGGCAGCTCTGCAGAACTGGAGGTTGTGGGTGGGTGGTGAAGTGTTCCAAATACATCATACACAAACTTACCGAATAAGTAAAAATGCAATTTCCCTAATTGAATATACTTTTATTCTTCCTATCACGGGGATTTATGGGCTCCCTCTAGCGGGTAATTTTAGGGTATGAGCTTTTCTTACGGGCTGGTTCTTCTCGGGGAGTTCACAGCTGACAAACAAGATGGCTGACAGGCCGCGAGAGCCCCGGGATTCAAAAATCCTCCCGTTTCTGCTCAGTCCGTTGCTGCAGGAAAGTTAAGGGAGAAGTTACACGGCGCGTACGCGTGTCCCGTTTGTGAGGGAGCAGAGGCTCCGCCAGGACTCATTCGCCTCACGGAGCCTTTGTACCGCCGGCCGGTCAGCCCGGGCCGCCTCACGAGCAGTTTCCCGCCCAGTCCCGCGGGGGGGCGGCCGGGCCGCCCAGCTCCCTCACGGCCAGGCCGCCGGGCAGGGCCGCCCGCCCCCGCCGGCCCGCTCCCGTCTCCCTCACAGCCGGGGCGCCGGGCAGGGGCTCCCTCCCTCCCCGCCCCGGCGGGAACATTTCCACGCCGCAGTAGGAAGCGCAGGGCAGGAAGAATAAAGGGAGCCTGGCGTGGGGCGGCCCGCCGGGTTTCTGGGGCCGTGCCCGGGCCCCTCAGCACCACCGGCCCCTGCGCGGGCGGTTTAGGCCGTCTATTAAAAACAAATTTTACAAGTCTTAAGCCGTATTATGATGAATACCCTTTATTGTTAAAGCTGGGACCGTTTTAGGGACCTCGCTCACTCTTGGTTGCTTTAGATAAAACATTTTGTTGTAGAAAAGAAAGTAATTGGTTTAGCTTTTTTTATTTTTTTCAGTCCATTTTACTTCCTGGTTCTCTTAACAAGCTGTGTCTGGGGAGCAAACACTGATGGGGAGTTTAATGTTGCCATGTATTTCTACTTGTCTTAAATTTTATTTTGCTTAGTAGTATTTTTATGAGGTTCAGAGGTTTGTTTTCGTTTTCTTTCTCTTTTTCTTTTCTTTTTTTTTTTTGAGGGAATTTTAATACAGGTTTTAATTATTTTAATTATTTGGGCCTAATTTGACCAGCTAGTGCCCTGCTAAAGCTTGCGTTGGACGAGAGCATGTGCTCGTCACCCGAGACGTGGGTAAAGCGAACGGTGAGTTTCTTCAAGGAGAAAGGAACGGCTGGACTCTTGAATGCCGAATCCTGCAGTTATCTTAGCTGCAAAAGTAATTAAACTTGATTATTTTTCTTCTCATTATCCTGGCACAAAATAAGAGTGGGAAAATGTCACTGAAACAATTAAAACTGGCAGTGAAAAATAAGAGGTTTTTTTTTTTTTCTTTCCCATACCTCCAGCATAGTTACATTTATAACTGAGTATGTGTCTCTTGTGGTCTCGATTACATCCTGTGTTTTTAGCTGGCAGCGTTTCCTCTGCAGAGGCCCCGTTCTCTATGCCAGCATACATTTCTGTGTATATTAAAAGAACAGAATCAAGACGAAATAGTAAATGAAACTACACTCTCCCCCCGCCCCCCCCATAAGTGAGGTTTTAATACTGATGCTTGGAATAAAACAAGAAGCGGTGTATTTATCATCGTGTTTCTTTTTGTAAAACCAGAGAGTGTGCTAGCTTTGCGTTGTCGAGGTAGGTTGAGCAATTCGTTTAAGTCATCAAACGTGTTACACAGACCTTTCTCCCATTCTTTGAATATTTGAAGACTGTATTTCTTCAGTAACATTTTCTGGAAGTGGAGCTTGCCTTCTCCAAATTATTCTGTGTTTCAGAATCAGGATGTGAATCTGCACCTCTTAGAAAGGTCTCTTTTTTCAGTTTGCATAGAAACATTTTTGGAACAGTGAACTCTGCTAACAGCTGTATTCAATCTTGAGTAAAATCACTTCCTGAAAAAAGTGAAATTAAACTTAATATACAAGCTTGCTTGGAATATAATACCATGGAGTTAGGGAACTTTGTGATTATGAAACCGAATCCACTCACCCTGCTGAGGTAATTTCTTGTAAATTGTACACTATGGAAATCTTTAATCAATGTCAATGTTTTTAAAGCTAAAATTCATACGTTTCCAATGTGCTTTTTATTTCCCCTCACCCAGAGAGTGCATTAGTTTGCTGGGTTTGTTTTTGTTGGTTTTGGTTTTTTTTTTTTTTTTTAAAGAAGAATTTTCTGCTGTGGTTGTGCAAGTTGAGATAGGAGAAGAGTCAGGGCACGAAGAATAGTGCTCTTACCTGCCCTAAGTATTTCATGTCATAAGTCCAGTCATAAAAATCATGAGACTGATTGAAAAAAGTCAGGTGTTTAAAAGCTACATCTGATTCTGTAAAAAATAAAAATAAACTAAAAATCAAGCTGTTGTTCAGTTTAACACTGCAGTGCTACACAGAAGGGGTGGAGGTATTCTGTATTTTTTTATACATTTAAGATGAAATATCAGATTCTGGATATATTTATAGTGTGATCCAAAGGTAGAAACTGAGCTAGCCTGCGTACTGGTAAGCAACACTTTTGCGGTATAGACTAAAACCACAGAATGGTGCTCAGCTCGCAACCAGGCTGAAGCCATTGAAGCTGAAACCCACCTTGCGGTGACTACACTGCTCAAGGTACATGAGCTTCAAAAAGGCGAAACAAAACCAAAAGCATCCATGTACTGAAGCTGCACATTAGGGTTGTTGACATAAGTCCGTTGTTCATCTGACTTCGTGATCCAGGACTTCAAAACAAGACCAAAAAGAACAAGACACCAAAGCGGAATTGCCCAGTTGTATTTAAATGTTAGATAGAGTAACAGAATTTTTAAATGCTTATGGGGGCCGGGCAGCTGAGTCAGTCAGTGGGGCACTTCAGTGAAGTCCTGCCTTAGCTGGTACCTAATTCTATATGTACCTAAGGATCTAAACAGATTTTGCATGTATTTCTGCATTCAGTAGCTTGGAAGCAGAATATAAGGGTAAAGATTCAAATGTTGTTCTCTTATATTTGGGATGAGTGCCATAGCCACAGGTTACAGAGTCTATTCCCCTTCTTCCTATTTCATTATTTTACATAAAACTGTGCCCGTGTAGGCAGCAGACATTGAGGGAGATCCACTCCCGAAAGCCCCAGGCAGCAGGCGCTAGGACGGTGCGAGTGCCAGCTCCAGCTTGAATTTGGGGCTCTTATTTCCACTGGGATGTTCCAAACGTGTATTTCTTCTGCAGCTCCTTGCAAGTATGGTTTTCTTCTGAAGCACATGTGGCTTCTCTTCCCTTTCCCTTTACTCATGGCAACGGTAACCTAAGGGCCTACCTTGGAGCAGGAAATTCCAGGAGGGGGAAGGCCACCTGGGAAGTGCCACAATAGCTAGCCAAGTGACTGACAAACTGCCATTTGACTTCTCCTGCCCTCAGCTTTAAAGAGAAGCCCTCCTTTCAGCAGGAGTTTTGCTATTAAATCAAGTTTTGCTTCCTGATTTACCAGGAAAGAACAGAAAAAAGGTAATCTGAAATATTGTAAAATACTCTAAATTCTAAGAAAAGTTAAATTTTATGTAAGCACTGACCTTTTGGCTCTATTTAGCTGACAAAACGTATGCAAAATTTCTCCTATGTCATATCGTGGATTTGGGAAAGTGGAAAAGGTAAATGTTTTAACTTTTAACCCCCATGCTTATATGCACAACGTTTCCCATTTGATAAGGACAGTCTTTAGTAATGTTTGCTATTTTTATGATTCATCAGTCTAGAGAACTTTCGGGGCAAGTTAATTATCTAGTGTGAAGTGGTGGGGTTCTCTTGTTGCTTTATATACTATTTTATTTTTGGATTATCTGTATTTTTCTATGGAAAATAAAAGTGTAAATTTCAGTAATGCAACAGGCTACTCGTTGCAGTAAAAATACTTTTCTATAAAAAATATACATTAGGAGTTTTATTTTAATGCAAATAGCAATAATTGCTTTCACCCCGTTCGAGCTCGGTTATGGCTCTTGGGAAAGCAGTTTTTACCTTAGGGCTTCAGCTGCTTTATGGTTGGAATACCGTATTTTAGTTGCCTTTCTTGTAAAACGTAGGTGATATACTCATCTGTTGGGTGATAAAGCCCCCTTGGGAACAAAATTAGTTTCTTTCTTAGCATGATTTCTCTTTATTTTATCCAAATTCATGTAACTGAAATTACAATTCTGCCCACCCCAACCAGTTTTTTCCTTTTTACTGCTGACAAAAGAACTGAGCATTTTTTCCATTCCTTGTCCAAATTGTTAAGATGCCCCTGAGGACCTTTGTTTACAGTGTCTTCTCATTCTTTTTTTCCTTGACATTCTCCCCTCCCTCCAGCAGCGAGATACTAATTAAAGAGAGGACACAGTGACCCTGGGTTGTTTAGAAGTCACAGGGGAGGGGTGGTGGCACAATGACAAAACCATCCCTGCAGGAAGTAATCAGGCCGGAGACCCAGCACAATACTCACTTCCATCACCTGAAAAACCCTTTCAATTTGGAGAACCAGCCCAGAAGCAGATTTATTTTCCCTTTAATAAAGTATCTTCATTACAAACAAAGCCTCAGTATCTGTGTGTCAGTCTGTTTGTTTAACAGGGTTATTATACAGGTAATGTTTTTTCTTAAACAACTACTGAAAAATATTTCTCTTAATAGAGTTCGTAAGTAAAAGCAGTATTAATAATATAGCATGTTACTGAATATCATCCACATTTGTCTTTAATTTCAAGGGAAAAGTAGTTTGTTAGCATGATATCATCCAGCAGGATTACGGTCTTATCTGGTATATATGAATTTCGCAATATTATTATGGCTATTATTACTTAATTACTAGCTCGTCGATACTTGTGGTGCTTTGCAAGCACCTAGCGACAGAGAAATCCGGGATTCATTCCAAATCATGTTTTATAAACTGGACCAAAAAAAGTCATCGCTTTGGATTTACACCTGTGAAAATGGGATATCTGCTTATCCTGCGCTCTCGGCTGCGGGGCATCTCCAGCGTAAGGCAAAGGCAGGGTCCTGCAGCTGGGCACCGCCTGCTCCCAGGCAGCATTCCGCTGGCAAAGCCAGGGAGACTCTGTTGATACATTAGTGCAGCCAATTAGATAAATCATCAGGCTCGAGCCCTAGCGCTCAGTCTTCAGTGTTATCTGCACAGTTTTATCTTGCGCCCATAAAAGAATCCAGCTGATTTCAGTAGCTATCCGCTTGGGCTGGCCCGCGTAAATCAGATTGCAGTGTTGAAGTTAGCAACATGATACCTACTGTTCCTGTTGAATACACGGGAAAAAAAATCCCACTGTCTGGGAGCTGGATCAAACTGTAGACAACATGCACTTTAAAATGCATAATTAAGGGATTTTTTGATTTTTATCTTTGTGGATTTTTTTTAGCAATTAAGAATAAAATCAGCTAGGAGAAACCTTTAGAAGAGCCCTGTTTGAGGCAGAGGAGAGAACACCGTTGTGTCTTGCTCCACAGCCTGAACAAATCATTGTCTTCTTAGAAATAATCTCTTAGGTTGAGGCTTTGTCAGTTGGTTGTTGGTTGTTTTTCTTTTTTTTTAATTCTTAGAGTTATATCTGGAAAAATTATAGGTTTTAGTATGCCCTTTTCACTGAGTATCAATCTGTGCAACAAGGTTTACATTTAATGAAACATTGTCTTTTCATCCCAATTTAAAGTCTAAGTGTAACCCAAGTATGGTAGCGTGGATCCAGGCGATCGGTGAGTTCCAGGTATCTAACATGCCTTTCACTTTCAGCGTTAAGGGGTGTAAAATATATAAGACTAAAAAAAAAAAAAAGTCAGTGTATAGGTATTTTCAATTATTCTGTAAAATCTTTGATTATACCAATCAAAAATATCCTGATCAAATGTAAAGATTTATATAAGAGTGTCTGCATTCTAGACAGCAGGCACCAGAATTTTGATAGCATTTGTTCTGTAAACTCTTTTTTTAACTCTTATTTTTTAGTGACCTACTGATCTCTCAAAAACTATAGTGCTGTCAGTTTTGATCAGCTAGTGGCCTTGTGTCTTCGGGAACATGCTATGCCCCAGCACCCTAAACCAGCCTGAAAAACTGGATCGTGTCCTTCCCTGCAGTGACTCTGTCACCCTTCGCACCTACCCGGAGCGTGAGCTGGCTGTGTCACTAGAGACCTGCCAAGTTATTACTGTCAGGGTGACAGAAAAGAGCTAATAGTATCAAAACCTACTGGTAGGTCCCACGATGACTAATGCGGGGTCTGTGGGACAGCTTGGCTGTGGAAGCGTGATCCAGGTCCGGCACACGAGCACCCACGAGCTGCGTTTCTGCAGCTTGAGGCAGAGCGCAGAGGACAGGGCTTGCGTTCCTAGAGGTGAAGCGCTACCTGCAGCCCACCCGGGGCTCCTCTCAGACTTCCACCACTGCTGCCCTTTTTCTGCTAAATGCAGGCAGTGTGTCACCAGCTGCGGAGCCAGGCGGGCTCTCTGCCACTGCTAAGGGGACAGACTCGGTGTCCCTGCTGCGGCTGTCTCTGATCTGGGTTGAGCAGTGATGACCAGTGTCCTCCAAGGTGGTGGTTTTTTGGGTGTTTGGATCATTTGTGGGAGGCGAAGAGAGGCATGAATGCAGTGACTGTCCAAGGGCAAGGGCTTGCTTAAAATGAAAACACCGACATTTTGGGCACCGCTGGGAACTGCGATGTTGGAGTAGAAGGGAGACAAAAAGGGACTGAAAAATGCCTCTGTCTGGGTAATCTTCAGTTACAGAGCAATATGGATGTTTGAGACTGTGATGCGGCATACATAATACTGAACTAAAATTGACACCTTTCAAAAATTTGGAAAAAAATGACATACAGTTTGTTTTTTAAATAACTTTTACCAAGGAGAGCCCATTTGTACTGAGTACTCCTTGCATCACTTCACGCGGCAGTGCAGCTTTGATCCAGTACAGAGTCTCCTAAAACCTGATTTTGTATCTCAGGGAATCACAAAATAATTGATTCAGACCAAAAAGTATCAGCCAGTGTTCTTGACATCACTGTTAGTTATTGCGCTGCCCATTTGACTGGATTGTTATTGTTCAGATTCCTTTCTGGTTTTGTAATGGCTGTATTTCACATTAAAGTTCAATGGTTTAATTAAGGAAATGACTGAATAGGAAGTTACTGTAACCAGGATTTCAGCTTTTAAAGAAAGATTTGCCATACATGTGAGGAAATTTGTGAACTTAAGCTTTTTGTTAAATGTGCAACATCTCCACTTTGTTTTTTAAACCACTGATATTCAGTTGAATAAATCACACCATTTTCCTTCTCTTTGTGGAGCTTTATTAATTTCTTTCCAAGCATATAGTATATTGCAGTGCCTTTCCCTAAAGTATGGTTTTAAACAAAGATGATTTCATTTGCAAGTTTAATTGAGATCTGAAGACAAAACTAAGGACATTCTGTGTTTGCGAATGTCTCTTGAAATTAAAATATTTTATATGCTGCTACCTAAAACCCTGCGTAGCTGCTTGCTTTCAGTTCTGAGCCTGGCCAGGGCTCTGCAGCCAGGCTGCATCTCCACATCACTGTTCCCTCAACACTTGAGTGGGATTTAGAAGTTCCTGCTCAGTGCCCGGCTCTAGCCGAGCCTGTTATGTGTTACAGCTGCTCTCTACATCTGAACTGGGAAATCAACCCCTTAGGAAAAATATATATGTATATCTGTAGGTTTAAACTGTATCAGTTTACTTTTCCACTTCATAGCACACCCGCACGACCAGTTGATTCAATCCAGCTAAGGAGTGTGGTAATGTCTGCTCCGAAGGGTGGAATAAGTGGCTGGCGTGGATGTGGAGAGGGAACGCTGTGGCGGGAGAGACATCTCTTAAATCAGATCTGATACGAAAGGAGTAGCAAAGTCTCAGTTGAAAAAAAAAGAAGGACTCACATCCACTCACTACAAGTACCCACTCTGCCAAATGGTATGTTTATTAGTTTGATCAGCTACCGAATAATTACAGCGGTACAGTAAATAGCATTAAGTACTATGCGTCATCTGAAGCCTGGAGTTTCTCAGCATGAAAAGGCATGACTTTTTTTTTTTTCCCCCCAGTATGTTTACTTTATAGTTTACAGTTCTTGAAAGGAGCAAGGAGCAGTCTCGTAGTTCAGCACAAACTAAGATCCTTATAGGTATCATAAAATAATTTCCATTGTAGCGTGAGCTGCTTAGCAGGCAATCGACACTGATAATCAAAAAGTAGCTGGTAGTTAATGAGAGGCACGTTGCCTGGCTGTTTTAGCATTTTAACAAAGCAGTTCTAGCACAGTTTTGATTCAATTCTTGAATTTTATCAGCCAAACATAATAGAACATCAGTAATTAGGCAATTTTAAGCATTTAAACCAACTGTAATGGAGGAACCTAAAATAGAGATTACAAGAGGATGTGTTATTTTAAATGGAAATGTTATGGTAATACATTCCAGAATTAACCTTTTAGTTAATTTAAAACTGCCTTTGTTTTGTTAAAAAAATCAAAGGTTGTCTACATTGGTGACATTTCGAAGACTTAATGATTATTTTAAGGAAAATAAACAATTTTCTTCTGTATTCTACAATGACACTAGTAAAAACGACAGTGAGAAAGCTCAACGTGAGATACTTGTGTTGTGTGATTCTGCTCAAATGGATTTGGGGTCAGATTTTATGTGTTTTGATACAAAATATGGAATTTATTGTTTAAATTTTTAAAATGAAGAATCAGATTGGACTCTATTTTGCAGTTTAAGTAAGTCATTTATATCTCAAAGTTTTAGCATTTCCTATTTTTTATTCCTGTGAGTAAGAACGGTTTGGTCAAATCTGCTGGTACAGCCAATGCGTAACCCACTGAATATAGTCACCAAGGGATTAATACAGCTCTGTCTTTTTTTCACCCTGGCCTAGTTCCTGCAAAATCATGTGTCTACACGATTTGCTCACATGAACCGTCAGGTTGTATGTTGTCGCTAGGAAAAAGGGCTTATTCTTTCTCAAGTTACTGAATACTGAAGTAGGTAAAGAAAAAAGCTAAAGACCTAGTAATGTCAAAAAAGTTAGTAGTTTTTACAAGTTTTAGTTGCAGTTGAAATTAGTATTACAACATATGGATTTTTCTTTACTCGTACCTCTTGTCAGTATGTTTGTAGTTGATTTAAGAACGCTCCTTTTTCTCCAGGTAATGTCACTAGATTGCATACATGCAAGCGCAGAAGTTAATGCGTATGCGTAAATGGTCTGAGGCAGTGTTGGGAGCAGCCCTTCTGTGGAATGAAGTAGCAACTTTAGTGGAAATATAATGAACAAGGGGATTAAAATGGAAGCATTTAGGCATACTTAGATTTTCAACTTTCTTTTGATGTCTTTTAAATGGTGTCTGTAATTCTGATAAAAAATCTTCTGGAGTTGTGAAACAGTGGGCTCTACTCAGAAAACAATCTGAAATTTCTTGGATGCAAAATGTATTTTTTCACTTTGTGCAGAATGTGATTTATATAACATCTCAGCTGACATGATCTGACATGTTTTTATGAATTCCTTTGCAAGGCAAAAATGCCTCTAGTTGCAATTTATAGTAATGAGACTGTCTGCTGTAAAGTAACTGATTACAATGAAGGTATAAGAAGCAAATGTGTTTGCCTTTCCGAGCCATTAACCTCTCCTCGCTTCTAGAGTACCCAAGCCTGTGTTCTGCAGCAATGTTATCTGCGGGTCTCCGAAATCCATACGTTTGTCCAAACATAATTTTGTATGTGCTTCACCAAATATAGTTGGTCAGTATTTTGGTCTGGAGTTCAGCCAATTAGGTTAAATAATAAATCCAACAGATAAATGAAAAATACAACAAAGCTCCATCTATCATTGTGTAAGCAAGTATTCACATGAACACTTTTCAATGATCTTTAGAATAATGAGGGGTAAATTGTGTCTTAGGGTCAAAAGCAGTATATGAGAGTATCCAGTTATCTTTATTAGGTACTACTGGATTACATTAGGGGACAACTGGGTCAGGTCTTGAAGCGGGTCGTTGTTTTTCTGGTAGTTTTGATGGATAAGTAACAAAAACATGACGTGTCTGCAAGGGCACATCTTCTCATAGATTCATGTTAAAATACTATAGAGAAAATTACACAAAATTGCTTCCCACTAGAAGAAGATCATCTGTTTCCTCCTAGTAAGTAGTCCTAGAAGGTTCCCGTAGCCATTTGCTGAAATCCTTTTTGTCTTAGAGCCCGTTCAGCAAACACTGCTGGGAGTTCTGCTCCGCTCGGCAGTAAGTGCAGCGAGTTGTACTGCAGGCACTGAAACATTGTGAAGATCCGGTCCCTGGGGAGCTGAGCGCAAAATTCTTTTTGAAGATCCCAGAACGGAGAGAATCCTGGCTATGCAGAGCCTCTGACAGAAGCTGCAATAGAGGAAGATAGGGGAAGGAGCTGCCAAGGCAGTGAAGAACTTCAAAGAATGCTGGAACTAGGGGCGAAAGTTCAACCTAATTCTTGTGTTATCCGAACTTGCTCACCCAACTCTGCTGCAGTGCATCTGCACAAAGTGGCTGGGGTCTGGTTGTTGCAATAACCTCACTTTTCTGGAATCTGACTGGAAATATGTGGTTAAAAAAATGGTCGCCAGTGAAAAGTGTTCTAAGTAAAATTCCATGAAGCCACCCAGCCAGCAGCACCCCCTCCCATGGGGACACGCACCTTCCCCACCTTGCCTGCTCCCAGCTGCGTGCTCCTACCACTTCCCTTGTGATGGTCTTGTTACACACCTCGGTGACCCCACTCAGCTCCCTGTCATGGCAGAACGAAAAGTTGAAAGATTTCTGCTGGGTTAGTGAGTTGAATCAGCAAGCGAAAGAAACAGAGGATCAAGCAGAGAGCTGGAAACCACAAAGGTCAGAGCAGGAAGGGGGAAAGGGGCAGAAGACTTCCTCCTTTCCCGCATCCCTGAGTGGTTAAATGCACTCAGTAGATCACAAAAGCACAGTGTAAGTGCTTTTATTCTGGTTGAAATCTGGGACCCGCTGGTAAAGCTCCTATTGACCAGGCCAGGATTTCATTCCAGGTTTTATCTTTGATTTATGTGCGTTGATATTGGTGAACAGACCTGTGAAATGTGGTTTTGCAGTGTCTGGTAGATACTTTGAATCCAACTCGAGAAAACGTATTGAAAACAACGTTAAGAATCTATTTACCTAAATAAACATAAAACTTAATTATGATGCAATGAAATATTTTCCCACCATGATTTGTGCTGCTGACAGCCCATGACACTTCATATAGAACAATTAGTAAATAACTCTATGAATTACTCCCTGAAATAAATTGTCCTAGCCATCTTGATTAATTTACTGATTACCGAACATAAATATTCAGATCATCTCTGAATTTAAAATTACAGGAACTGAAATGATGGAGGTGACGATGCGGTCTTGGGATAGCAGTGAAGTTTGTTGCTAGTTTAGCTCAGAGTGGAAGTGGCAAAAACCCCTGTTTGCAGCCGATGGCTGTCCAGTGTGTCAGAAAAAGGCTTTGGTGTTCTGCTCCTGGTTTTCGCCTGCCTGTGGTGCATCAGCCACATCTGATACCTTCAGGTATAGGATCCTATGGCCTTTGAGGGAAAGGCTGCATCAGACGGAGCTACATCCTTCTTTCACCCCCGAGAGGGGAACGTTCCCCTGCAGGTGCCAAGTGCCTGGCTGCCGGAGGGCTCTCATCGCCATGACCCCCAGGCAGACGGCATTTATGAGGGCTGAATTTACACGGGAGGAAGAATTTTCTTGCTCTGAAGATATATCTGTTGGTCATTTTGTTCTGTGTTGTGTTGGTGGTTTGTAGGTGCAAGGTAACAAGTCTGGAATTTCAGAACTCAGAGGGGTAGAGCATGCATTTTTAAAGGAAAAAACCACTTCGGTTTATAGCTTCTTTGGCAGACTGAAGCCCGTAATGCCTGTCAGAGATGTAAGCTACACCAGGTACTTCAGGAACAATCCTATCAAGGTTTATGTGGATACTTTTATTTTATAGATATTGAAAATGAGATAAGATTCAGACTCATTATTGAATGTTTGCTTAACTTCTGCCACATGATGCTGTTTCTTCCCTTCATACTCTAAATTAGGTCATTATAATCAGATTGTGTATTATAAACAAATGTTTTTCTGTTTACATGTGATTATAAAACCAACTTGGAGGGTGAAGGCTATAATTTTGAAACAGATAAAATTTATATGTCCCTTTGAAATCTATATGGAAATGAGTTTCTCACACTCCAACAGAGATGATGTAAATGGACACCCGAGAGCAGTCAGTGTCCTCAGGGGAGTTTGAGCACTGTAAAGACATTTGCAGGTCAGAAATGAGGTTAATTGACAGGGATGTGTGTGAGGACAGGAAAAATTTGCACAGTGCTTGTCGGCAGGTAGAGCTGTCGGTTCTTCACTTGACCACTAGTATTTGTCAAACAAACACAACAGGACTTCGTTCCAAGGAAAGAAAAAAAAAAAAAGCAAGAAGAGTCATCTTAGGACAACAACATTATTTGGAAAGAGACGTGTTTTGTGGATTTGTTCCCAGATATTCCCAGGTATACACCTACCGTACACAGTCTCCAGCCTGGCTTGTCGCTCCTGCCAGTGTGGCTGCTGTCTGCAGCAGAGGTCTGCAGAGTGGCATCTCGGCTGTTTTTTCCTTGGGTGTTCTTCAACCCCATAGCTCAAGTGTGCAAGCCTGGGTTTGTGCTGGTGACAGTAACTCCATCTTTTTTTGGCATATCATATTTTAAGTGACTTTTTCTGCTTCCAGCCCCCCCCGCCTTTTTCCATAATGAGTCATTTTGGATATAGTGTGTGTTGCGATTCCAGCCTGCTCCTCGTTGCTCTAGTACAAAATTTGCTTACCATGCAAATAGTGCATGTTTCATTCAAGCCTTCAATGTGTATCTCCTGTTTTATAGATGTGAAAAGACCAGGTAAGGGTCTGAATATATATATTTTTTTCCATAACTGCAGAGTACTGACAAATCTGAAGCTATTTCATGGATAGATACCAAGAAAACAACATACAAAGGAATAAAATTTATGTCTGGCTGATTTTCAGTCAGACCTTCCACTCTAACCACTGCGCAATGATTTATATTTTCAGGGTCATTAACTGTTCTCAATCTTTAAACATATTTTAATTGTAGGACTCTTTTCATGTCTTTTCTTTCTTATTTCTAAGATTCTAGTAAAATAGTAACCATTGAAGCCTGGCCCACACCATGAAAAATTTCGTCCAAGAAAATCCAGCACACCAAAATTGAACACATTGTGCCTTGAAAGAGCCTCTTTTCTGTTGGAAAACCAGCAGCTATAACCCTACTCTAGAACCATACTAAATGTCAGGTTTTAGAAAAAATATTTATGTATTTCCACATTTTGCTTCATCTTTTATTAATATTTGTATTAAAATGTAAGTATGTAAAATATGTAAAAAAATTAAAATAGCTGTACAGAATCAATGTTTCCTAGAAAATACTTAGCAAATATTTTTGCTGCCGCCTTCTACGGTTCCATGAATTTATTCTGCACAAAATGTAAAATATACACAGTCAAGAAAGCATGTCAAAACAGCGAGCTCTTCTTAGTAGTCTCACTTAAAACATAAATATGTTTTAATATAATGATGAACAACTTCCTGCATAGTTAATAACAAAGCAGAAAAAACCAATATACTTTGTCATTTCAGACAGAGTTTATTATTTTGCTTTACAATAACTCTGGCAACTGTTTGCAGGCTTTGACTGCTTTATAGTTTCAAACAAGTGTCTGGCAACATTATCAAGCTAATGGCAGAACTCAGATCTTTTAGAGCCATTTTAGTTAATTCCACAAATCAAGATTGGGTTTTGCCCTGTGTTTTAATTACCAAATATCAGCGGCCTCCTTAAATTCCTGTTAAGTAGTAATCCTTTACAATAATTCTGTTTCATACTTGTGCTTCCCAGAATGTACAGGATGTGTTTAGGAAGGGGCTGTTTGTTTGACAGTGGAAATACTTCTATAAGGAAGTATCTTGTTGTGGCTTTCAAAGAATAAATAATGCATTCCATAATACAAAATGCTGGCATGGCATTAACAAGAGATTGTGTTGCTCTCTATGTTCATATTCTTAACACCAGTCATCACTGAAGGAATGGCAACAATTATTTATAATTGTGCAATTTATAAAGTGTCCTTCCAAGAACATTTAAGGAAGCATGGAAGGAATGAACTGCAAGCTAAAATGAATAGGAGGAGTCAAAACCTGTCATGGGAGGCAGAAACCCAGTGGCCACAGCAGAGGCGTTCTGTGAGCAGAGAACTGCTCTGTTTCTCACAGAGAGCTGTTGGATTTAAGGGAAAAATCCTGTGAGGTGATGGGAAAATCAGAGACAAGTTGGAGGATTCCCAGAGAGAATGAGCTGATGAGTTCGAATTAAAAGAAATCTGTTACAGTGACTGTGCACAGGTATTTTGTAATGAGTGATGAAATGGCATTGGGTTTTTGTATTCTAATCTAGAATATAAATAATTTGGTATCTTGGTACCAATATTTGAAACGGTACAGATGGAAAAAATTACTTGTCTTCCCCTTTTGGTTGTGATTGTCATGGAGATTCTTTTCTTATTGTTGAATATATTCCTGTGATTATTTTGAAGACTGCAGTCTTAAACAACGGCTTCTCAATTGTGTGTGCAATACCTCACTCTTAGTAGATCATACACTTCTGCAGAAGTCATTGTTTCTTAATATTTTTATTTTTCTAAAAAAAAAGAAAATTTACAGAAGTTTTTGTATAGAAAGTGTTTCGCATGTTCATGGCATTACTATGTTCCATTTCTACTGATGTTTTCTTCTCATCCTCATTTAGCAAGAGGCAGATTTTTTTTTCATTACCTGTGTACTGGGAATACTTAAATAATAATAAAAACAATTAATTACGAGATTATTTATCTTGAAAGGAACTTCCCATGTAATGAAGTTTACTTTATTCCTTTGGCCGTTATAAATGCTTTTCTTGCTTTCAGTTCTGAATAGATGAATTCAAGCCTAAAATTAAAAATCTGCTTCTGCACAATACTTAGCTTCCCATACCCCATTATTAACACTTTTCAGGAAATGCTTAATACCTCTCAAAGTTCAGCCCTGTGTGATGTTTCCTTGGTTTGCATAGAGTATTTCAAACTATTTTTGCGTTTTTGTGGTTCAGTTCCGGTTTGTATCTTTTTACTTGTGACTGGGTGTGATGAGAGGATGGATCCTCAAGCAAGCGAGCGTTGTGGTGGGAAGCCCATAGGTCTGCTTGGTCCCGTCAAAGCGGGGAAATGAGGTTGCCGTAATCACTCCTCCACTAATGGGTCTTTGGGAGGCCCTGAAGTGGCCAGGAGAGCAGGGCTGTGAGGAGAGTCAGGAGATTCAATCTGGACTCGCAGGGTTTTGCAATAGACTGAAAGTTTCCCTTTTAAAGCAGATCCAGGGCCAAGGGACCATCTGTCCGACAGAGGCACTGAATGCCCTGAGGGGAAATAGCTACTGCAGTTGAATTTTGAGATAAATAAGGGAAGCCAGGGATTTGATTTAGAACAGAAATGGTAAAGTAGCAGCTTAAATGGGTAGAACTGTTTTTAAAATAATGGCTTAGTTTTGCCAGTCTAGTAGATTTCTTAAGATTGATAAACGTTACTGGAAAGATTCTTGAGGGCTTCCAATTGTCTACAGGTTTTCAGAGAGATCTTTCTTTCTGTATTTACCCAGTCTCTCTGCAAACCTAAATTTCTGAACTGTACATAAAAAAAAACCCAAACCAAACCAAACAGAATACGTAATTACAAAATTGTAGCTCCAAAACACATCAGGTCTGCTCAGCAAGTTTTCCTTATTTCTGAATAAGTAACTCTAGTAATTTAAAGAAGCTCTGAACGTAATTTATACAGATATTTAGATTTTCTTAGACCCTACGGTCACCTTTTTCCCTCGGGATCAAAATGAATTGCTCATTTATAACTCTAAGCAGCAAGATGCCTGGCTACCTGCAAGTCTGTTCACACCTGTTATAACATGGTTAATAATAAAGCCCTTGAAAATATGATTTAAATTATCACATCTTTATACATTTTATAGATTAGGTGTCTCCGTTTTGGGATTTCCAAATGAGTAAGACTGAGACTATTCTTTGCAAACAAGGCATGCTGCTTACATCCCAGAAAATATGTAGGGAAACTGTTGTCAGTATCTTGCACTGATATATCACTGTACATGTACTGAAAAGTCCAGGACATTATCTTGAGCCTTATCAACTTAATCTCAAATAGAGGGTTTTACACAGAAATCATTTGGACTGTGTTCTGGAGTAAGAACAAAGCAGCTTTTTCGTATAAGTGTAGGTTGAGCTTGGCAGGGACCTCAGGGGATCTCTAGTCCAACCTCCAGCCCAAAGCAGCATCCGCGGAGGCATCAGGTCGGGTTGCTGAGGGCTGTACACAGTCTGGTCTTGAAAACGTTCAAGAATGGAGAGTGCCCAGCCCCTCTGGGCAATGCCTGGCTTCCTCACGTCCAGTCAGAAACTCCCTCGTTTCAATTTAGGTCTGCTGTCCCCTTCCTCCCCTCACTGCTGTGAGGAGTCTGGCTCTGTATTCTTGGTAACCTCATCATAGCCATTGAAAGGCAGCTCTTTCCCCATGTGAGGCAAAAATGGAGGCAGATTACTCAAGTGTTTTATAAAGAACAGAAAATATTGATAGATAGATTAGCACTTAGGATAGGACATCAAGGTTTTCTTGCCACAAAATTCTGTGGCCTGTTTTTCTTTTACAACAACAAATAAGGAGATACCATTTGATTGTGATCTGGTAGATGTTTACAGTATTATATTTGTTGTTGTGTGTTTTCAATATGTTAGGAAAGAGAGTAATGGTAACTGAGAGAAATGTGTCACATACTGAATCCAAGAGAGGGAAATCCATGTCCGAATCACGGGAAGCTGTGGGACATGTGGTGGCAGGGAGGGCAAGACGGCAGCGTTTCAGCTACTGCTTTGGAATATTCTTGAGTGCCTTCCCTGGTATGACAGCATCTGAGAATAGGCCCAATTGAGCATCTAGTGTTTACATCCCTCCAGCCTCTTCCCTGGGGGATGGGGCAGGAAGAGGAGAAGGAAGGAAGCAAGGGATGATTGATGGGTTTTGAAAAGCTTTTCCCCCGTGAGGGGAAGGTGTGGTCGCTCTACACATCTCCAGCTAACAAAGACCTCCTGTAGGTGTTAGCGGAGGTAAGCTTTTTCATCCCTCTGGTGATGGGAACACTGTGCAGAAAAATATTGTTTCTATTTTTCATTTGGGAATACAGATTTGAGCAGGAGAAGTAGCCTGTCACCATTACAGTTTATACTGCTTTAAGACAGTGTTTCAGCACTGAATCCGATTGTGTCATCGGGGACCGTGGGGCTATAATAAGTAAGACCGGAGCACAGATCGCCTACTGTATGTAGTACATCTCGGGAAGGCATGAGCACACAGCTATGTTTCTATCAAATTAAGCCACAGGTACGTGAACATACTAAGCCAATATAATCTGATACCGCTGCCAAAACAAGCAGTCATATCCACCCTCTCACCCCTGCCTATTTTTGCTCCCATACTACCTCCTCCATTACGCTGGCACACGCAGTAACACAGCCACATGCTGAACCAGACAAAGGAAATGATCTGGAAGAAAACTAACCTGATCAGACAGAAAAGAATAAAATTAAAAAAAACCAAAAATGTTTCACCCAGAATCAGTTGCTGAACCATTGCTTTTTTCAGCAGTGATGCCAGCTGATATAGCAAAGCAGGCATAAGGCTACAGCCTTCACCAGACCAGGGAATATAATTTTATTCTAGCTTTAAGCCTCTGTGCTAACTTTATGCCAGCAGTGGGAATACAAATGATCCGTGATCCAGCATGAAGTTAGGGTAGTACAGACAGGCGGTACCTGATCTTGTGTAAAGTCTGCCGGTACAAATTTATTCCATCAAACATTTTTGAGTGGCAGCGATCACCATGTGGCTGTAGTGCTTTTCACCCAGTACTAGCAGCCCTCAAACTTGTGTTACCAAATCAAGGTCAAACTGAATGAGATGCATTTTAGGACTTGAAAGCAGAAAAAAAAGTTAAGTTATGCAGAATTTAGTTCTGCCAGCTGACGGTGCTTTCTTACCACTGACTGTACTCGGATGGGCTCTGATCTGTGGTGGCAATGTATTAGGATACCAAAATAGTCGGTGATTATTTCTAGGAAACTAAGTAATTGAAGATTATGGCTATTGTAGATACTAACGTCAGGTGACACTATGTTACTCGGCTTTTCAGTAATGAACTACCTGGCAATTTGTTGCTTCTTCCCAGCTGTTTCCCATTGTCACGTTTGCGTGTGTGAGATTAGGGCCACGATGTTATCAGAAAGAGGAAGAGAAACCAAAAGGTGCCTGATGACGCGTGCCCGTACCAGGTCTTTGGCAGTGTCACCAATCAGAAACTCTGTGGCTTGACAGAACTGTAACTCTGGACTTCTTAAAAACTAGACTACCAGCATCAGTGGGTAATGCAAACGTATATAATGTAAACAATGCAGGCTAATAGCGAGTGAAGGTGGAACCGCCCTTTTCTCCGCGTGTCCCAGTCTTGCTGCCCAAGAAGCGCAACGATTCCTCGGCCCCAAATTTTGTGAAGAAAACCAGAAATTTCCCCCTGCTTCCCAAATGCTGGCCTCGAGGCGTTAATGAGGGCTTTGGCCGGATGTTCCTCCCCCTCTCCCCGTCGCTGAGCATGAAAAACTTTCGAGTTAAAAACTACAATATTTATTGCACTCAGAGCAGGCGGGCCCGCGGCGGAATGCGCGGCACGCGGGGCCAGGCGCAATTTGCGCCTGGCCCCGCGTGCCGCGCATTCCGCCGCGGGCCCGCCCCCCCCCCCCCCCCCGCTTAGGCGCAACCATTGCGAGCCGCGGGCCCGCCGCCCCTCCGCTCAGGCGCAACCATTGCGAGCCGCGGGGGGCGCCCGCCGCCCCGTTCCGCGCCTCTCCCGGCGCCGCGCCCCTCTCCGCGCCGCCTTCCCCCCCTCCCCGCCCCCGCGCAGCCCGGAGGCGGGCACCCTGCCCGCTCCGCTCTTCCTCGTTGCGGGTTCGGCCCTCCGTTCTCTTCCCTCCCTCCCGCCTTCCCTCCCTCTTTCTGGGCGGTGGTTGAGGCCGGCGGGAGGTGGGGTCCGTCGGGGCTGGGCTGGGGAAGCCGGCGGCGGTCAATGAGAGCCCGTTGATGGCAGGCTGGGCGGCCGCGGAGGGGTAGGGTCGTCGCGGAGCGGGGCGGAGCAGGGGGGGGTCGGGGAAGGGCAGGGGGGGCAACGAAGAACCGTAGCCGGCGGGGAAGGCACGGAGGCGGGGAGAGCCCTGCAGCCCCGCCGCGCCGCAGCCCGGCGGCCGCCAAAGTTGCTCCCCATCCCGAGGGGCAGCCGGGGATCAGGCGGGGCGATGATCTTCCCCAGCAGCAACAGCAGCGCGGCGGGCGGCAGCCGGACCCCGTATCGGAAGCAGGTAAGAGCGGAGTGGGGGTGTGGGTGTTTGTGGCTCCCCCACCCCCCGCTTTCCCCCCCACACCCCCCCGAGGTGCTGGGGGAGGAGTGGGGAGAGGGGTGGCGACTTGAGGGAGTTGCAACTTGCAGCCTGTTAGCTTCTCCAGAGCTGGGATTTACAAAAAGAAACTCTTTTTCCTTTTTTTTTTCTTTTTCCTTCTTTTGCCTTTTTTTTTTTTTTTTTTTTCGTTCGCCCCCTCTTAAAAGCTGCGCCGTGACCTTGCCGAGTGCCCGGGCGGCCTCCGCCGGGTGACCTTAGCGGCCGGGCCGAGCGGCGCGGTGCGGTGCGGGGGGCCGCGGGGGGCCGGGCGGACGCCGGCCCTGCTGAGCTCGGCAACAAGTTGGAAAGGAGCCGGTGTTGCAACACGGGCCGCAGAGCGAAACTTCGGGTTGGATGTTTTTCGCTCGGCGTTGAAATGAGCGGATCGCGGCGCGGTGTTTCTTTCAAACCGCCCTCGGAAAACCCTCTGCCGCGCTTCGGACTTGCCCCTTCTCCCCCCCTTGAAGCGCACAAGGGAAATCCTGTGACATTTTATGGGCAGACAGATCGCTCCGATAAGCTCGGAGCACTCGCATCTATGGAGCTGTGCTGAAAGAGGTATTTCTTTGTTTGTTTGTTTGGTCGCTGGAAATAATATAGTTGAAATAGTTGGGTTGTAATACAACCTTGCTGGGCCGTTGTCTCTTCGGCTGCGCTTTTCACTTTTGTCCCCCCAAAAACGTTGGCATTAGTGTTACATTCTTTACTGCGAAGCGTGTTATTTTTCATTGACTCTGATTTAAAAAAAAAAAAAAAAAATTCTTACTTTTCAAGTCCATCGGAAAGTGTGCTGTGTGTTTGTGTGCCAGAGGGTAAATGGAGTAGAGGTCACTGACAAGCTCCCGGCTTGACAAAGCATGCCAAAAATACTACGGCAGGCTTCTTTCCAGGTGAGGAAAAATCCTTCCGTGTCTGCTGCCCTTAGCAGCTGAAACAAGGAATTTGACGGGTTCGGTTAGCGACAGTGCGGGATTTGTCCTGTTTCGCTCGGGGTCAGAATTCGTTAAGGGGCAGAAATAGCAGACCGCATCTCCCCGCCGCGCACAGCCAGGGGTTTCATGGAAATAATGGGAAAATGGGCTTCGAAATGTTGAATTCTCAGTGGGACGACGTGTGATCTGCGTGGCTGCCCTGCACGACAGGGAAAGTTAGGCGCTCGTATTTTTTTGAAGCTTAAACAAAATTCGCTATTCCCTTTCTCCTCCTCCCCTATTTTATAGAAATACCTTTTTTGATAAGAATCACCGGCGCGTTATCTCGGCAGCGCTCTGCAGATGCTGCCTAACAGTGCGTGGAGTTATCTTTGGATCTTGTACTCGAAGTGTTCAAGTCCATACATAATAAAACACGCTTATTGTGTGTGCTGCTTTGGGTTTGTTTTTAATAAATGCCCTGGGTCCGCCCACGCCGATGATCTTGTCTGGTGCTCCTGCATACTTTGTAAATGAAGCCAATTTATTAGGTACTATTTTCTTACCCTTACCTGAAAGGCCCATTAATTAAGGCAGGCCCCCTGGGGCCGGCGGTGTTGCCGGGGCGCCGGGCAGGGTGTCGGTGCGCGGAGGGCGGGCGGCGGGACCGGCCTGTGTTTGCCTGCGGATGGGAGTTCTCCTGCCGGCCTGGAGCGGGCTGATAAGATGCTCTTCTTTTCACAGTGCACTCCTTAGATTCAAAGAGCTAAAAGGGCCGACTGAATCAGAAAAACAAACAGAGCCTTTTTTTTTTTTTCCCCCCCAATAGGCAGAGAAAGAAATAAATGGGGGGGGTATTATGTGGGCTTAAGACCCTGGGTACCAAAGGTTTCTTTTGTTAGTGTGTAGCCATTCTCTGCTCCAACACTTCCTACATGAGAAGCCAGGGCCCGTGCCTTTCTCCATTTAAGTCCGCGGGAAACTCCTATTAACTTCATTCATGTAGACTAAGGTCGTTTAAAGATTGACTTTCTGATCTGCCTTTCACTCAGACTTCACCTGCAGGGGCGAGCTGATGGCAAACAGTGCTGAAGACTGTTATGAGCCTAATTTTTCAACTCTTGATAATTAAGAATAGTCCAGATGAAGTCTCTGTGTGCTCTGCGTAACCCATAGTCAGACAATTGAGCTATAATTGTGCTTTAGTCTGAGACACTAGGTACTGTTAGTGTAGGAAAAGTCATCTACTATTGTCTCTAGAAGGAGAAATTAGATTTCCTATGCTAACAACATGTAGTATATGAAGCTGAAAAAAATTCAAGTGCCTTAGAAATGAAACTAAAATTGTTTGAGTAGCTTGTATGTCTCCATCAGTATTGTAACATACATGATATCAGGGTAATATAAGAGCAGTGCAGTTTTAGTATTTTCCTGTTTCATCTTTAAGATTCTGTAATGGATTCAGGTGAAAAGGTGAGTGATTTCTTGGTAAAAGGCAAGGTGATGCTCTCTTGATTTATATTTAAGGCACTGTAATGGGATGTGAAATTCTGCCTTCATTTAAAACGTTGATAAAATACTACTTAGCTACAGTAGGTCCAGAGCTTTACCCACGCTCTCTTTTTGTTTTCCCAAGAAACTTTGTTTTGTTTTATAAACGAATCTGTGCTTACAGTATTATGCTTGTTATCTGCTGTATCTATTTCAGTGAGTATCTCAGGCATGTAGGAGCCAGTCAACATCCTGGGTTTCAGGTCAGATTCGATTGGGTGGTGCCTAATTTTTTTCTCTCTTTTAGAGTACTTGTAAGAATACTAAAACATGGTCTCTGAAGTTGTATTTTTGAAAGGATTTTCCGTGTTATGGGCGGACAGGCATATTAAAAATTCTCCTGCCAGGCTTAAAAGTTAGATGTTGCTTAAATGAGTGGCAACTCATCTGACAATTGGGTTGAAATGCAGATTCAGGTCTAGTTAAAGAATGAAAGCCATACAGCATCTGCAGTAATAGCCTATCACAATGCTCATGGCCGTGCATCCTATCTGAAAAAGGTAGGTGTAAGCTAATATTTTTACTAACAAGGTTACTCGAGCTATGCAAAGAATGCACATGTGTGCGTCCGTAATGCGAAGGAAACAAAATGACATACAATATCCTGCTTAATACAGGCTTGCTTAGCTCTTGGTTTGTGGGTGCTGAGAACGTGATGATACTCTGTCCCTCCTCCCACTTTCGCTATTCTCATGTAAATTGGGAGGCTCTCCTCTGAAGTAAATATTTCTACACTCTGTAAAATTATCGTAAATGGAAAATTAGGCTTTCTCCTGCCATCTGCTCCTTGAATCTACAGAGCTAGTGCAGCTATTTGATTAGGGGTTTTCAATGGCTTTGTGCAGGGAGGTTTCTCTGCTCTCAGGTTTCTCCAAGAGGAAGCCAGGAGCAGCTCTGGAGGTCTGGGATGAAGGCCAGCGCGGGGTCCCATGGCCTGGGTGCTCTGGAAGCCCAGTGCCTCTCTCCCTTCTAACAGCTTTGCCCAGTAATACTGGTTCTTGTTACGTTTCTATGAGTGTAATGTTTATCTTGCCAGTGTAAGGAGATTTACATAGTTTGCTGCTTTCGAGCAGATTAACAGGGTGTAGCTGCACGTGAGGAATTTAACACTGATTTGGTGTTCGGCCTGTGTAAGGAGAGACGTACAAAGCTTCTGATTAATCTTTTCATGCAGGTCTGTTAACATGAAGTGCCATGTCGCAGGTTGGGCTTTGTTAAAAGTTGAAGATGAGAGTGGGTTCCTAATGACGGTTAAGTGAAGAAAGCTTTTGCCAGTCTTAGGCTAAAAATGTAGACGAGCTTTTCACCCTATCTATAAGTTTAAAGTATCAAGAAGCTACACCTGTAATCCTACTTTATTATTTCCCAGTTGGCGCTGTGTGTGGTGTCAGTGTGTGTGAGAAGGAACCTCATTAAACTTGCAAGACCTGGGCACGGTCATAACTCAAACCAGGCAGCTCCAGAGAGCAGACCAGACCAAACTGACTTTACACCTCTTGGGTGTATACACAGGGCTGCGGGGGGAGGTTTAGGAGCCTAAGAATGAACAGATATATCTTTGGTTACCTACATAAATGGGATTAGTTTATTTTTGTTTGTTTCTTTCCAGAACTATAAGGATTATTTCATTTTGTTTCATTGGTTTGCACTGACAGAGTCTATATCCCTTTACATTTTATACTATGTTAAAGGGTCTACCTGGATTTAACAAGACTCAGCTCTTATGTTAAGTACCAGCTATTTTAAGTTTTTAAGTGCATCTGTAAGATTGTTTATGAAGTTCTGCTTTATTCTCGAGGGAGCAAAACTGCTCAGTCAGTGGGTTTCTATACTTGTAACACAAACGTGAATGAAAGAAATAAAAGGAAGCACCTTATCTTGTCAGGCATGATGTTATAGATTATGAAAAGCGATATGATTGTCTTATCTGTATTTAGCAATTTGAAGTTTTTGTTTAGTATTTCCATTGGGGTGAACAATATATTTTTATCTCTTTGGAAGCGTTATTGTTTAAAGTATGACTCTTTGCCATTAAGCTTCACATGGAAGGGAAAATAGAAGTCTGTGTCTCGAACATCTGCTGTTTTGTTTTGGGTTCATTTTTTTTTTTTCCTGAAACTTCCAACCGTTAAAAAAAAAAAATTGCTTGAGTTAACACATTTCAGAAGGGTTAGATCCTTTAAACTAGGATTACTGGCAGGGAGGAGAGGGGAAGGAAGGAAGGGAGGGGAAAATCCTTTCCCAAGAGCTTGAGGTGACTCCTAGAACATCCGCACAGTGCTGCAACCAAGTAAATAAAAATAATGGTCGCTTCATATGATAGCCATTTTGGTCTGTGTTTTTTTTTTTTCATCTGTAACGTCTTCATTAAAATTGGTCTTTGTTTGTTGTGTGAGATGGTGTATAACAAAAGAAGTCAGTGGAGAATAGGAACTTTTTTCCTGGCTTTCCCTCATGGCTCTGTTTTTGGCTTCTTACGAATGTTTTTCTCTGTTTCTACATCAGATTATTTTTAAAATAGCTTACTTAAGGAATGCTGTGAAGGCTTATAAAGCTGTAGTCCTAATGAAGAGGTGCATGGAGGTGTTTTGATCTTTGATGAAGCATGTTGGTCAGAAGTTTTCTAGAAAGCCAAGAGAACCACATTTAAATGCTTTCAGAAACCTTGTTGAAGTAATTGTTAGTTATTTTGCATACGTTTCAGAATTGCAGTGTACTGTGGTAATTATAACAGCCCTGCAGAAGCCACTGTATTTGCAGCTTCCTGATGCAACAGGAAAGGGAAGGGATGAGTTATGAATAAAGGAGAAACGTGGGGGGGAACCATGGGTTAGATAAGCATGAGCCTCCTAACCCAGCAACTTAGGAAAACATCCACACAACAAGAAAATCATGTGCTGTAGGGGCTGGTTGCTGTGGTTAGCACAGGTTTAGCTCTGTTTTCCTCAAGAGACTGCAGTTAAAGCAGCGTAGCTGCAGCTGTGCATTGACGCACAAAGTAGTTTTAAACTGCAGCTTTAAACAGATTCAAGATGAACTAGGTTCATGTCAGTGTGAGTTAGTTTATTTAGAGCAGTTTAAATTTAGTAATGTTTATTACAGTTTATGTTAATTGATTTTTAACAATACAATTTTATACCAATTTTAAGGCCTAACCCCTGCACTGAGATGCACCGGCTTAAAAATATCTGGCAAATGTTTTGAAGTGTGATAAGCTGTTCAAAACACAAATGTAGTTGCAACACTTCAAAAATGTCTTTTTCTGAATTTATGGTGTAGTATGAGGATATATCAGCAGTATGGTCTGTTGCAAAATAAAAGCTGATAATTACAGATATATACAAATATATAATAGTATAATACATAATAATACCTTTTGTTATGTGTCCTCATAAAAGCAGTGTTGTTCGCTTAACCATAGTAGTTTAGGAAATCACTGGTGTGTGTCTTATTTGTTTAAAGTATTCTGCTTTAGAAAAATGATGTGTCAAATAGAGTGAGTGTTTTGATTTTACTTACTCGGTTGGTAGAACTGTAGAACTTTGAGGTTGCAGGGGAAACAAATAACGCATTGTTCTGGGGAGCCCCGCTGGGCTTCGTTTTTCTTGGTTCCTTGGTTGAAGAACCTTGTTTCCTTGGTTGAAGAACCAGGGCAAGGTGAGCATCAAACTTAGTGTGGCCTGACATTTACCTGTTTGTGAAATGAAATGCTTCTTTACAGCAACTAAATACAGGTAACTTTATTTCATCATTGATTCCATTTCTTGACAGTGTCTCTTATTGGCAGTGGCACTTTCACACCTTATTCTAAGCGTTTTTCCTGTTTCTCCACTTAGACGAGAAAGGGATTTATTTATTTCCCTACCTTCTATTGTTTTCTGTTCTTTTCTCTCTGAATCTCCTCTACCATATGGTGCTTTGCTTCAAGAAAGTGGAAACATGACTCCTTAGGTTAACTACAGCTCATATATTGTGTCATCTGGGTACTACAGCATAACAATGTTAGAATTCAGTCCCTTAGGATATCCGAGGTATGTGTGTGGCACTTCCATTTTTAGGGTGTTTGGGAGTGAAATCCAGGATTCAGGTGTGAGCTTGGGTGAGTGTTACAGGGAGCTTTTCTCAGGATTGTTAGTCACTGCAGGACACTTCATGCCTGAGGCGTTACCGGCTCCCACCAAGGCTGCTGCAGCTTAGTGGAGGAGTATCCAGTTATGATACAGTCTGAAGCAATGTTTGTAGCTGCTCAACTCCTTTGAGGTGGTTCAGAATCCTGTTTTAGGGTTTGTCTGACCTACAGGAACCATAGCAGTTTGTCAGCACAACAATCTGAAAGCACTCAAAGCATCAGGCAGATGAGGGTAAACTCAAATGCAGATCCTTGTTTACAAATCCACAAATGAAAAATACAAAATTCTTAAAACTGGGGAATGGAAAGAAAAACAAAACAGTTGTGCAGGACTTGTATGCAGCCCTGTAGCAGATGACTTCCAGTCTTCCCAGGAAGACTCTGGTTATTGTGCAACCCTGTTGCCTCAGGTTGTGTTCAGAGAAGGGGCTCTGATTTAAGGTTCCATATTTCCTTTTATACTTGAAATCTGTTTAGGGGGTAAAGGATGGAGGACTCTTTTTATCATTTAAGTCAGTGATGGATTATTCAGCCTTCTTTCAGCAGACTGTAGGTTGTTTTTTCCTGCTTTGGAAGTGCTAATGTCTCTTGGGCATCACCAGGTGCAATGCTGCCCCCCCAGGCTTTAGAGTGTTCTTCAGCTAAGCACTAAAGCGATGGCTGGCATGTTGCAAAGGAGATTTCATGCTATGATGGGTGAATTTCAAGTCCTGTAGTGGTGTTTTTCTTTCTCTTCTACCTATGGGAATAATTTGCTCATAATTAGAGCGGGTCCAGAGGAGTGCCAGGAAGATGATGAGAGGGCTGGAGCACCTCTGCTATGAGGACAGGCTGGGAGAGTTGGGGTTCTTCAGCCTGGAGAAGAGAAGGCTCTGGGGAGACCTTCCAGCGGTCTTCCGGTATTTAAAGGGGGCCTACAGGAAAGCCGGGGAGGGATTCTTTATCAGGGAGAGGAGTGATAGGATGAGGCGTAATGGTTTTAAACTGAAGGAGGGTAGATTTAGGTTGGCTATTAGGAAGAAATTCTTTACTGTGAGGGTGGTGAGGCACTGTAACAGGTTGCCCAGAGAAGTTGTGGCTGCCCCATCCCTGGAAGTGTTCAAGGCCAGGCTGGATGGGGCTTTGAGCAGCCTGGTCTAGTGGGAGGTGTCCCTGCCTATGGCAGGGGGGTTGGAACGAGATGGTCTTTGAGGTCCCTTCCAACCCAACGCATGTGTGCACGCATGGCATGGCCTCCTGCAAGCCCGGGAAGGCAGCACCCACACCAGATAAACCTGGTCTTCAGCAGAGCTGGGCACACAGTTCCACAGATTTCTGTGCGGTATGAAAACAACCACCAGCAGGAGGAGATCCTTTGAAGTGTTTAGTGGTCTGTCTTCCAGATGAGTTCAAGAAGAGTTCTAAAAATGTGGGTCTGAATTTTAAACTCTTGCTTATGCCAGTGCATACTTCCATACCCAGTGGTGCCACTGCCTGGCGTGAGACGGCTGACGTGAAAAAGTTCTTATTGAGACAGAGAACCAGAAGACCTTTGAATTTCCCCAGTGAGAAACCTGAGGTGAATAGTTGGTGTGTCCTAGGATTAGTATTAGACTGACATTCAGCAGAATCAAATGGTATTTAAATTGCTTTAATATTATTCCATCCAATCTACTTGGCTTACGTGATCCTCGTTACGGTAGTACTTGTGCTTATTTAAAAGTACTTCTGTGTAAATTGGGTGAAAACATTTGAGTTGGGTATTTAATATAATTGCTTAGCTACTAACCTTTGAAACAGGACAGTTTTGGGCTTTGCTTCAGCATTCCAGGAGATGTAGCTCTCAATGGTGCGCATGAGAAACACCAAAACTGGATTTTTAAAAGAGCATTTCTGCAGTGTTTAGCTTGAACAAAAAGAGAAATAACTGTTCCTTTATGTTCTTGGGGCAAGAATGCTTCCAATGCACGCATAAACATGTAAATATTCCAGAACTAGGGACAATTTTTGAAAGGAGAAAACCAGCAATATCCTGTGGTTTGAGGAGCTATAGAGCATGTTTGAAAATTTAAGTAACTCTTATGGCGAATAGTACCAAGATGTAATTCACTCTGTAGAATTTCTGTTGGTTAAAGTTGTTAGTGAAACTTAAAGTTGTTAGTGAAACTGGTGCCACACCATGGCACCAGTAGAAGAATGCAGTGGTTTTTTGGTTGTTTGATGCGTCCTAGGAGCTGCCTCCATTCCCAGTTACAATATTCCACGATCCTATGGAGGTTAATGCAAGATGGAAATGGCTAAGGAAGTCATTCATTTTTTCAGTGTTATGTTAATATTTTAATTGCTATAGTGACAAAATCAGGTTAACTTTTGAACCAGACTTTGTCAAATTGCCAACAAACATACTGTTCTTAGATCAGTCAGGTGTGGAGTGTCGTCGTCTCAGGGAAGTCACTAAGGGCTGAAGACTGGCTTAGTTGTTAGAGAAGGCACTTCGATTTTTCATGTAACCATTCTTTATGTAATCTGATGAGTTGTTGGGAGTTCCCTGCTCTGAAGCTCCTGACTGTTTTGTGCTTTCTTTTTTAATGTTTCACTTGCAACTTTATGGTTGATTTAGTATTACTAATGTATGGTTTTGTGTTGCAATATGTAAGATGACGGAATGAAAGACCTAGTCTATCTGTGTGTTTTATCCTTCTTTCAAAAGACCTTTTTTTGGTGTGACACTTCTCGGGTGACCCTCTTCCAAAATTACTGAATCCTCAGAGCTGGTTTCCGTCTCCACGTTCTTCCTCCCCTGAAATAAGTTCTGTGTTGAGTCATTGTCTTGGGTGATAATAAAAGTCCCAGGTCAGCCACACCTGTAACGTTTATTCAAGGACAGTACAGGGATTAAGATGGTGACATGAAGTTCAGATTGTCCTGTCAATGATATTTTGGATAATCTTAGGTAAATTGTTTAGGTTTGGCTCTTCAAAATGTATTTGTCAATAGTAGTTTCCTACCTCCCATAGATTTTTGTATAGAAATGTACTAACATTCAGCAGTGGGTCAGATATTACAGCAATTGGGACTAAATATCTTGAATATAGACATGCACACATACGTATATAGATGTATACATTTAAGACTGTTCTCTAAAGCTCAGGATAGAGCACATTATTCAGAATGATAAAACTTCGTGTTCAAATTCTGTCTGTCATTTACTGTGTAAGTAGTTTCTTTACAGTCTATGGAATTGTTCACGCAAATACTGTTACTTGTATTTCCAGATTAATAACAATGGCAGAGTTCATTTTGGCAAGAAACTGGACTGGTAAAACTATTTAGAACTCTAGTTTTAGAAAGAAGTAGATGTTGTTTTTCTGTTGGCAATAGTTGTCTTTATTTCGAAGCAGAAGTTCAGTGTGCAGAAAGGCAGAGTTCAATCATTAAAATATTACTCATTACAGGAATAACTCCATGAAGTTCCATGGCCTAGATTTTGCAGAATTTTTATCTAGATAGCTTTAGTGGTTTTGTGGCCTTATCTTTCCTACTAAATTAACTCCTTGGGCTCTTTTTCTCCTCTGGGAAGTCCTTATTCCAATATTCTCTTGTCCTATTTTAATTTTGAGATTCAATTAAATTGCATAAATTCAAGTGTTTATTCTTTTAGGAAACTCAGTGCATGGTCTTTCAACTTTCATTTACTGCGACTGCTGTAGCAAACTAATAATGACTTACAAGATTATTAGTGTTAAACATCCAGTGGTTGCACAGATTGATAAGCTGCAAATGTAGGATTGCTGCTAAGAAAAGTGGAGCTCAGTGTTCTTATTAAAAATATAATTCCTTGAAACTGCCCACAGTGTGGGACAAACCTGAAAGCAGTTGCTCAGGACTTTAGTTGTGCAGTAAGTAGAGGCAAGTGATTAATTTATCTTAAAACGTTAGCCGTTAGCTGGGTGGATTCCCTTTCACTGCAGTGTTTTAAAGTTAATTTTCAGTTCCAAGTGTGCTTATCACAAGCATTTTCCTTTATCTATAACTTTCTGATGTGTTCAGGGCTGTGATTCCTCAGCTGAATTCTTGTACCAAGGACAAGAACATGACTAATAAAGCTGTGGATGAGCCGGGCTCTGTGCCCGAATGAACTGGTTTATTCCTGACTGGCGTTTGACATGGTGTTCATCATCTGTAGCCATACATAGCAGCAGACCTGATTCAACTGAAATGTCCCTTCCCCTTCCAGAGATGGAGGCCCTCGCACAGGCGCTGCTGTATGGGCCTGCGTGGCCTGCTGACTGCATGGGCTTCGAAATACGTTGGTGACTGCTGTAAGCACCACTTGTATCGCTTCTGCGATTTCAGTTATAACCGTTTAGATGTCTGAGTTAGACTATTATTTGTGCTGCCAGGATCAGTTCATCTTGGCAGTCGAATTCCTTGTATATTTAAAGTGTTGTATTAGCAGTACATCTGGAAGCTTTTCTAGGTGTTATCTAATTCTTGTATTTTTTCATTTCAGAATTAACAATGATCTGTGGTGTCTATGAAAATGATTCATTATGCAGTCAGACATTCACCCCAGCAGCTATTTGGAGTGTTGCTTCCTTTAACTTTTAAGATGCACTAAGGAATGGCATCCTGCATTTGCTCAGCAAGCATACTGTTGCTAAACATTTGTAACGTAACTTCAGAACTAAGTTTCTGGATGTAAAAGGAATCATTAATTATCATGTACTGTGAAGTCACCAACATTTTAATCTTAGAATAAGTCACATTGTGGTGCCTGCGTTTCAGACATCTGAATGATATTCTTAACCACTTAAAACCACTTGTCTCAGAAATAAAAATCTTCTGGAGTTAAAAACTAGCAGCATGAGTTAAAACCGTAGTTTACAAAAAAAATAAGTTTATCTCTTGGTTCAAACCAAGGATGAAGTTTCAAATTTGAAGGCAAAATGTGAGGGAAATTGATGAGTACTGTGGAAGTGAGTTAGAATAGCTTTTCTGCTTGCATTATTCGAATATAAATTCCAGATTTCAAGAAGAACAGGAAATGATAAATAAACCAGACATAAGTACACATGGTTTTTGGGAAGTGTCTGCACAAGGATTTTAGAAAAGATTGTCATTTGTAAAGAGAAAATAGAATGTTTTCAGCAATCAGAAAGTATTGGATCTAATAAATGATAAGCATCTACCAGAATATCATCCTTTACAGAATGAGAAAAGACTGACTTGGGTTTGTTTCAGATAAAGGTTATAAGGAAAATCTGACCCTAAGGCCAGAGCAGCATTGCTGCACGTGGTATGTGCTCAGGATTTCACCAGTTCTAGCAGACAGGTTTGTTCATGCTGCTTGTTGCCTTACTTGTAAGGCTTAGTTACAGGCACAGGTACCACGTGTTATTCGCTGCAGTCTGCAGTTGTCTTAGTTTGTGTATGTAAAACCAAAGTTGGTTTAATTCCTGATTGCTTGACAGCCTAACAGCCTAATGCTGTTTTGTTACCACTTTCATGAGTCATCACGGATGGCAAAAGCGGCAAGCACTCTGAACTTCCTTTTTCTTTGTTTTTTAATTTATTTTTTTTTTTTTTTTTAGTGAGGGGGAGACACCAGGAGGGGGAAAGAACAGCCGTAGGGTCAAGGCTGCTGCTTTTGGCCGTGCTGCCAGATCAAGCTATTCTTTGAACTGCTATCTCAGTTTGTGGGTCCGCAGTCGTCCTTAGCCTGCCATCAGTCACGTCTCTCCCTCGTTCCTGTCCCGTCTGCCTTCTCTCGCGCTAGTGGGGCAATCCAGATGGCAGAGTGGATCCAGCTGAGATGCACAGGGCCAGCAATTGGCTCCATCGCTCTTCGGTCTTCTCAGCCAAACCGAGGGAAAGGTTGGCTTGAAAGCTGAGCTGCCAACAGGGCTGGCAAAGTCATCTTTGTTCTTTTTTTGGTTCTGCACCAAAGTCAGCTTATCAGACCAGCAGATCTAACCACCAATGTTAAAGCTTTTTGGCTTTCTTATACCTCCCTTTTCCTTTTCCCTATCTGCATATCCTAGATCTCTCAAAGTGCAGTTTCTACTTCATAACTTTATCAGGAGTTGACTTTCCATGTTAAAACACCCTGTCAATAACACTTGAAAGATCTCAGCTTTCTGTGCTGTTCTTAGTTGTCCCAATGCCACATTCAGACCACCAAAGGCCAGTACAGACAAATGATCCCTAACGTGCACTTAGACATCTACTGGGGACCTCCACCAGAAGTTACCTACCCTTGGAAATCTTCTCCTAGTTTTTATGGATGATCTTCAGTTTTAATCTTGCGTACCTTTACAACTTTGAGAATTTCATCCTACTGAAGGAATACTGGTTTCCTTATTTATAAAGAGAAGCAAACTACTATTTATAAAAGCAGGCTCATGTGCTGGATTTTGCTGTGCTGATTTTAGCAAACTCCTTGCTGTGTTTTGTCAAGTCCCCAGATTTGTTGTCTTCACAGTATTGTGGTGAATTGCCTTAACGTATGAAAGGACTCCTTCTCATCTGTTAACTCTTGATCACTTGCATGTAGGAAAATATGTACATTTTTAATAACTTTGCATAGAGGATTAGATTTACTGATTGGTTAGATTCCCTAACTGCTGATTTTAAATTAAATGTCCCATGCTCCTATTTGTTATGGCTTAAAATTCAAAAGAGTTCGCCCGCAGATCGTCTTAAATCTGTGCTCAGCAACTTTGTGCTTTAAGCAGACTTCTCCAGTCAACTTCTCTGGGCCATGGAGGTAGACATGCTGCCTGAACTGGCTTTCATCAAACAACAACGGAACGGTTTTGCTAGAAACAGCCTGGATCTGTTGAGACTGATGCCGAGCAAATGCTAACAAGCCCTGCTTGATCCAAGCTGAATGGGATTAAGTAGTATTTGTAGTATACTAAGCATTGTCTTCTGGAGTATCCTACTCCCTCTTTCCTCAAATGGTGCTGGAAAGGCACTCTCTCCATTAAGTATGCTGGTAAGGAAACAAATGATATGAGTATTACTGTAACATCTGGAACTATTCTTAAAGAAACAAAGTAAACGTTCCTTTTCTACTCCTGTGCATAAAAATTGTCTAGCTGGAGAGAGAAAAAGGTGTCGGAGGGCATAATCACCAAGTACTGTGAGATGCAAAAGGTGTACTGACTGGAAATGTGAGAAGGAAATCCTTCACTCTGACTTCTACGGAACTAAACCCAGCTTAGGTTCCAGATTAGGAATTTGGAGACATCTATAGACAAAAATTATGACTTCCTTGTCTTTTCCAGGAGAAAATGGTCCAAATGTCAGTGTTTTCCTGTACTTCTCATAGCACATAGTTTCAAGAAAGCAGATCAACAAAAGCTTGTGGAAGGAAAAAGTAGAAAGTGTCTTATTCCCCAGTGTTCAAGTTTAGCTCAAGATTTGAGTAGATAGGATACACAAATCTAAAGAAACATAGATATAACAGTTTTATATGTGTATGCTCACACACATGCTTTTTAAGGGCAGAGGGGCAGGATGATGATAACAAATCAGAGAAACGTTCATAGTTTCTCGCTGCTCATCAAGCTACATCTGCTGCTGCTTGTGTTTCCTGATCAGCTGGGGCCATCTTAAGTTGTCTGTACCATCTTAGCAGCATTTTCTGTAGCAACAGCAGCCGTGGGGTAAGCCGTGTTTGGTATCTGTCCGAACTGTTCATCAGCCGGATGAGCTGTTGTTGTTTCTGTCTTTACCAGGAGTTAAACACAGCTGCTTTTATCACGCTGAACTGCTTGTAACTTGTTTTGTGGTGCCCGTGCGCGGGTAAATCTCCATGTGCTACGTAGGAGAAAGTTGTGCAAACCATTCTGGGCACGACGGACCACTCCTCCTTTTTTCCTGAAGGGCAGAGGCTATCCTCTGTGTGACTGTGTATTATGTCATCCAGCTGCAGAAAATGGACCTTTTGTGGCATTTATGCTGTAGCGAATGTTTGGCCAAAAGGGTTTGATGGGATGGGCTTCAATGTAGCTGTGTAACAGTGCAAGATCATTGAGAAATGTCCAAAGTTGACTGGTATCCACTGGCCCCAGAAATTTAGAGACAGTTGTCCTTGACACTGAGGTCAAGTCTTCCTGCACACAGCTCTTTCTCAGCTCGTGCTTTAGATCACTTTTGCTGGATATAAAGCATACTTAAAGCCTTGAGGTTTTCATCGCCTTCCGTGAGAATACAACTAACAGCTTGTCCCTCCTGGAGTTGTTAGTTCAGTTGCATTACTGAAAATTGTTGGTAAGTGCGACTGCCGTGTCACACACGACTGCCGTGTCACACCCCCGCTGCGGGCAGTGCAGCCAGGTGCCCGCCCCGAGCTTTGCATGGAGTTTGCATGGATTTCCCTCCCCAGCGGGAAACCGTGAGCCATGCAAGGGGCAAGCGTTTTAAAAGCAACGAACTCCAACTCCAGTTCTTTTCTAATGAGATTCTAAGTTTTGTTTTAGGAAGCCATGTGGAGTCTGAAGAGTCACTTAGAAGACTTTGGGAATTTCATTTGCAATCTTGTATGTGCTACACCTGGTCTCGTTAAAATCTAAAGGAAATTGGCATACGTGTTGCAGCGTGCAAACCAAGCAGAGTTTGCTCTCTGGTACTCTATAGAAAAGCCCTACGTTGGAAAGTTTTGCCAACATTATACACTTGTGTCTTCTGATCTGTCAGTTTTATACAATGTTGAAACGTATAAAACTCTTGGACAGATTTTCAGCTTGTGTAAGTGAATGCAGAACCACCGGGTGAGAGTGGAACTAGGCCGATGCATGTGAGTGCAGAAAACCGACAACTCCTTACATAATGAGTCTGATGATTTTAAAAGTCGCTACCGATCTCGCTCTTGTTCTAAAAATGGCTACATTGCTAATTCAATAATATGTGTCTGCTTGTGTTCAGTTTGGTGGTTTTGCACAGGGGAAAATCACATTTATGGAGGTGTGGTCACCCTGCCATAAAGAATTGCACATTTAGTGTCAGACCATATATGTGTGCGTATGTGTATATATATGTATGTAGTGGCATATATACATGTGCCACTTTCAGCAACATGGTCTCAACCATGGACTCCTTGAATGTCAAAATACCACGACAAATTTAGCACAAACTTAGTTCCATTTCTGCTGAAATTTAGTTGCTAGTCACTTCAATCTGCACTGGAATAGTTGTAAAAGTATCTTATGCCTCCCTTTTACATGACTGCAGTGCATAGAAGGCAGTGCGGTATGAAATACCGAAGTTGTATTTAATCTGCACCATTGGCGTTTCTTGAATTAGGTATGTGCTTTCCTAGTTATACCTGAGACTTGCTTTAATACTTTATCAGCAACGTTAAGTATGTCCTTTTCCAATGTGTTGATTATATTGAATTGTATCTGCTGCATTTTGTCATGTTGCAGAACATAAGAACCACAAGGGCACTTCTTGAAATTTCGGAAGTGAGTAACAAAAAGATGAAAGGAACTTTCAGCCCAGCACAGATCATGCTGACCTCACTTCTATGGCAAATACTGTAAAGGACTATGGAAATACTTGCAGTGGAGTAACTAGGAAGGGCAATGATGCTCGGAGTATGTTTTCCTGTTGTCCAGCTCCTGGAGGAGTCATTCATTCCCACGGAAAGTGATGTAACGTGCTGCCATTCTCACTGAAGTCAGTTTAACTGTAACTTGGCATAGGCACATCACAAACTGCTGAGCAACAGAATTGCACCTTCTTGGTATTGGTGTTATAGTAACCTTTGGGTTGTACTTGTGCAGCACATCTACAGTGGCTTGTTCTTTGCCGATACCTCTGCAGTAGGTAGGCACAGAAACACAGAGACACAGACATGCATTAGACAATTAGAAGAGGAAAAACATTTGCAAACCGAGTAGGAAGATAAAATATCTAAACTGATGTCTACTTCAGTAAAGCGTAAATTGTGCAGGCAAGAGAGCCTGTTTATGGGTCATCCAGATTCAGTCTTGGTGATGAAGTCTTACAAAACTGGCTTCTTCTTCTACAGTGTGTGTTTTTTGTGTGTGTGTTTTTTTTTTTTTTTCCCTGACATGCCACCTTTCCTTCAGCTGGAGGTGCTGGCTGCAGCGAAGTGGGCATAGTCTGTCAAGAGAAAGACTAAGATTTAGGAATGTCAAAGAAAGGGCTGGAGCCAGCTGCCAGCACTATCCCATCCACGCTGTCAAAGAATGCAGCAGGAGAAGCAGGAATAGGCTGGGGTATGTGGCACTGGGATACCTATTAAATACTGGTGTAACAGAAAGCTGGCCTTGCCAAAAAGAACGTATATTCTCTTCTTTAACATAGAATAGAGGGATGAACAGTGACAATGCTGCCACTGTGCTGGGTGTAGTAGTATACTGCCCATATGGAACCAGCTATCGTAGACAAAGGGATTTTGATAGGAATTGACTCCCTCATACATGGTCGGGCACAAGTTCTTCAATTTATTTTTTAACTTCAATAAACAGAAAATGACATAGCGGATCCCATGTCAGCCAAAAGAGCCATCTGTGGTCTAACCCTGTGACAAACAGTATAGCAGTAGTTCCAATGCCACCAACAGTGTGGAGTTTGCCAAAAAAGCAGATGCTTCTTTTGACATGCATCTTCAATGCGGTGCCGTTTCTATCCTATAATTGCCGTCTATGAAGGGAGGGTAGATAGGATAGCCAGATGAGCAGAATGATTAAATTGTAGTTTTGGGGGGAAAACCAAGAATTTGGAAAATAATAACAAAAATTAAAAAGAAACACTATTGGAAAAAAAAGATGAAATAAAAAATGGCAGAATCCTCCTATGTCCTTCATGAAGCCTGTGACACTTTTAAAGTAAGAGATAATACTTGGAAGAGCTTATCAGAAATCTTAAACCTAATACAATATGGGAGAACAGTAAATAACACTTCAGAAACTTTTCTGCAGAGTTTTTAACTTTTCAAAAGAAAACACTTCCTTCTCTATTACTTTAAAGAACTGAAGATTGGCCAAACATACTTTTTTTTTTTTACTGGACTGACAGTCTTTCTAGTACAGATATTGAAGCAGTTCTCTGAATAAGCCAAGGTGAATATCTACATGTCTGTACTACGTTATTTTTTAACATGGTACTTAGACTCATAACAGCAGCTTTATGAGATATATAGACTTAGCTGGTCTAACCACCAAAATGCAACGCTGGATGGCATCCATAATTGTTAAAAAAAGAGGATGGCCTCATGGATCTTGTATATTTACTACTTTATGACATTAAAAACTTAATTACCTAAACCCATAAGAATATGCATTTTAACATATCATAGAAGTACTTGAAAACAGTAAGTTTTCAGTCACGTTGAATATGGTCTGTGGCCCCATTTGTTGACACTGGAGGTAAAAGTTCATAACAGGTAATGGCAAAAAAGGTGAACAAAATAGCAGTTGAGCTGAAAATCTGCATTCTTCTGATAGAAGAGCCTGTCCTCTGAAGAGAAGTAACTGCCTTGTGTGACACAGGAAAGTCTCACTGCCAGAGCTTAGTTTTGCAAGACTCACTTAGAGAAAGGGTTACCTGCTGTCTCTTACTTTCCTACAAGGGAGCCAAAAAATACCCAGGATAAATCCAGGTCTCTCGTTTTCCATACATTTAAGTCACATTTGGTGGTGCTGCTTTTGGTATGTTACTTCTTCCTATTACACTGTAAGTGCAGTAAGAGGATAATACGTATTACTGATTTTCAGATCTCAGTACACTTGTTTCCAGATTCTGTGAATAAGAAGAAATTGCTATTTTTCCTTTACATTATGGGAAATGTATGGTTGTTTTTAATTTTTCTTTCAAAAAAAGAGAAAAAGGTAGGAACTTCGTATTGTCATAATCAGAGCGATGTTTTCTGCTTTGAGGTATTAGTGCACCTTCTGATCTTCAGCCTTGTTTAGGGTAACTTCACTTAAGCAGTGGTTAAAACCAAAGAGGTTCAGAAGCGCCATGAATTTGAGGGCTGGGGGGAAGCGATAGGATCAATGATGCTTTTCAGTGTGCCTTTTGCTCTGCTCCCTCCCCCCCATTTCAGTGCACGCTGAGATGTTAATGAGTTTGTGAGCTTGTGCTCCACTCCAGTCCACACCTCGCTTTCTGCCGCAGAGTGCCTTAGAAAGGGAAGTGCTGATCTAGCAATATTTCCTTATTTTGCTGATGAAAATATCACCGTGGGACAGTGTCAGAAGTCTCTGTCAAGATCTCCGACATACTGATATTTACTGATTCTGCCTTATCCACTAAGCTGGTTGCACTGGCAGTGAAGAAAATTTGATTGTTTTGATGTGATCGGTTTTTGACGGATCTGTTCTGTCTGCTTTTTCGGTCATTTTGTTATCTTCTAGATTCTTGTAAGCTGATTGTTCAATAATTTGTTCCAGAATATTTCCGGGAATTGAAGTTCGGCTGACTGTGAAATTCCCTGGGTCTTCCTCTTCCCTTTTAAAAATAATAATTAAAAAAAATAAAATAAAAATTGCAAGGCATTGATGGCTGACAGAAAAGTGAAACTATTTATAGTATTTCTATATGTGCCAGCTGCAGTTTGGCTGGACCTTTTTTTCCGTGTCCTGGGAACTCGATAACTTTCATGAAGTACAACAATTACATAAATACTTACTCTTTTCTTTGATTTTTTTTTTTAATCTGTTTTGGGCTGACACCTGGAGAGTTTTAAAATGGTGGTAGTGAGTAGGAGTAGGAGTTTCCCATTTAATGAATGCTTAAGCACAGTTGTATATGTAGAGAGAAGGGACCACAGTGACCTTCTAGTTTAGGGATCTCTGAACCTCTTAACACTGTGCGCACCAAAAGAGTGATCTGTCAGCATTTGCAAATGCTACGTTTCTGCGCTTTTCCCCTTAAACCTCGTAGCTGCTGCTTTTGCTCTGAGAAACCCTCCATGTGCTTATTGCTGGCATTTCATAGACTCCACTGAAAATGTGTCCCATGACGCTATGCAGGACCTTCCTGCTGGCATATGACCCGCTGTGGCCCCTCTTCCATCACACGACCTGAGACAAAAAAGGCTTATTGAGTCATGTTTGAGTTAGTGTCTGGAAGTACTGTCTTCTGAGCTGGCACTGAGCGCTTGTGAGCTGTATGTGATTTGCCAGCTCTGATGTGACCATCCCTGGTCTAGCCATATCTACTGCATGACATGGGAGTTTCTAAGTTAATTGACATTTCAGTTGAAGCATTTCTCCTACCAACGATACCTTGGATGTTTGCTCTTGTGGAGAACACTGTAAGATTTTATACCCTGCTGTTAACATGTACCAACAGATGTGTAATGCAAGGGAGGGATTATTTTTCTTATTTGTATTCAGTGTCATGTGCTGGACTTGCTACCTTTCAGAGACGTGCAAAACCCATTAGTAAGTGAGTTAAGCCTCTCTGAAAAGCAATGTGTTTTCTTCTAATTGCAACTTGAATCTTCAGGCTGGAACAAAAACTTTAACACAGCCTAGGGATTCAGTACCATTTTCTCTCTGGATCCTGAGCAAAAGCCTTGGCTGGTTTCACTGAAGGAAAAAGGTCTGCATATTTACTAGAGTCAAGAAGGAAGTTGGCAGTGAATTCTTTTGTGTCTATTGCTCAATGAAGGGCTAACCACACAAACATTTTTTTTTTTTTTTGTCCAGTAGATCTCAGTACCAAGCTCTCTTTCTTCAGTTACTTCAACATCTTGACTTTCTTTTTATATTGTTTTAACATAGACTAGCTGTTGGATTGCTGCAGCCTGTTCAAATTTCGGAAACTAGAACTGAAATATTTTGCTTTAGGTGAGTCTATAATTTTGTCATGGCTAGGACATGGTGTCAATGTATTGTTTCAGAGGATTGTTCAGGGAATCCAGGTATAAAACTGAGAGGGAAGAGGATGCTGTGATTCATGGTGAGCAAGCAGAAGAGAGGAGGGTTGATAGCTTCTGCAAGGGAACAGGGACGTAGCCCAGTTCAGCGCTTCCATTTCTCTTCTTTCTGATACCTTTTGTGCTGTGCTGTGGCTAGCTTCATGTATCCAGCACCTTTCATTTGTCTCTGGACTGGGGGAGTCAGTCAGTGGACCACTTAAAAAATCCCTGACAGGGGATGGAGTCAGTGGAGTAGGTGAACTCCAGGGAGCTTTGAAGGTTTTTCATTTTCACAGAGACTTTAGATGAGCTACTTGAACCAGGAGGAGCTTCCTGCATCCATTGTTTGCTCTGTTGGTACAACCTCTCCTGTCGTCTCTGAGATGGATTTTTTTTTAACAATAATAATGAAAAAACCCCTGTTCTTGAAGAAAAAAACCTGTTCAGTAGCATCAGCGTGGGTTTTGTCATACACTGGCTAGGATGATGCTCCCACTTTTCCAAGTGTCTTCATGCAAAGGGAATATGTAGATTTGGAGCTTTGTTTTATAACTAGCAGCAGATTGCTGTTGCATTAAGCTTTAATATGTATAATTTAAATACTATTGGTTCCATCTTCTGTAAAAAATATGGGAATGTGACAGTTTGTAACAAGCTGGAATGGTTTACTTCTGTGCTTACTGTTAGTAATCGTTGCTTTCTGGTGAGAACAAATTTAGTCCAGTTATGTTCCTGTGAAGGGTGGTTTTGTCCTTTCACCATCCTGAGGAAAGGGAAGCAAAATAGCTGTCAGCAGGGAGAGAGCTTGGTTATAAGCAGAATAGTCTAGGGGTGAAATGATTAGGAGCATTTGAGCTGTGACTAAGGGTTTGTTTATGCTGGACTTTGTCTTGTTTTGCTGCTGATGGAACCGTTCTCCATGAAGATCTTTTCAAAAGGAAGCTGGGAAAAGCACCTCCTCACGCGTGCATTTCTGTATGTCAAGGAAGGGCTTCTTAAATGGCTCAGAAAAAAGGTGTGTTGGCTGCTTTCTGGATTCTGATGGAAAACTTTCTCATTCTTACTGTCAAGATGGTTCAAATTTGTTAAAACACAATGGACTTGAGAATAAAGACAATATTAATTTTTTAAAAAAGTAGAAGTAGAAATAACTTTCCTTTTTTTACTGTCATAGATGTGTGATGATATCCATCTATGTTTTTTTGTTTCCTTTTAGTATGGAGAAGACTGTCATCTGTATTTAGAAAAATGGTTTTCATAGGATAACATACAGGCAAGAAAAAGGGCATAACCCTCTATTTTCATCTTGCAAAGCTCCTCTTAAAACTTGTGTTAAGGAATAATATTAAAGCTGAGGGGTGCTTTTTCCGCCCCCCGCCCTTCAATGTGACTTTTTTTTTTTGTTGGTGGTTTTGGTTTGGGTTTTGGTGTTTGTTTTTTTTTTTTTTTTTGTTGGTTTGTTGTGTGTTTTTTTTTTTGTACTTGATTTTCAACCTGTTTATTGTAGTCCGTCATTATCGTAACGCCAGCTGTAGTGTTTTGGGCATAGTTCTTCCATGCCAAGATATGGAAGGTTTAGGGAGCTTTTTGGGAGAAACCCAGGGCTGGCTCTCCAGGTGCTCCTAGGCTGTCTGTGATATGTTGTAACAGGGAGAGTCTCTGCTTGATGCCAGCCTCCACCCACGGGGTCCTGCCTCTTCCCAGCACCTATTTGTTTCTGCTCCATGTGGCTGGAGCACCAGCACCCATCTTCCCTGGTTAAAGGAAGATGGAATAGGTTTGGATCCTGGGTGTGCAGAGAGCTCTGTGTGATCATGAGGCACGATATCCATGGTCTCAGCCTTGTGCAGTAAACCAGCCCTTGCTGGAATAGTCCTGGTGACTCTCACAGTGTCACTGTGAGACCACGTTCGTTATCTGTGCAAAGAGAAGGTAAGGTCAGTGGTTTAAAGGAGGAAAAGGGGGCAGGATTAAGGTGTTTTTCGCTCTGGAAGAGATTTTCAACAGGAGTCTGGAGGACCCAGCTTCTGAGATGCTCTCTGCATTTCATACTGGTGTCATCCTGAAAATGCTTAGAAAGCAGCCGACTTGCTGAATCTTCCTGTGACAAGCGCTGACAGACTGAAGAGCAACAGTCGGAGAACCTACCCTAAGGCAGGAGACGTGAATACAGCAGCAGCAGATCTTTCTCCTTCTACTGGTTGACTCATGTCCACTGAGAATTGGACTTGGAGAGGCCTCCAGAAATCCAGTTTTGCTTGCTGTAACATTTCAGACGTGATGATGGAAACCATGAAACAGAATAGTGAGGACACTCAAAATGGCATCTCCACTACAGCCATCAGCTTGCAGGCTTAGACTAAGTGATCAAGGTTTAATGTTTCCTTAAGTAAAGGAAGGTGATAAAGCAACTGTCTTCATCAGTGAGCAGCCATTTCTGTTAAACATTTGGAGTTCTTTCTGTTCGGGACGTGATTTTATTCCAAACAACCTCCTGTTTCCTAAGTTGTTCGCTAAGTGTGGCAGTGTCCGGCTTCACTAGATGTGGCATCTTCCATTTTCCTGAGTCCTTGCTTTCCTTGTGCGTGTAAAGCTCTGTGTTAAGTAGATTAATAAATAAATAAAAAATCAACCCCCAATTTAATCCAGGAATTTTCCAGATTAATGTAACTTAATGCTTTTTATCTCTGTTGCACACATCCACAAAAATGTGTGGCGATTTTAATATCGGTGCCAGTTACTGAAGGTGCTGTTTAGTGAAATCAGGGAGATCAGGCAAAGTCAGGCAGGGTAAGCAGGTACGTGGAGCTTCGTCACCTGAACAAAGCCAGGCAAACACCAGTGACAAGATTTTGAAATTATGCCATGATCCAAGCAGCAGTTCAGGCTAAATCAGATAGTTAATGGATGCTGTAATTTATGGTTTGAATTTAGAGTAGATGTGTGAGAACCAACTCTGTTGTTAAGTCACGGTATTTTCCCACCAGGAATTTTAGCTGAGAAGGAACTCATAATTAAATGCTAGCGTGTTATATAACTTCATAGACATGCTTTTATAACACAAAGTTAGAGACTTAAATGGATCACTATTGAATAGTTGCACTCTGTTTTGGACAGCGGATATCCACGTTATCTTGTGCTTGTTGGAGTTTCCTTGGACTTTTGTAGTCTGAAGGCAGCAAGGATTGGTATCTCTCAGCTCCTAGGTCAACGGAATTTCTTAGGGTTGTTCCGTTTTGTTTTGGTTGGGTGTTTTTTTTTGTGTGTGGTTTTTTCCTGTTGACAGCGAAGAGATCCTTCTCCTCCTTGGCAGGCGAAATCGTGCTCTGACTCATTTCCAGTCCGTAAGCATAGGGTGCTTTGCAAGAAAGACAGGAATGGTTCACATAAAGATGAGTACGTTCTCCAGTTGTTTTTCAATACTTGTGATTATTCCCGGTTGGGCTTCATATTGAGAAGAAAACACAGGCAGGCAGTTTTTCCTTGGATTAAGGCACTCCGCTGGGACTGTTCTGTCACCGAGCTTTTCCTTTTCCTAACAAGTACCTGTGGTTTTCCCACTGCTGCGGTTGGGTTGTGGAGGGCTGGAGGGGAAGGTCGCTCTGAGATCAGGCCAGTTGGGAGTTCCTCACAGCTGGCTCCAGGGTGGGACGGGGTGATCATACAGTGTATAGGATGATTATTCTGTCACTGGCCTTTGTTGCTTAGATGTTTGTTGAAGATGACAGGGAGGAAACTGCTGTGGGGAAAGAATGATCGCTAATTACCTTTGGGAGTGAAGACTAAGGAGGAAATGGCAAACCAGTGTGAAAATGTTATTTCTTGTGAACAGGAATATTGTCACAAGAAATAATAGTCTGTTACTTAGATTTATTGCTCCTCTACTTGTGTTCGGTGTTTTAATTTAAGGTGCAGTGATTGAAAAGAAAAACTAATGAATGGGTTTTTATGTATGTTATATTATTGCAAACCGTTGTGAAGTCCATATGATAAAATCTTAGGAACAGCTTTTGATGCGAATTTGCAGCAGAGACTACAGTTTGTAAAACAAAACTTTCCAAAATCGATTTCAGCTTTTATAAAAAGCTTTCAGTTAATATTTGTGAAAGCTGCTTCTAAACAAACAATCCCACACTCTGGCCAGGTCTCCGCTGCAGAATGTCTTGCCCGCGAGTGCTCTATCAGCCAGGGGTGTGGAAAAAAAGTCATACATCCTTGCTGACATTGATACGTTGGCAAAACCCCAGGTGTGGATGCAGCTGTGCCGGCAGAAGGGAACTTTTATCGGCTTAGCTGATGTCGTTTGGGGAGGTGATGCAACTACGCCAGCAGAACAGCTCTTCCCTTGGCCTGCGCTGTCAGCGTGGGAGGCTCTGCCCCGCCGCCTGCCCCAGCGCAGACGGGGAAGGAAAGCCCTTTAGAACAAAAGAGGGCCCTCTCATTTAGTTTTTACAAGTAGCTGTTGATGAGGAACAGAGCGGAAAGAGTGATTCAGATTTGAGAATTAAGTTCTAATGTAAAAATTGTGTCTTAGGTCGTATGGCTGTAAGATGTCACTGGGTTGCGGGGTTTGAGAGCTGCAGCGTGCCCAGCATCTGCCTTTTGTAAAGCCTTTAAGGCTGGTAAAGGTATGTGGAAGCAGTGAAAAACCTTCTGTCTGTAAACTTAGGAAGACAACTTGTAATCACATTTACATTCCTATCATACTTGTGTGTGACCACTAGCACTAGAGCATCTTCATGTTTAAATAAAAGTTTAAATTTCTCAGAGTGAAGTGTTTATGTTTTACTGGAAGACAGCGTCAGGACTCCTGCTCTCTCCACACACACACACGCGCGCGTTTTCCTCTCCTGCCTTTGGCCAGCTGGTGACAAGATTTTACAAAACTCCAGTTCTTCATCATGTAGAAAAACAAAGATTTTAAGGGGAAAAATGTTGTAAGAAGTAAAAGCAAAACTAACCAAAGATACTGAAAAGCAATAGAGGTTTTTAGCTTCCAATAGCAGTTACCAGTTAAGATGGAGACTGGTACGTGTATGTTGACTTTTATGGCAGTTGTACATGCGTGCACGAGGGAAATGCGTGTTTTGAAACCTTGAACGGAGCAGTTGTGCGTTTGATCCCTGTGTGCGTTTTCAGAACTCCGCTGAAGGCTTTTTGAAGAAAAGTGAAGCACCGTGCCAGACTAAGTTTGTTCGGTTTGTTATGAAAATGTTTTGAAACTAGTTGCTCTGTCATTCTGCATTGCTTGTAACCCTAAAAATAATTGCCTGGCTTTACTGGAAGCAGAACAGTCTGACAGCCCAACTTGCGCTGCTATAGTTAAAATCCGTCAATGTTTCCATTACAAACTTGGAGGGAGGGTTTAATCTTTTTCCCATTTGAAATCATGCCTGGAAGAAATTCTAGATCAGCACTTCAACTCCAAGTATAAATCTTCTGGAAGACATTTGATGTTTCTGAAAATCTTTATTTAAAAACAAACAAAAAACGCTCCAACCCTATGGCAATGAAATATTGATATTCAGCTTGAAATGTTAAACGATCAGGAATATATTTCATTCTTTTTGGAAATTTTCAGTTCAATTAAATTGGGCAAGACCGATGTTTCTACATATCAATGCTGATTTTATAGCGAGTGTTGCAGTCTGCTGTTTCAGGCTATTATTGCCGCGTAATAAACTTTGCAATAGGCCGAATTGGAAGATTTCAAAACCTTCCTAGGGAAACACAAAAAAGAAACATATAATTATCATGAAGTATCTGATAAAATACAAAGGCATGTCTTATTCTCCCACTCACAATTTCATTCCAATTTCCCGAGGTTATCTCCAAAATAGTTTCACTTTTCTTGTGTATTAAGGCTGTAGTTTCATGGGTGCTTTAAACCGAGGTAAACCATAATCCCCTCCTCTCTGCCTACACGCTCCTGTTCCCTGCCTTGTGACAGCCAAAGCTTTTGCGTAGCACAAACCCACATGTGGTGAACCAGATCAGGGAAGATAATTTTTTTTGGTTCGGGCTGTGGCTACGCAACTATTTGTTGTCCAAAGAAGAGGGCGGCACCGGGGCGGGAACGAGTGAGTCTACACTGACATCTCACTTTATATTCCACTGTATATTTTTTTTTTTTTTTCCCCCCTACTGTGGCTTTCCTCTGCAGTTCACAGGGCGGCTCTTCGCTATGAGCTTCTCGAGGTTTTTGCAGAAAGGGGCCTGCATGTGGCCAATTCTTTTTGCCAGTGAAAACCTTGTAGTCACAAGACTTTTACTGGCAACTTTAGTTCTCTAGTACATTTGTTAAAGTATTCCTCTCTTACAACATCACAGACCTATTCATAATGTACAGTGTCCTGCCATATGCTGCTGTTAATACAAACGATTCAGACTGCTCTACTGCACATTTTCTCTACGATGTTTTACGTTCCGTTGGGGCCTGATTTCAAGAGCAATAGGATTAGGTACCTTGAGGACTAGGTAGAAGTGCTCATCTCCTTATGAAACTTGGCTTTTTTGCCATTATGCAGAATCTTTTCCTTGACTCTTGAAATAATCCACAAATACTGAGATCAGTGGTAGTACGAAAGTTCTGCCAAGGCACACAATTAATTTAAAGTCTGGTCCTTAAGCTGTCTTTGCTCTCTCTGTGCTTTAAAAAAAACAAACCCAATAGCAGGATTTTGTGAAGTACTAAAAGCCAGAAGAGATACAAAAGAGTCTTCTAATTATTTTGATATTTCTGGATAGATTAAGGAAGTAGGATAGTCTTCATGTCTGCCACAATAACTCATTTATGATGTGAAATAGTCATAGTGATGTAAACTTAGCGTATACCTGCTGGAACCTAGAGGAACGATATCTCTTATTTCATTTTCACATCAGATGCTACAATGAAGATGGTTAAAATCCTATGAGTAATATTTAGCAGGGGTTATATATACTTTGAGCCTGTGTCATGCATTGCGCGTGCTTCGGATGGTGGTTGGGTATATTGGAATGTGCCCATGAATCCTGTCCCAAACGTGGTGTGAAAGCAGGTGTATTTAAAATACATGAGTAATTAAGTACAGATTTAACACAGTGCTCCAAATGGTTAAACAGGCTACTGTAGACTGATCTAATGTGTGTGCTGTGATTGCTATCTATAGTTTTCCTCTAACGTGCTTTTTCCTTTGCAGCAGTCCATTGTACCAGCCCACCCAATGGCTCCTCCTAGTCCCAGCACCACCAGCAGTAATAACAACAGTAGTAGCAGCAGCAACTCAGGATGGGATCAATTAAGTAAAACAAACCTTTACATCAGAGCACTGCCTCCGAACACCACTGATCAGGACCTGGTAAAATTATGCCAACCGTGAGTACTGTGCTTAAATATAAATCATAATGTCATACCGTAAAAGCTTACAGTAGGTGTACAGAATGAGTGTTTGGATTGTGAGGGAAGAAAAACAGATTCATAAATAAAAACCCTCGTGCTGCAGTACGATGGCAAGTTTCAACTTCCCTGGCAATCAGAAGGAGGAAGTGTGTTTGGCACTTTGGAGAGGCAAAGAAAGTTGAAATGCAGTGGTGAACAGAAGCAATTCATTGCTTTAATAAAAACCATGGTCACCCATACTGCTGCCTGATGCTGTTGAAATCACAGATAAATGCCAATTAACGCCTGAATGTGAAACTTGCTATTAAGAACCTGCAACAGTGGGTCTTCTCTGTTCACTAGTAAGATAGTCTGTTGATATAAACTCTTCAAGTAATTTTCTTCATCACTGTAAATTACATTGTGCATTTGAATGCTTATCCTAGTTTCAGGCTAATTTATGTTGGCTGTACGTTACTGCACAATTATATTTATGATTAGAAATAGTCGATCTGTGTAAGAATCCTCTCTAGTGGCTGGAGTTCTGGGTATGCCTGGCTTAGCAGAAGGTTTTCAGGCAATGTTGTTAACGTGAGATTTCTTTTGCTTGTGTGAGTTTTTGGTTTTGTTTTTTAATTTTTACAGCACCACATGCCTTTTAGTTACTTTCAAATGTGGGTCAGATGTCAAGAGACTGTGCAATTGTGTCATTTATACACTGCTTTTAAAATCACCTTTCGTAAATGTTTGACTGAATTTTAAAAATTCCTTTTTTCTTCCAAAATTCATAGTGCCCTTTCTGGATTATTTTGAAATCAAAAGTACCTAGCTAAATTTTTAATACTACCTGAATCTCAAATGAATGGAGAATCATTAAGATTTGTATATAACACTACTCTCTGATATTCTTAAAGTAATTTTATGTTCAATTTAGCAGATAAGTAACTAGGAGTACACAAAATACATGCCCAAGATCACAACACAACAAAATGGCTAGGAAAACCTGTAAGTCTCGGATCCCAGCTTATATGAGGTGCCTTTGTTTTTGAATATTGCAAAAAATCTAGTACCTAATTTGTAGAGTAGAATTTTTATTTTGCTTCTTTTTTAACCAAAACATGGATTTTCAGGATAGTAGTCACGTATCAGTCATCTTAGTATTATAATAAAAATAACTTACTCTCAGGTCTTTAAAGAAAACTTTTTTCCATTTGGTCATTTTTCCAACAGCAAATGAAATCCATGTGTTTTACAGAAAAGAGAAGATATTATCAATCTGTGAAAAGATTCATTGATAAATTAAACATTTTTACAGCTTCCCATGCAACAGTGACCTCTTGTCAATTGAATTTTAGTTGCAAATGCGTGGCTTGCAGAAGTGGTTTTTGCCTTCCCATTTTTGTCTTTTGAACTGATGAAGAAATCTTGGCCTGCACACTCATGTTACGTCAGGACAGAGTTGTGAGGTTGTTTTGCATTGGAGCCACCCAGTAACTACTATTTGTGCAGTGGTTACTATAGCTCCTTAATCTCTTTCTGAAGACGTTTTGGTTTGCGCAGTCTTAGATGTCATTGATGCATGAACATCTTAGAAAAAATATCTTTTCCTCTTGGAAAGTCGAAGATTCCGATTTTGCTGTTGCTTCTGCCTTTTAATATATAATTGTAGTTGGAACAGCATGAATTTTGCAAATAAAGAAAAGGCAAGAACTGCAGCCATGAAGTTATTAAATCAGTTCTGACGTGAATTTGCAGACTTGGAAGGCCATGGCATTTCTTCCTGTGAGATATTTCTCTCCGAAATGTCTTACTTAAGAGGAAAGGAGGCCCTGTCTCAAAATTCTCCATTTCTGCTGAGGAACCAAGTGAGACGTCCAGAAATTTTAGGCTTGGAACATCTTTCAAAAATCTGGGTAATCTATTAAGAGCCTTAGGCTTCTCTGCCAGCATCGCCCCTTAGCAACTAATGTGATGCTGCAGTGAGGTAGAAATGACGACACTCTCTCCTTGTTCACAGAAGCTCAGTAATCCACTTTTATAGACTATGGAAAGTTTCATATGCAAAATGTTTCTTCCTACAGATCTGCCTAAACTTCTAGGACATAGAGGGCAGGATATTCTTGAAAGTTTACCTGCTATGTTCATTGTTTAAGCTGAAACAATACAAAATAAATGGAGAATAAAATCTTGGACACATAGAAGTCAATGAAGAAATTGCTGTTTACTCCAGATCTCTGAAGTATTTTCATTAGCTCTTTCCAAATGTCTATGATTTTACTTGGAAGCTTTACAGTAATTTTAGCTCCTTTTCCCCATGCAGAGTGGATCTTTCTGTCCTAAGAGTGTGTCCACTGGAGTCCTTGATGCTAAGGATGGATAGAAAGCCTGCTCTGCATGTTGCAGAAATGGTCTTGCTAGATGGCAATAAGCAGTTTTCAGTGGATGTACAGAAAAAGGGTTTTGTTTTATATCTTTTGGCTGTTGTTAGACAAGACAGAAAAACACCTGTGCATTGAGGAAATAATGGTTGAAAAACGTCATTGTCACTACAAATGCCAGAAACATCCCATCTGCACAGATTTTCCCTTTGATCGTCATGGACTGTACTGAAGAGTTATTTTCAGTGATGGTTATTGTAGAGAAATAGTGCTTTCAATATAATCCTTCAGAATACAAGGTAGAAGAATCTCCAGAGTTCTTGTGTGTGTGTGTCTGGTTATACAGTGACTTTTATTTACTTTAGTCAATATGTTTGCTTTAGTTCTTGCTCACAACAGCTAGTGGTGCTAATTTTGGCCATGTTTTTATTTTGATTAATTATTTTTGGTGAATCACTGGAGAAGCCTCTTATCAAATCATAGAAGCGTCGGGCTTGCTTTCCTGTTGTAGCACAGCTGTGTGGTATTTACGAACACAGTTAGCAAATGTTCACCGGTTTTGTGGAAAAGTACTTTCCTGGCAAGAGTGCAATTTGCCAATATACGTCTCTACAAATCTGCTCTTCACCTTCATGTGCTTGGTTCTTTCTAGTGCTCTATTAGGTGAAGCTTTCTGCTCTTTTCCAAGATGAAAAGAGCATATTACAATTTTGTTGTGGAGGCTTACCTGGCAGTACAGCTATTTTGAGACAGTATTACTGGCTTTTGTGTGGGAAATGAAGCTGCCACGCTTCTGAATAGTTCATTCAAACTCGAGCCTGCTACTCCAGTTCTGCATTGGGAAAACAAATTTCTTCATATCAGTTGTGCCAGAGGCAGAACTGTGGGGAAGAATAAGGTAGGTATTATGTTTATTGCAAGGATGTCATAACAGCCAACCCAGAACCAGTCCCGAGTGTCGAGGGGACACCACGTGAGTCAGTGCTGGCCATAAGAGCTTTGCATCAGGTATGTAAGGGTAGGTAATGGCCCACAGATGCTATCTTTTACGTGGGAGGCTAGACAGGACAAATCAGCTAAATAGAAGGACAAAAGCAGAGGAAAGGAAAAATTAGAGTAAGGAGCCGGTGAGCATTGTCTGGGGAAGCCGCCCGACCTCAGCTCTGTCTGCGAGACTCAGACCGATTCCTGCAGCCGTCCTCTCTGCCTGACTCAGCTCTGCAGTTTCTTTTCCCAAACCATGTAGGGCCATTACATGAGCTCTGCTGTACTGAGCAAACCCTGGCTTTGCAGGGTTGCTGGAGCGGTGCTTGCCTCAGCCGTGCCTAATTGTACTCCCTTCCCTGAGAGTGGCTATCAATACTTGCTTGATGTGCCTCCTTCGGCTGTTGTGTTGGGTTTTTGCTTATGAATACATTATTTAGGCTTTAATTGTACTTTTTTATTCAGTGACTGTTAGACAGTCACTTCTTGCAGCTTATTTAATATCTGGATCTGAAGATGCAAGATAAAATCAATTCCAGTTATTCACTGAAATTGTTGAGACTGCTTATGTGATTAGGGACTTAGGCGACTGTGTCTTAGGAGATTCAGCGAGGAGTTTGTAACTTGCTTTGACACGTTCTCTAGGTGCTTTCCAGACTTTCACTAAGCGCTGTGCTTCACTGGGGATGACCTTTATGCCCAAGCCACATGGTTCCAAAGCCCTGTGCTTTCCACTGTCTCGCTTATGATTTACTTACTTGCCTGCAGCATGGCATCTGTGTAATGCAGAATTTCTTCAGAGACCTCCTTTTGTGTCGTTCCATCATTAAATGAGGATGATGCAGCAAGACCCTTCAGCCTCCCGACAATCCCCAGTCCCAGGGTGAGATTTCAAGCTTTGAGGCTTAACCTGGGTCTCCCCCATTCAGTTCAGCATAAATCATCACACCAGCCCACCCTTTGGTGTGCTCCCTTCCAGGCTGTCGCTTGTATTGAGCTGTTTGTGGTCTGTGTGTTGTTTTTTTTTTTTTTTTTTTTTTTTTTTTCTAAAATCTGGTTTTGGTCTGGACAGTTTCACTTAAGGCTCCCCCCTTAACTTATTGCTGTAAGGTTGCAATGCAGGTTTTTAATGGGATTACAATTAGGAAAGCAGATGGTTTAAGGTAACAAAGTTAGTGATATAATTACCCCAACAGACCATTGTTGTGCACCAGCATAGTCAGAACACACAACCAGAACCTTGTAGCGGCTGCCTTTGCTTATGTGTGCTGGGAAGCTGCGTTTCTTCTTGAGACAGTATTTTAAAGGTTCCTTCCTAAATATTCAGCATCATGAACACAAGCATAGCTAAAGCTAATGTCAGGCTAACGGTGGTTTTAAAACATTTGAGCCGGGCGTGCTCTACAGCTTTGTTTCCACAACATGGGAACTCTCCTTAGTTGCATGCTCTTAAAGTTTCCCTGTTTTGGGGCAAGAGCACCTAAAAGTTGTTTCAGTTCCCTACTCTTAATAAAACACACATTTTTGTTAAGTCATGTGACATCCACCAGCATATTAATGTTTCCGTGTTCTTTGCTTGCTGTGTAATTGTGACATCTCCCCATGCTGCCATTTCCCATCTCCTTCAAATCCATTCAGGACTGAGAAGTGGCAAACCAGAGCTTGAACGTTTACTGTAGCAGGGAACTGTCGTCACTGCGGTCAGTTAAGAGCAAGACATCTGCTAATTGTACTCAGCATAGCTCATTAGAAAAAGTACATGGCTGGACTGAAGAAAATAGTCTGGTTGTCCTTTGAGTTTACCTCTTTTGGCAGAATGGTCTGGGCAAGTGACTGCTGCTCAGTTCAGTCTAAGGAATTGTCCGTAGCACGTGAATTCAACCCCTTTAGACAGCTGATGCGGGTCAGGGAAAGCGGAATGGAAGACTTCTCCAACTTTTTTTTTTGAAGTATTTTCTCTTCATTCCTTTCTCCCTTATTCTCCATTTTTCTTTCATTGCTTGTCAGCTGCAGTGAAATATTGCATTCATAATTATGTGGAATATGATTTCGTGTCATATAATTAAGTGTGATGCATCAGTGTCTCTGAAACTGTTCCCTTTGAGATCAGTATTAATACTGCTTATACTGGAGCAGGAGCGCATCTATTGTTCTTACTTTTTTTAAGGTGGAAAGAAGTCCTCTACAAATTAGTTCTTTTAGACGCTTATGTGTGCATTTTTTAAAATAGTATTATTGTGTACATCTCTGAATAAATAACACCAGGTTTACAGCATGTCGTTTGGTTGCAGGAGGAGGTAGATACTTTAGCAACTGAGCAGTGTGTGATTTGTACTGTTTAGCTTAATGCTGAATGGTACCAGCATCATCTTTTCCTTATTCCTTCTTCAAGGACTGTGGCGTGGTTTGGGTTTTGTGTAATCTGGAGTAGAATTCCCTTAACTGTACACTTTAATCCGGTTTTGCGCTTCAGAGCAAACATAACACCAAGAATGGTGAAGGTATGTTCTCTAGATGTAAAAACTGATTGTGCCAGCGCTGTGTTGCCTGTGCAGGCACACGTTGGTGTGAAACACAGTGCAAGTGCAGCACAGAAACACTCGCAGTAACCTCAGGACTGGGATTTAGATAATCTCACTTGTGTTCTGCCCAGCCGATGCAGCCAGTTTCTCAGCTAGGCAGACTGCCAGAGGAGGACTTGCATGCCAGTATGGTATGTAAACCGGCTCTGCTAGCTTCTGTGCTGCAATATGCTGGGTAGATACAGATGTCTTAGCTGAGTACTGCGTCCAGCTCTGGGGCCCCCAACATAAGAAGGACATGGACCTGTTGGAGTGGGTCCAGAGGAGGGCCACGGAGATGATGAGAGGGCTGGAGCACCTCGCCTGTGAGGACAGGCTGAGAGGGTTGGGGTTGTTCAGCCTGGAGAAGAGAAGGCTCCAGGGAGACCTTATAGCCCCTTCCAGTACCTAAAGGGGGCCTGCAGGAAGTTTGGGGAGGGACTCTATCAGGGAGTGTAGTGATAGGATGAGGGGTACCAGTTTTAACCTGAAAGAGGGGAGATTTAGATGAGATATTAGGAAGAAATTCTTTACTGTGAGGGTGGTGAGGCACTGGAAGAGGTTGCCCAGAGAAGTTGTGGCTGCCCCATCCCTGGAAGTGTTCAAGGCCAGGCTGGACGGGGCTTTGAGCAGCCTGGTCTAGTGGGAGGTGTCCCTGTAGGCGGGGGGGAGACAACAGGGGGGTTGGAAGTAGATGATCTTTAAGGTCCCTTCCAACCTGAACCCTTCTATGATTCTATGATGATCTTTTAAGAGGTTGCTATCAAAAGCAAGTATCCCATTTCTACAGCTGAGAAGAAATAGTATTCAGTCCCTTATATGTCCCTTTTGCCAGATGCACTGGAGAGATGTAGGCCTGACATGAGGACTGAAATGCTCCTTTTTGTTCAGGCTTGGCTTCCGCAGTCAGTGGCGAGGCATTTGTGTGGTGTTCCGGGGGAATTGCGATTGGCCTGGATATGTGACATTTGGTTTAAATTGTCATTTCCTTTGTATTTTAGCAACTGCCTTCAGCAGTCATGTTGTGAAGTGTCTAGCCTGGCATGATGTGAAGGAAGACTCTCTATCTTCCCTTCAATATTTGCACTTTAATTAGACAGAAATAAAATTCAGACAGCTTTATATTAATGATCAAATGAAATCCACGCTGAAATCCTCTCTGAGGAGTTCCAGGGTATTTTTTTGTACCATAATGCCTTCTTGTAGAATGTCATTAGGGAGCTGTATGTATTTTTGGGGAAATAGTAATTGAGAAAAAAGTGAAAAAAGTTGTCTTTTACAGTCCTATCCTCTGGATGCAGACAGTCTCTTGAGATGCCTTGACTTTAAAACAAATATAGTTCTAATTTTCTCCTTCCATTTTGTGATTAAGCAAAGACTGAAGTTTTTTGAACTCAGTATTTCATTTAGCCTAACAGTAATCAGCCGTTCCCCACAGCACACCCTCTTAAAAACCAAGCAATTTGAATACAAACGCACCGAGGAGCTCAGTGTCTGCACTGCGGTCGCAGATGTGGGGACCCAGCGATTGCACAAGCTCCATCTCCCCCAGGAGACGAGAGTTTTTGTTGCAGTGTGGGGCCGGAGGAGAGGTGATCCCATGGAATTTCCTTTAGGAAGTGGGGGCGAGGGAGGAGAGGAGAGTGGAAGGAATGTTTCAGCTGCAGCTGCTAGTAAAAGAAGCACTAGGAAAACAGATTGGTAAAAGTTAACCGCCATCGAAGATCTCTCGTTGGAAAACAAAAAGCAGATTTGGTAATGTGGGGCCTGTAAAATCTGTGTGTTTGCAAGTCTGCAGGTATTTGTTGTAGGGGGATGGAACCCTTGTTCCCTATCCCCGAGCCATAGGAAAAAAAATGTCCTGTGGCAGCTGGTGGAATGCCTTTGATCAGGGTCCCCTCCCGAGCTTCCCCATGGCAGGGGCCCGTCTCAGATGGGACGTGGTAGCACCGCAGTTATTCATCGAAATAACCGGTAATTCAAGAACATTTTGAAGGGGATTGGTTAATTTCGGTGAACTACTGAATATGTTAATGAGTACTAATCAGGCTCTATAGTGGGTTCCATGATGCAGATGCCAAAACCTGTCCCTTCTGTTAGAGACCGCTGAGGCAGACTCCTCAGTCAGAAACCATTTCAGAATTGAATCAGCTTAGAGCCTAAGTTGATTTCTGCCCCAGCGTGCTTACATTAAACTTGCCCTTTTTCTCAGGATACCATTCAGCATAGAAAGCAGGATCGGTATTTGCAAACAGATTCTTTTATCTAATGTCTAATATCTCATGTGGTTTCACGTAACTCATAGAAATCTCATGAAGTCTTGACTTTGTTTGCTAAAGGTTAGTTCTGCTTACCTCTGATTTCTGTAATGTTAACTCCTTGAAATGAAAAAATGAGCCGTCTGATGTTGACACATTATAAGACCAGTTATTTCTTTTGTAACCTTTCAATTTTTTTTTCCCCTCACATTGCAAAGCTGCATTTAGGGTTGAGAAAGTAACACTCCCATATTGTATGCAACCCAGAAAATAAATATCCATAGCAAATATAAATTCAGATGCTACTACCTCAAATGAAACTTGTAATTGAGGAAAAAAAGGGAGAAAAATCAGTGCTTATTCTTCTCCACAACTTCTACCCTAAAATTCTACCTTGTTTTGACATTTAAAAAATGTGAGCTGCCTCAGTTCAGTTTGAGCAGTGCCTTACTGAAGACTCAGACCAACCCTGTAGAAAATTAAATTTCTAAAGGGCTGCTGGGAGAAGAAATAACGTTTGATCATTTAAATATCTAATCTTTGCAGTCAGATGTGCAGTACTTGGGGGAAAAAAAGTCAAATTTTAATTTGAGTGTTGATAATATGATATGTGGACACAGAGCAAAAAACACCGATGAAGAACACAAAAAAAGAAAACATTGATTTGGGATCTGTTCTGACACCGTTACTAGTACAAATATTCCTCTTGAAATAACCTGTGTGAGTTGAGTTAATCATTAAAAGAATCAGTTTTGGTGGAAGAAATGTGTTCTGAAATCTACTCCTGTCCTGCCTCTTCCATTTCAGTTTCTTCTGTTACTTGCTTTAATCTCTTTATTTTCCTGAAAGAGGAAAAAATTGTAATCTGTTGCTTTACTGCCACAAGAGAAATCCCCCAAGATAAACATTGTGTTTTATTTAACTAATTTTTTGAGTATTAAAAATGACATTTAATTAATTGATCATTTTGGTCCTTTTAATTGAAGTATATTATGCCCAAATGTTGTGGGTTGTGGGTTTTTTTTCCTATTCTGTGCAGTTTTGTAGTTGTACATACTAGCTTTTTAAAGATAGAGTATGGATCAGAATTTTTGCCTAGAAGAACTTGGTTGACCTAATGTGTTACACATTATCAGTATTTCAAATCCTAGTGCTGCTTTTTGGCTTAGACGTAGTCACTAAGTCACTTAGACAGCTTTCACAAGTCTGTCAAAATATCAGCAATTATTCTAGTGCATTAATAAGGAGTTTTCCTTTAATGTCTGAGTGAATGCAGTCGTGAAATAAGTGTTACGTTAATAGGAGATCTAAAAGCAGGAGGAAAAAAAGAAGCTTCATAACAGGGTAATACAAATACTGGAGGAATCTCAAATCTTTTATTTGCAAACCCTAAATGTCAGAAATAAAATGATCTAAACACTGGAAAAAGAGTCAAGATACTTTCTGGTTTCAAGAACTCTGCTGGTAGAGTAACTGAAGAGCTTTTGGAGCGTGGGGACCAGCAGAGTTTTACAGTTCCATACACAGTTTTATTTAGTATGTATGTAGAATCACCAAGGAACTGGTGTGTTAACAAAACCCTGGTGTAGAACAGAAACGCTTACCCATGCCCAAAGATGATGGCAAGGTTGACTCCTGCTTGTTTGCAGTGTGCTTGCAAAGGCCTGATCCTGGAAAGCCAGGAGCCCCTGCAGGAGCCCGCAGCTCCTAGTGCCAGCGTGAGGGTTTAAAACCATTTAGCACTCCATGGCATGGACTTAGAATTTGTTTGATAGCGAAGGCTGAGCTTTTCAGCTACATAATTGCACAGTGCCAGATAAACTCCACGGTCTCTAGTTCTTTCTCTTGGTGTTGGTTGTTCTTTTTTTTTTTTTTCTTTTTTCTTCTTTTCAACGTGTAGTGGTGCCTTACCCCAAGGCAGAAATCTCCCCCATGTTAAGTCTGAATGCCTTGGCTGCGTTCTGGAGAAACTGTTTGGCAGAGAGAAGAGAGACTTTTTCCCTCCAAAGCCTGAGGGTGTCAGCGTGGTGGGGCATCCAGCAGAGCTGATGTAGCAGTGTGCATTTCCTTCCACACATCACCGTTTGTAGTACTGTGATCTGAAAAGGAGTGTTTGTAAATCATCTGCTGCTCTTTTTTTTTTTTTTTTTTTCCCCTCCAGATATCCTGTATTCAACCCCCTACATTTCCCACGCTTGAAGGTACTTGTTTTTATTGTGTGGCAGGCCGTGTCTTAACTTTATTGTTAAGGCTTTTTTATTTGTTGCCAAAAGTCAATTTGCTATATTTTGGAGATCTTCATTGCTGAGAGAGAACGTGTTGCTCAGTGTTCCTTTTTCTCAGTGGTAGCTTCCAGGGCTCCCGTGTTGCCGGACAGAGGTACAGTGCTAGGAGCGAAAGGCCATTAGCCAGGACTGCTGTTGAAAACCATCCATCATCATACCAAGGCCTCAGCATGAATGTACTCTTTACTATGTAAATTAGGATCAGTTCTTTTTGAACATCTTCCAAATATTCAGAGCTATGACATTATAAAAATATACAATAATGTGTCCCAGTCTTCCATTCTTCCCAAGTGAATTGCATGTTACTTTGTTCCATGAAAAATTCTGAACTTTTTTCCACCCATTTTATTAATTGCTTATTCAGTTAAATATTTATTAATTCTCTTTGAAGTCTAGGACACTCACTCTGAATTACGCAGTTTCCCAGATGTCATTAAATATTTTGAAAAGAGGGGCACTCCCAGGAAGAGGGGACAGCCCTGACTGTCACTGGTCAACTGTTTCCCATCTAACACTTGAACTGAGATTGAGATGGGAGTCTAAGGAGCACAGGCCTACTGTTTTGGATAACTGGATTGGGTAGAATTGGTAAGGTGCAAAAAGTAGGTGTGTTTCAGTACGTCACAGAAAGGCCCAAGTTGTTGAAATGTTCTTGGGTAGATAGCCAGGATAAGAAAACGTTTTGAGTCTGATTCCTTTTTGAAGAACAGGAAAGACAATTTTTTTTCCTTTTAAGTTTCCATTTAACCAATAAATTGCACTTTTTGAAGAAATGACCTGAAGCAGACCCTGCGTTGGTCTAAATCAGTATGGGACATGGGACTTCTGCTTCATTTGTGGTGACTCGTTTGGTCTTTTCCATCAAAGATGTTGCCCTTTTAATTGTTACTTAAAATTCATTGATCAGGTGACACTGTCTATATTCTCAAGATAGAGCCCTCCACCTGAACTCACTTGGGTCTGCTCACTTAATCAGAGGAGACTGGGGGTTTGGGCTTCTCCGTGCTTGTAGCTGAAAGGTGAACAGCAGCAAGACTTTACGTTTAAAGGTAGCTGGTTACTGACCAAGCATCCTAGTGACGTTTATATGGTGGATGTAGGTTTTGGGAACATTGTTAGTTTCTTTATCTCCTGGGATTAAAAAAATTAGATCATTTAATTAGAAACAGAACGGAATACATCTAAATATATAGCTGTAAAGCCAGATACTCAATTCTTTATAATTGGCTTGCCATGTACTTCACAATATACTAATAGAAACACTCGCAAAAAAGGGACCTACTGGTGTTTATATCATCACAACAAAAGTAGTTAAATTTTTGCCATGAAAAAGGGAAATTAGTTTTTGTTTCTCTGGATGAAAATTTAGAGGTTCCTGTGATAGAAGACATTTTAGTGCTGTTAGGGCATTTTAACTTTGCTCTTCTTTTCGTGGTAGTTAGTCTGCCTTTTTTTTTTTCCTTTCCTTAAGTGAAGGGGAGGGAAGGAAGCTTGAAGTGCAGAGGAAAGAGTAAATTTTTGTAATTTTATATTGTAGCCAGGAAGGAGTATTTCTGAGGACAATGTTTTCTTCTGCTCATTACTGTTCTTTCCAAACTTCTGCTTTGTTCAGTGGGACAGAATTTCCAGAAATTTTAATTGTTCCTCAGGGATTTAACTGGATTTGTATTTGGACCTCGGTCGCTGGTGTTCTGCCTTCTTCGGGATCTTATAGTTGTCTTCTGCTCATGCTTGTGCCAAAGATATTTGACAACTCTTGAGTTCGGCTTCTGCAGTGATGGAGGAAATGTGAGACTGTTTCTCTCAAGTTGCTTTCCTCTAGTGGTAGAAGTCAGCATTTGGCTGTGACAGTTCTCCTTTATTTTTTTGGCAGGCAGTTCTCTGACATTCTTGTTGCTGAGATCATCCCCACTAGGGCTTTCAGAAGAACATCTGACTGGGGCTCAAATTCTTCACCTTCTGCTGTTGTGACCATAGAGTATGTTACAGGAAAGGTCTCAGTCCTTTACCATTAATAATTAATTTGCTTCTAGATACCTTTTGTTGACTCCAAGATCTGTGAATTTGTGGTTTCTTTCTTTCACCGTGATTTGGTTTCATGTTGAGGGTGTGGGTTCTTTTAATCCCAAGGATAATTTAAGAGAAGAAAAGTATCATTAAATTACTGCAGCCTGAGTCAGAGTTGGTCTGTGAGTTTAGTTCCCTGGCCTTCCCACACAGCATTTCCGATATGCAGTGAGCTGAGGGTGTGCAGGAAAGACTGTAGAGTGACCTAGATACTGTTTAACTCTTTACTAATGAGTGGCTTTCTGACACTGGATATGGCCATTACGTCTTTGGATTCTCAGTCCTTTTCTGTGCCATAGCTGTATCCATTACATTTTCCTGTTTCTGAGTGGTTTTCATAGAAAATATTTTAAGTTTTCTATTTGGATTGGTTTAGACATCTTGTTTAGATAAATTGATAGGAAAAATTAGTAAATGAACTATTTTAGAATCTGAAGCACGGGTGCTGAGATTCGTCCTCCGTATAAGTTACAGCTTCTTTCAGATAGTACTTTATCACTCCTAAGAGAAAAGTTTGTTCTGCTGCCCTCTTGCAGGCAAAGAAATAGTCATCTCGGGCCCTCGATAATAAAAAAGGTCTGTAAAGTCCACAAACACTGTGACCACGTCATAGAAACTCCCTTGTTGGCGTATGTTGTTGAATCTGTTCGAGAAAGGTTGTGATACACCACTAACCTCGCTGGCTTTGGGCTTGCCTGTCAGCTTTGCTGTCGTGCAGTGGCTGGTTGATTTTTCTTGGCTCTGTATGAGAATGTGTTTTTTGAATAGTCCCTTCTGTGGCTGCTGGTGCTCTGGGTTCGTGAAACCGCCAAAGGGCTGCTCCTTTTAAGAAGCTTTGAATCCATGTCTGTTTAATGTAGATGCCATCCAAGCTTGCAGTTGATACAGCCAACTGGAGGACCCCAATTTTCTTTGAGCCCAGTTGACCCAGTCTTAAGTCACCCCTTTGCATAGATGCTTGTGAGTTGGGTTTTCCCTGCTAGGCTGGGATTAACCTCCCTTGTCGATGTTCTTCACTGTGAACCCCAGCAATCCATGTGCTTCCTTGGCCACACCAGCCAAAGTGCAGCCTGGGACACTGGATTTATCCTTACATGGTGGCATCTGACACAGTCATTATACGAAAGTCCCTGGAAATAAGGGTCTAGGGGATCACATTAGTTTCAGCCAGCTCGGGTACATTCTATGTGACAATCTGTTAGTGGGCAGTGTGCTGTGGCTGCAGGTCTGTCTGCAGCTCGGGGCTAAGAGCAGGCTGAATGTGCGGTGGTTCCAGAAGACTTCAGTTGTCCTTGGCTAGCTGCTCTAGTGATGGGATGAGAACAGGTTAATGGTGTTTTTAAAGAAAATGGTATATTTAAGCTACCAAAAGCAAATTTCCAGATAAGTGTCTATTACATTCTCTTTGCAAAACTGCAGAAATCAAACTCTGGCTCCTGCTTGCTTCAATCAATATTCAAAAGACTGTCTATCTTAAGCAGTGTGAAATGGAGGAAGTGTCACTGAATATGACCCTGACGCATCAGCCACAAAGGTTGCACTTTAGATTTTGTGCTACAGCTTGTGATTGCTCATCTATCTAAAATTTGGCAACAGATGGGTAGTATTTTTTCTTAATGCATAACACTCCTCTGTCCCTATCTCAGCACTTAATACTGCTGTGGACATCTTTTCAACAGAGCCGGGCAGTTAGAATCAATAATGTGGGAGCTGATGTTTCTGCTCAATAACATACAGCCACTTAAATGCCCTTCTGAAGTATTTTGACCCCTGGAGAGAACTACTTTAGCACAACCATTTTCCCTATTGAAATGGAGATATTTGCTATTCAGCGCAGCTGGGACTTGAGACAAGAGAAGCAGATTCAAATAAGGATCAAGTCTACATGCCGTGCTATTAAGGGGGCAAGGCCTTTGGAAGGTTTAGCAGTGATTTTGAATAATTTGTCCATTTAGTGCTGTTCTAGTATGAATGACATGACGTTACCAGAAATTAAAGGAGATCAGACTCTAATATTAATTGTACAGTTTCTTCATAATTCGGTGTTAATTCCAGTATAGAATAGCTGTTCAAAGCAGGATTTTACTATGAGTATTTCATAAAAGAAACACTGTTAAAATGCAGTTCAGAGGGACTGGAAGTTACTTGAATGTATTGGGTTTTTTGCTCTTCTGCCCTCCAGACAGAAGAGGGGCAGTCAGCGCTTTCCAAGATTGGGTGTTAAATTAATGCAAGATGCAGGTAAGAACAAATAGATATCTTTGTGTAGAAGGTATTTTAACCAGCAGGCCAGGTCTTGGATTCATCCTGTTAGCTTTGTGTTGTCTTAATATTACAAAAACAGAAGGAAAACATACAAAATATGCTGACATATTTTTAAAAAGTTATTGATGACAGGCATTATTCCAATGACCAAACACCTTTCATACCAGATAAATGTGAGAACAAGCACTATATATGTGTGTGTACATATATATGTATGTGCTTGTGTATATGTAGCTTAGACAATATGCGAGACAGTTTTTGGTTTTTTTTTTTTTTTTTTGTAGTTCAGAGTTGACAGATGGGTCAGGGTTTAGGAAATGGGATGTGGCTGAAAGTGCCCTTGTACTTTGGCAATCTCAAATCCCATGGTTTTCAAGACTGTGCCAACATGTTCTTTGGAGTGTCATTTATTTAAACTGAGGGTATAAGACTTGGTTAGCAACCTTCACTAGAAGTGAAATTAATAGGCAAGAATAAATTAAAGAGTAATCTTCTGCAAGTATACAGGCTTGTAGCATGAATAGGTCTCTATCCAGCTAGGAGGTAGACTAACACTAGCTAGGATTGTAGGCAGAATAGCACCTTTTGATTTATACTGTCTGACTAAAACAGGGGAAAAAAGTATTGGGAAATGTTGATAAATAATTTTATTTTCCCCTTGCCTTGTCCTTAATTCCCTCCCACAAGAAAAGGAAATATGCTTAGGGAAAGCCAAAATACAGGACAATGCATCATACGATGACAATGACTGAATTTGGCTTCCTTGGATGGAGGAGGAGGAATTGAAAAATAAAAGGTTTTCAGGTAGAGAGACTAATTTATGCTCCCAAGCTGATCTGTACTGTTTAGCACAGGGAAGAGAAAGGAGTTATAAATTATGAATAACAAGAACTGCTCTTTTATGTCTTCTTAGTTTTATTCTTTCAAGCTGTTAGTGTAGGCTCTGCAAAATTGGTGAGGCTGAAATTTGCCAAGATTTATGGTTGGGTGTAGAAATACTGCCTTACTTTCAGATTAAAACAGCTAGCAGTGGTAAATCAATACACGCACGTCTGCAGACTTGCCATGAGCTTGGCTTATAAATACATAGTAGCATTCTTCTGGTTTAATTTCTCATTTTCCCAAATCATTGTCTTGATTAGTGATCGTTTCTCAGAATGAAAAAAGAAGATAAAAGAAATTGCTAGACTGTAGAAATATTCCAGACTTGTAATTTGAATTTATTCGGAACTTTATTATTTTGCTTGCAAATGAAATATGATTTTCAAAAAAACACTGTATCTTTCATGGCTATGTGAAACTGTGGTCTCATATTTTTTTATATTCTTTCTGGGAGCCACAGGAACTATGATAATTTATTTTCAAAGAATATTGCTTCAGTTTTTGCTTTCAGTTGCGTGTGAAATGCAGATCTTTTTCAGTGCTTTACTCTTAACCCAGGTATTATTTGTGTCCACTCTGTAGTGTTAGGGTAAGAGCACAAGAAGGTGAGACCATTTGCTTTCTTAAAATAACATGGCGTTGTTCTTCCACCTTGTAGCTGTAGGAAACTGGAACCCCTTCCCATATACCTGAATAACCTTGTCAGTAGATGTACTGGCAAATTCCTGCAGAAAATGTAGGTTATCCTATGTTTTTTTGAGTAAGAACGATTCTAGTACTAAAAATTGGCTAAGCCAAGAATTCCAAATATCGTTACAGTTATTTATCTCTTTTTGTAAAATAAAGATTCTCCATAATTTGATCTCCTAAACTGGATGCTGAATGAGACAGGGTAGAAAAGTGCCGCCTGCTTTGTAAGGCAGGAATTCAGAGGCAGACATCTTGATTTTTTTCTAACGTTGTAGCATTTACTGATAGTTCCTTGTGCAAATGTCTTCATATATGTTAGTTGGTTTGTGATAATTTATGATAATTCTGAGATTTTTTGTTTGTGACTATCTGAGTAACTGCACAAATCATTTATTATCAATGATCCTCAGTTCAGCATCTTATGGTAAAATTTTCTATAATGCTTTCAGTGTAAGAGTACTTAATATAAATTACAATACAGTATATTAGAAGTAGAATAGTAGCAAATCGCTTTCTAAACCATTCAGTCTAATTTATGCACATCACTTCATATTCCACCCAACTCTGAAATATTTTTCTTAAAGAACAATGCCACATAATTTATAAGAAAAATGCAGAGAGATCTTTCCCTAATATTGGTCATCAAGCTCAGTAGAATGTTGGCAGGAAACAACACTTTTAATGTCAACCAGCTTTTGTGCCCCTGCGAACAGATATTTGACAATGTAACGTAACTCTGGGTAGTTCATACCTTTTAAAATACTTTGCGTATGAGTTTTCAAATGGGTAAATAGAAAAATTGCCTAAAAGCGTAGGCAAAAATAGGTTATGAAGTATTTACGTAGCTCTGCTGAACTGTTGATTTCATAAACTGTAAAGATGATGATAAACATAAACAGTTTCCTTTTCTGAAAGAATAGACACTATAGTTAATGCACTACTGTGATTTTTATTTTCTTTTTCTTCAGTTTAGGAGAAAAAAAGCTATGGCTACTTAGACGATACTTGCACTTCAAAGTGTGTCAAAGAGGGAAATCCGTTTGTGTTTCTGATAGGTTATTTATCCTGCTTAACCTATAAACTGTGAAGTAACAAGGCTACTGAACTGATAGATAGCCTAGCAGATGGTTCAGAGATTATGCTAAATCACCTCCGCTTGTCAGAAGCCAGGCTGGGTTACTGCAGGGACAGTGGCTGCAAGAAACACGGAAGGGGATCATTATTCTGTTTTCTAACAAACTGAGGTTTGTTGCTTGAAATTCCATTTTTCTTCACAGCAGGTGACATCTCGTGTCTTTACAGTTAAAACAGATACGTAATCAACAAATTTAGGACCAGCATGTTAGTATCCTGGCTTTCATAAGAAGCATTTGGATGATGAGAATCTTTAGGTGTCTATGAAATATGAAAGATGGTCTCCTGCGCAGTGCAAAAGTGCTCTGCCGCTTTCGCTCCTGTTGCTCTCTCCTTTTTCAGTGTCTAGAGCTGTTGCTTTGGTCTCTCCCTCCCATCAAGTCAAGCATTATTACCTTGCTAGCCTAGGAAAGATTAAATGGAAATTAAATACCATGTGATTATTAAGAAAAATCATGTTGCAGCTGAGCAAGGATAGGCCAAGATTTAGGGCTTTGTAAAAAAAAAAAAAAAAAAATCAAAAAATCTCACCCTGAAGAGTGGGTGATTATTAATAATAGTTCTGCCAAATATCTGTATTCACATTCTCAGTGGAGCGACTGAGACAACAGATGCCAATAAACTTCTCAGAGCCTAGAGATGAAGTTATGGGTTCATCTGTCTGAATTTGCCTTTTTTTTTTTTTTCTAAATTAACAAAAAAGCCCCAAACCAAACCTTACGTGAAGATTTTATACTTAGGTTTTTAAGTCTCTCATTATTTCATTCTATTGCTGTTGTGTTTTCCTCAAAGTAGCATCAGTTGAATTCTTCTCGATGCCTGCTAGGGAAGAATACAAGAGCCGCCCTCTCTAACTCCAAAAGCTCTTTGGGGACAAGCCTTCATAGATTTTTATTTTTATTTTCTTTCTCCATGATCGTGTCATCATAGTACTGAAGAATAACTGTTTTTTTCACATATTGCAACATTCTTAACCTTATAAACTAAAACAAAATAAACATGCCATTACTTTATTTGTTGATTTTTATATTGACAGAGAAAACACCTCTGCAGGGAATTGTTGGAAATCTGTTGGTTTAGTACACACTAGAAAGCTCCGTTAGGGATGCTCTTTTAGTGTCAGCTGTAATGTGTCTTAAACGTTTAAAATACTCAGAGATACTAAAAAAGGCAATTTTCCTCAGTTGTGCTAAATGAAAGGGCATTGTACAGTGGGTCGAGCTTTTAAGGTAATCAATTTGTTGTGCAAAAAGGAACACACTAATTGAAAATCCTTTGCAAAATGTCATAAAAATAGCTGTAGGATGTTAACAGGACTTTTTCCCCTTGACTTTCAGTCACCTTCTAAGGAATGGGTAGAGTTTCTTCACATCTCTACAAAGCAAGAGGAAGCAAACATTTCCTGATTCTAAAAACATTTCTCTATCCCCACAGCTCATCCTCGGCTAAACCAGGAAATAGCTACTCTTAAGAAAAACAAAATGGGTGTCTGAAAAATAATAATCTCCAAAATCTTCTTCCTGTGTGTCACTTTGCTATTTGTTAGAGTTTTCAATTCCTGTTTCTTTTTAGCTATGAAGTAGTTACATTTGTGTAGAGCTGGTACACTGTAAACCAAATATGTATTCATAAAATACCACTTTTTATCTGCTAAAATTAATACTGCCCAAGAAACGGAGAAGGCATTTGTTCACACTTCACCAAATTGTGTACGTCCATTATGCTGAGCATCTGCTCCTCTAATGATGGGTAACTGTAAGAGCTGATAGTATGTCTGGTTTTGCTACTTTTGATTACTTCTTAGTGAAATCTGAAATTGTATCCTACTGAGCCCGAAGAAAAGATGATTTATTCCAAAGTAATACTGGTTTGTACTAGTATTGGTAACTGCATCAGTAATGATGATGATATATGCTTTTATGCACTGATTCTTAATGAAAACACGAATATGCAAAAATTAAATGAAGAATGAAAGGTAGAGAGGTTGTGAAGAAAGCTTTCTTGGTATTGTGAAGAACTTACAGCAGGGTGTAAGCGAAAGATCTGTGGGATTGGGGTTTTTTGGGGGAGTGTTTTGTGTTGGTTTTCTTTTTTTTTTTTTTTTTTAGTACACAGATCCTAACTCATCAAGAATAGTCTTTACAGTAATGGACAACATGTAGTTTTAATCATGTTGTAAAGACTGTCAAAATAGTAGTTGGCTTCTGTAATAATAAATTCTAATTTATTTGGAGGTATTTTTTGTCTCACAAGTAAAATAATAATAAACAACAATGAGGACTTACTTGGATATTTGGGTATTTTGAAAATACCATCTTTCTCTCTGAAGTACCAGAGAGTCAGAGGGACATTTACTAAGAAAAAAGGGAGCTAGCTTTGTGTCAAAGCCACATAGGCATTGAAAAGAGTGTCATCAAAGCAGTGTTCTAACTTTTAATTTAGGTTCATATTTTGCAGATACTGAAAAACATAATCCAGTGCCTGAAATATGGCACATCTGGCTGAGCTGATTAACCCAGTGCTTGAATATCTGAGGCTAGTATAGGAAATTTTGCTGAATGAAGCAAATTAGCCAATTCTTTAACAATTTCAAAACACAACTTCTGCTAAACTAGATTGTGCATACCCATTTACTGTGCAAATAAAAATAAGAAACGTATAACTGCAACTTTTAATGTAATGTTTAATTATGCACTAAAAATGATTGGTCCCGCTTTTGGTGGTAGGGTACTCGTTTTGTTCTGGTAGCAAATCTTGAGGTTCATGATGGCCATAAAGCAACTGAGTGATTGCAAAGAGTTTCTCAAAGAACAGTGTGTCTTCCAACAACAGAAAACAAAATACGGACAAAATGTTCTCAGCAATGTCTACGCTAGGGCATAGATGTGGTGAAGAAGAATTTAAAAATGGAAACCATATGGTTTGATTCTGTTCTCCAAACTCAGTATTCTGCTGGATTAAATAAATTTCTTCGTCAAGTTTTTGTTAAGGTAACATTTACCCCTAATTGAATAGCAGGATTAGAGTAGGCTGTCACAAGGACTAGCGGTATGGTATTGACAATTATTTTCTGAAATTTCCCTTATTGGGAAATCAAAACTTTGATACATGCAGACACAACCCCCCCCGTGTTTATCTAAGCTTAAATGGGAGCAAGAGCTTCAGGTTCGGTACACCGCTTTCCCAAGATGCAGCAGAGAGAGGGAGATACGGGAGCCAGATAAAAACCTTTTGTATTGCTCAGAGGTGTTTTTTTGGATCCAGCAGAGAAGATTGCTGGGGCTGATTATGTTCCTTGGCTGTGCTGTTGGCTTCAAAATGCCCCAAACACTGGAAGAGCAGCGAGGCATGGGAGCCAGCTGTACCAAGTCAGCTCTTGCTGACTACTCCCTTGACTTTTTTCTTCTGGTACAGGGATTTTTCTGTGCTCCTTTTGCACTAGGTGGTATAGAGGAGCTGAGAACTGCAACGTAGGTGGGTTTTTCCCATGGACTGCTTAGGTGCCTTCTCTTCAGGTCTCTCTTCAGAATGGGTTGGGCTTCCACATACTCAATGAGTGAGATGGACTGTGGTGGGGACTTGGCTATTAAGAGCGTTAGTTTCATGTAAATGTTTGAGTTGTACTGTTCAAAACAGAATACTCTGTGTTTGGGGGGGGGTGAGGATTCTCTCTTAAAAGGCGCACATCACTGATTTGCAGAAGTCAGTTTTTATTACGTGCATTTATTTAGGGTCGTACTAAAGGCTAATATTCCCTTTGAAGCAGGAATTTACTGTATTTAGGACATATGCAAGGTGCCCACTGACCATGTTGTACTGAATAAGACAATGTTTGACTAAGAAAGTTGTTTTTTCTTTTTGTTTGTTTGTTTTTTAAAAGCTGATTTACAGACTAAGAATCCCTACCTGCACGTTCTTTTTAGTATTACAGTTAGCATACAGGAGTTGCTTCGGTAGTATTTGCTTTATCCATTTTGTTCTAGTTATTTAGCCTAGCCTAAAGTAAGGTTTATTTTGATGTGGATCCATTCAGCAACCGCAATGTGTTTTAGGATTAACTGATCAGCTCTCCCCCATGACCCTCCTTGCCGGATCTGCCTGTTTGTTGTGCTCTCTTGTCTCTGGGTCACCTCATGAGAATATTGCCTCCCTACCGAAATTTTTACGTTCAGCCAGGTTCTCTTTCCTTTCACAATTCTACCTGATAGTAAGTTCATGTACTCAGAGCCACTTATATGTTATGAAATCCATGCCTGGTTTTACCACATGATTCTGGCTCTTGGAAATAAAGAGCATTCCATGAAGGGCAGTGATAAGATGCTAAGACGTGAAAATTAATCTAGAATAAACACAGAAGATATGTCGCATTGTTTCTGCATGGCAGAGGAGTTCTGACAGCACTGCAGTAATGCAAGGGATAACAGCAGGATCTCTAGGAATGCTCTTTTTACAGCTGGACTAGACTTAGGCAAAGAGAGAGCACTGCTCATCTTCAGCACAAAGTTCTGGACGGTTCAGGACGCAGCACCTAAGCAGCTCTAAAAGGCAAGGGCTTTCCACGGTAGCAGAGATCCATCCGGTGCGTTAGTGTCCGAGTCAACATCAGGTGGTAGAGAAACCCTTCAAAGCACCAGCTGGAAGACAGTTTGAAAGTCCTGCAAAGGGGAAAGCACTGTGAGCTTGGTGGTATGAGGTATATTACATTAAGCTACTGCAGGCAAAGATTTGAACAATTCATTCCAGACAACCCGTATCAAGCCTCTCACTGCCTGTTCTAATTGTACCTCCCCTAATGCACACACAGATAAGTTCTTTCAACACTCAAAATAGCACTTGTGGCAGAAACTCCAAGCTACTTCGTTCCCCATTCTTTGTCATGCTCATGATGGCATCTTATCGCCCTCACGTTTGCAAGTATGTTCGTTATACTAGCAGATGTACAAAGGGAGAAAAATAAACACTGGTTCGGTTTGATTCACGTACTTAAGTTTTCTGAGGATCCTTTTCCTTCATCATCATGGAAGTCACCAAGAGTGGGCTTCAGAGATGTTTTAAATGTCGAAAGTATTCCTAGCTATTTGTAATAAATCTGTCAGTGTGATTATTTGCACTGGGTTTGACCATGTTGCTGAAAAATGTGATTTTTAAAAAGTACTTGTTAATACTTTTCTTCAAGCTTTCCACTTCAAAAGTATCTAATAGTAAGGTATGGTGCTGTGTTTTGACATCCATGTTGCCTGGTAGTAGATCTTAGGGCAGCTGAGTAGGTGGGGTTACACAAAGAGAGTGTAATGGGCAGCAGTAAGCATTATCCTATTAAGGAGCAGTTCTGTTTATCTTCCTAACTTGGCTTTTGAACAAGTTCGTTCTTTATCTTGTATCCAAATACACATTTGTATTGGCGTTCTGTACTATAACGATAGTTTGTACACTGGTACATAGACTGTTACTGAACATACCCCTTTTAATCCCATAACCAATGTACTCTGGCAATTATTTACCTGCCTCTTACTCAAGCCTTCTCTTCCTTTATATATTATAGAATCACAGAATGTGTTGGGTTGGAAGGGACCTTTAAAGGCCATCTAGTCCAACCCCCTGCAGTAAGCAGGGATCTCTTCAACTAGATCAGGTTGCTCAGAGCCTCATCAAGCCTGGCCTTGAATGTCTCCAGGGATGGGGCCTCCACCACCTCTCTGGGCAACCTGTTCCAGTGTCTCACCACCCTCGTTGTAAAGAACTTCATCCTAATGTCTAATTTGAACGTACCCTGCTCTAGTTTAAAACCATTGCCCCTCATCCTATCACTACATGCCCTTGCAAACAGCCCCTCCCCAGCTTTCCTGTAGGCCCCCTTCAGGTACTGGAAGGGGCCATAAGGTCTCCCTGGAGCCTTCCCTCCTCCAGGCTGAACAACCCCAACCCTCTCAGCCTGTCTTCACAGGCGAGGTGCTCCAGCCCTATGATCATCTTCATGGCCCTCCTCTGGGCCTGCTCCAACAGGTCCATGTCCTTCTTGTGCTGAGGGTTCCAGAGCTGGACGCAGTACTCCAGGTGGGGTCTCACGAGAGTAGAGTAGAGGGGGAGAATCACCTCTCTCGATCTGCTGGCCAGAGAGGTGATTCTCCCCCTCTACTCTGTTAATATTAGTTAACATTGATACAAGTTCTGTATAGAAAAGAGATGCAAAGCTGAAAGCATCTTTCCATCTCTAAAGATAAGTCATACTAAAGAGAAAATGTGTTAACAACACAACACTCAACTCCCCCCCCCCCCCCCCCCCCCCCCCGCCCAAATTCCCAAAAAAACACCTCTGTTGCTGCTGAACATTTATTTGATGTTATTTTTGGGAGAAAAATAACCTACTTAATAAGAAATACCTAGTTGCTTGTCACCAGCCAGATTAGCAATTATTTCTCAAGATTAGCACTTAATTTAAAAGAAAGCATATTTTAAAAAACTGCTTCAGAAGAGAAGGAATAAGCAATCACCAGTCACTGTAGAAGTGATTCTGCCAGCCATGAGAGATGTGCCCTGCCTTAGGTAGACTTACTATGTCTCACCAAGCATGCAGTAAGGCTTTGGAGCAGAAGATTAGCCTCAGCAGGGTGCCTAAGATAACTAGATACGCATGAGCTTTGAGAGGAATGATGATCCTCAGGCAAGACCTACCACCATAGGCATTTTTGGAATGTAAGTTTTCTCTTGCTTGCTATATTTCTTTTTGTAAGCAGGCAATACGTATTAGTTTGCGCCATGACTCTGATGTGTTTTATAGCTCATTGATTTCTGGTGGGTCCTGGATTGGAGTTGCACCTAACAAATAAGCAGTTGAATGCAGGAGCCTGTGTTAACAGCAGTATTAGGACTGCAGAATTCGGGAGGAAGGAAGTAGATTGTCATGGTGGTGAACATTTGAAGGAAGCACTTAAGAGGAACTGCAAGGACTAATTTCCCCTGATATCAGACCATGTGGTGGGAGCAAGTAGGGGATGTACCCCTCTGCCCGGGCTGAGGTGGGGTAAAACGGCATTTCTGTGCTTCTTGGCATGGCAGGCACTTGGGAGGAGTATTCACAGGGAAAATCATAGAAGCAATCCTGGCGATAGCTGCTATTGTTATACGGGTTCTCCAAATCGTTCCTAGACTCACACTGCTGAAACTTCTTGGCAGTCTCCCATGGCAGCTGGTTCCTTGCAGGAACCGTGCTATCTAGGACAGTGGGTTAAATCACTAGTGGTCTTGCACATTGGAAGATGTACAACTGCATAAAGTGGTTGTAAAGAACAGACATGCAAACACATGTTTATGGGCTGGTGTGCGTCAGCATCTGTGGGCCAGGGCAGTCAATAGCCAGTCCCTGCCTCCCCTCCCTGACCAAACTGGCTGAGGGTTGCAGGTACTTTGTTTACATAGGTACCCAGTGCTGTAGTTTTATACCACCACCACTTTCTACACTTTCAAGAACTGAAACAGTAGCAGTAACAAGATCATCTTTCAGAGATTTTTTTTTTTCCCACAAAAGGTTATGTAGCTCTTCGCTTTAAGAAGCTTAGTGAAGGTGATAGGGTATGGAGAGTGCTGGCCATCAAGTACAAGGCTGGGTCCAGGCAACTTGGGGCGTAAGAGTTCAGTGGATCTTGAAGAGCGCAGTCCCTGAACAGTTTGCCTCTCTTATTTATAGCATGTGTGTTTACTCTGCACTCTGAAAAATTCTGGAGAAAGTTTCAGAAGTTTTGACTTAGAAGGTATAGAGCTTTCCAAATGGAATGATGTATTTGGAAAACAAGTGTCACTAATACTACTCCCAACTATCAGGCACAATTTCTATTGCTTTATTACAGCTTCTAGCATAGTATATTTAGATATGCACTGATTTTCATTGACACACATTTTTTAGGCTATAGGTGGATAGTTCTATTTTATATCAGTATAGATGCTCACAGCTTCAGATACAGTAAGGAAGCCAACACCTAGTGGCTACTGTCCCAGGTTTACCCCCTTGCAACTATTTGAAGCCATACAAAAACTCACGGAATGAACAGAAGGCACTTGAAACTGTTCACAAAGAGTGATAACTGCACTGAAACATGTATTCAAATGTTCTTTAAGGGGAAAGTACTTTGTAAATAGGCTTCATCCTTGAATAACTGTCACTTTGCAAGTGATTTGAGTACTCTTAACCAACTAAGCTTAACTTTGTTAGGCTTCTTACATATTTTGACAAACTTTCAAGACTAATACAGCCACTGCAGAAATTGTGTTAGTTGTCATTTGAAATAGTATCTTTTTGAAATGATACTCACTCTGTGGAAGTTACATTTAGCAGGTGAACCAGCAAAACCTTTTTCTTCCCTGAATTCCGCTTTCTTACGCTGATAACATTTCTCATAACTTTCAGTTCATTTTGTGTTCTTGTACAATGATAAAGAACCTCTTGGCACACAGTGCTTAGGTATACCTCGTAACGTATTAAGTTACGTTATATGCTCATGTGAAAACAAACTCGTGTTGCATCGTTTCTGTCTTGTATCAGCAGCGTGTCAAATGTAGTTCACAAGCAAAGGGAGGAGGCTGTGGTAGGGAACTTGGGAAACCTGGGCGCTCTTTCCCATTCCACTGCAGGCCAGGCCAGTGGCTTTACTGAAATTTAAACTGGTATTTGACTTCCAAGGAACATTGCAAGTTTTCACCAGCAGCAACAAATTCTACTCTAAATTTGATCAAAAAACCTAATACTGATAAATTTTGCAAAGCGCTTCAGAAACAGCAGTCGTTCCCATAGCCGGGATTGCTGTCTGCCTGTTTCCCAGGCTTAATTGCTTTTACATCTCTGGGTGCTCACCTTTGGACTGCGTAGCAGATTGCCACCTGGAATACCCAGTTACTGAGAAGCTGAGGAACAGGCAATGAATGTGTTTTTCTTTAAAAAAAAAAAAAAAAAAAAAAATAAATGGAAGTTTTCCTGAGGGATATTTTGGTTTTAGTTGAAATTGTTTGCATTTTAATTTTCCATTTTAAAAATACAGAAAATTTGTTACCGCCTTTGCTGATCAGCTTTGGTAAATCTGACTTGCACTTGTCACAGAGTTTTTAATCTTTTGCAGTGGGAGGGGGAAGAGATAGCTAAGGTGGTTTTTTTGTGTTTATTTTTGTTTGTTTGGTTGGTTGGTTTTCTCCCTCTTGTGCCGTGTTAGTTAGCAAGCCTAGCACTGACAAGGCAGTTTGTCTGCTTTATCTGGTATCTATACTGAGAGAGTCCAAGCTTAGTCTAAAATGTGGTTTCTTGTACATAGCAGGATTTCAACTGTGTTGTATTCTTTTCTGTAGAGCACATTTTCACTGGCTTGTTTTGTGATCTGCTTTGCCACTAAGAACACAGGGGCAATAGAACAAGATCATGCTTGAAATTGTTGATCTTTATAATCACTTCTATCTACAGATGAGGTTTCGCTATATAATTATGTAGCCTATATATTATTCCATTTTGTTAAAAGTAAAGGGTAATAGGATATAAAATAATGCGAATTTGGTATCTGTTGTAATAGGCTATTTTTTTCTCATTTTCCTTACATATGTATGATACATTTTAGGTATGGGAAAATTGTGTCCACGAAGGCTATTTTGGATAAGACAACAAACAAATGCAAAGGTATGTATGTCTGCCTTTATATTACATTCATCTGAAAGACCTAATTGATTCTGTAAAATACCCTGCTGTTTAATTTTAAGTGCTCTCTACTCCCCTCCCTTTCTTCTTCCTAAACTAGTCTTACTCTTGCCCAGGGTCAGTGTATTCAGTACATTTGTTTCCAGCGGAGCTGGCAGACAGCCAGCGTCAGTGGTGCAGCCAAGCCGGAGTGAAGCTGCCACGCACAGTGCTGGCTGGCAGTTCGCCTCTATTTTAAAAACAAAAATGGAGCTAAAAGCAGCTTTTCCCCTTTTTTGCCTAGAGAAACTAGGGAAGCTTACAGAAGACCATTCAGCTGTACTGAGCATCTGAAAAAATTATATATCGTGGAAATCGGCTCCATTGATTAGAGTAGTTTAAAGCAACACTTAATTACACGTTCCAATCCTCTAATTGTGTTTTGTTATATGCAATTGAATGTATTGGGAGCAAAGAGAGGGTTCGTTTTCACCAAAGTAATTGCAGCTGGAAAAAAAATCTTCAAAGTCCTTTAGATAAGCTGGATACATCAGTTCACTGATTTTTGTCACTCCCTGCAATTACAGTGAGGTTGTATCCCAGCAATGTGCACGGTGGGAGAAGGTGTGGTAGCAGACGCCGAAATATCAGGTTTCAGGCTTTCTTTTTTAAATGAAGAGGATAATTTCTAAGCAAAGTGAAGAATTAAGTCAGGGGGTTTAGCAACGTTAATAACAGTAAAGCTCATGAATGAGCGTAAAGCTGATAGGCAGAGGCAGGAGAGGAGAGTTCATCATTAATTGAGACTCAGTTTTTCTGCAGGAGTTGGAAGCAGTGCAGGGGCATAGCTTCTTAGCTCCCCATCTTAAGCCATTAAGGGGGTGCTGACAGTTCAGAAACAGAAATTCCTAGAAATTTTTTTCCCAGCTTGTATGCAGATGTCATCTGCATATATGGTGACTAGGAAAGAGGAGGTGCCCTTTTCAATTATTTTAATTCATTAATACCTGTGACAGCGCTTAACTGATTTATTCTGTCCGTTCCCCTGGTTCCTGAAGATTTCAGTAGCTCTGTTCAGTGATATAGAAATTCTCACGTTAATGTTTTAAGAGATTTAAGCTGACTTTTCCAATATAGATTTTAAATCTTGCTGGTGAAAAATGGTAACTAACAGTCTGTTGTAACAATATACAGCAAGTTAAGGCTGCAGGGAAGCTCAGTGCATATCACTGAAATTGCAGTAGGAACATAAGCAGACAAAATGCAGAAATCTAACTGGAATTTAACCAAAAGATTGACAGCATCTCTGGCTCTTTGCCAAAAAAACCCCACCACACCATGGGATTTAAACTAACTGGAGCAACAAGTTTATGTATCATCTAGAAGGTGGCAAGGCCAGCTTTGATGGCACGCATGGTATGGGTATGTAACTTTGTCTATATTGCACCCTGCGGTGTGGTGGTGTTGCTGACCTGGGCTGTCATGGGTATGGGAAGCTAGTTTTGCCTTGGCAGCACAAAACTTGATATGAGCTAATTCACTCTGTTTCATGTCAAGATTTAACAGTCCACAGCACCACATGTTACACAGAACAATATGCTGCTTTCTTCAGCTTCTTGGCAGGTTAAATAAGCTTGCACTGATGTACAAGGCTGCTCGAGTTGTTTTTCCCGACTTAAGGACTTTGAAGCTAGTTCAGTTATATCTTTGCACAACCTTTTTGCTCTCAGTATAGACATACTGTAAGAGAATCCTATAACCTTCTGAAGAAATAATTCCATTTTCCGTTCCTCTAGAGCTTTTTTTAATTGTTGGGTTTTTTGTTTGTTTTCCTTCAACCCGACTTAGATATTGGAGAGGGATTTCTTTAGTATTTGGGGCTGTTCATTGGTGGGAAGGAAGGGGGTTGAAAAATGCAGAATGAGGTTTGCGATAACATCTACGGGAAGTAGCTTCCAAACTCCGACTGCCTTTTGGTGAGACTTGAGCATCCAACTCACAGGTTGCATTAAAAATCCAACCTATAAGGTCAGTGTCTGTAAAGACCAAGGGATATTGCTTTTCAGATGTCCTGGAATCCATTAGCTGTACATTGTTGTTCAAAATAAGAAAATAAGTTACTCCCTATATATGGAAATTGTTGCAATTGGCTCTGGGTTTACTTTAACATTTAAAGATTGCATTGTATGTCATAGAGAATGCTTTCAGGACAATTTTTTACATTCTGATTTCAGTAACAACAGTGGGGAAAACTCCCTTGATTTCAGTGAAGCTGAGTTTTCACTCACTTGCTAAATTTAACTCTTTTATGTATATACAATGAAGTAACTAATTCACCAAAAAGTGGGTTAAGTTGCAGTAGATATGCGTCTTTTAAACTAAACTCCTCTCCCAGTTTTGAGTAAGTGACATATAACTTAGAGGCTTATTGACCTCTTACTCAAACTGGACTAAGAATTTAGTTTAGAAAAATGAACAGATTATGCTTTATTTGGTGATCTCTATGAAATAAACTGATGATGTCACATTTGCTCTTAGAAGATAAGTACCAGACAGCACAAAGCAAACCACCATACTGCTTGTTAGCGATTTGGACAAAATCCTGATAACGAGCGGGCATGGAAATTGGTTTGTTCCAGTAGGGTAGGTCCCCACCAGTTCAAGGTTGAAGGACTTTAGCAGATTATCTTTTTGGGACAAAGTGAAAAACTTTGGAGCTCAAATTGTCCCACTTCACAAACAGGAAAATTGTATTAAATAAGCATGCTAGTAGCAGATGAACCGTTTGATTACAAGGTGGTTTCTGTCTTGTTAATGAACTACGTTTTATATTTCAGGTTACGGTTTTGTTGACTTTGACAGCCCAGCAGCTGCTCAGAAGGCAGTTTCTGCTTTAAAGGCCAGTGGAGTCCAAGCACAGATGGCAAAGGTGAGTTAAAAAAACCGGCTAATTCTTGCACTGGGTTGTGAAGATGAAGAAGCTTATATATTAGCAGAGCATCGGCAATGTGAATTTTCAAGTTGCAGGCCCTTTACAGAGAGCACAGTCCTCAAGCCAGAAGATCTATTAAGGTAACAGAATGAGGGCTTTTGACTGCCATATCTCAAATCATCTCAACGAATGAAATAAAGAAACATAGTATGGTAAAGTCTCTAAACTCATCTGGTTGGATTTATCAATTTATTCATGATACTGTTTTTCCATTGGCTTCATCAGAAGAAAGATTAGCAATAAATTGTAAGAACTACAGTAGGCTTAATGTTTTAAATACGTATTAATTCCTGGAACAAGTCAATAGCTGAAATAGTTTACAGCACAAAGGTATGAAAGGTTTTATACGTTGCCTGCTTGTTGTTACTGAGGTTAGCAGCCTTGCAATTTGGGGATGAATTTTTAAACACAACATGTCAAAATTTAACCTTGTGACTTTGTCTTCAGCCTTTCTAGTATATTTTCTGTTAACTTAAGTAAAATTTAAATCTTGGCATTGATGATAGATGTCTTGAAATTCTTAGCCAACTCTTTGATAACCTATTTCTGCATCAGGGCAAACCAAAGCATTAGTAAAAATAAAGAAATACGATCTTTCTTCTTTTTCTGTCGTTTGTACTGATCCTCGCCTCTGAATCAGGTTATTAGCCAAAAGTGATCTTCAGAGCCATACTCTTTCAACATAGAAGTTTCTCAAATCTGTAAAATGAGGTGGATGATACATTAGTAATGATTTTGTCATGTGTTCTTGTTAGGTGAGGTGGCCTGGTTCCAATAGAGTGCCATAAACACCACTACAAATTTATTAAATAAAGAAAATATTACCAATGTAATCTGTTCATATAATTTGTGGTACCCCTTAAAGCAATTTTTTTTTTACTTTGAAAATTATATTCTAATTAAAAGAAAAATCCAGTAATTAAATAGTAATCTCAGAGACTTTTTTTAATAAAGTAGTCTGCCACAGATCTGGCAAATCTTTTGTAGTTATCCATTAGGTACAGATTTTTTTCAGATGAGATATTTTCCACAGTTTTTCAGCTGAGGAGAACAGTTAAGCTAACAACATAAAATGTCTTTGGATGGATTCCAGGGCAACAAAATGGAAACCATATGTTTCATACTTAATGCATGTTTCATTATAGCCATGACACAAACATACATACTTACTGGAAAACACTTGTTTTTTTTTTTTCTTTTCTATCTTTTTATAAGGTTTTATATATGCTTAATAAAGACCTTTTAATCTTTAGGTTTTAGGTAATTTAAAGTATACATTAGATTTTTCAAAGCTTCTGTCTGCCATCTTACAGATAAGATATCTAGGTAGGAGGGGAGAAAAAAGAATACAAAGTCATGTAAATTCATTTTGCGGGTGAATTTTGATGTCTGATTTAATTGTCTTCTTGAGTAGATGAAGAAGCTCTAATAATTCACTACAGTAATCTAATTAATAATTTCTTAATTTTTCCCATGGTATATTTTTCTGACTCATTTCCTCTGACAGTTAGCTGCAATATCGCTAATATTTCTTTCTGTTAGCATTCATGAAAAAAATGTGCACCATAATACCTGACAGTTTTGATTGATTTTTCCGACACCATGTCAAGCCTGGTGGCTTGTGGGAAATCTGTGACTATAAAGTTTGCATTCCAGTGAAACTTGTTGTTCTGCTTCTTAACATGGAAAGAGTGTTTAAATTGTTAAAAAAACCAACCCAATGAACAGTACCACAACAGTCACAAGTGACTAAGAGTTTGAGTGCTTTGATTTTTGTCTATTTTGAGCCGTTTTTTTCTTTTCTGCGCTGTGCTGCTCTCCTTTTGTCTGAAAAATCCGATCTCTGCTTGGATGCTGGGAATTGCCAGTCACTTACAGTTGTTTTGGCAAGATTAGCAAATCAGACTCTTCGCATGCGAGACACCATAAAAGTTTACTTGCATTGTGTATTTAATATTTTATCCTTTTGCATGTTACCACCTGTGCCATGAAGTGGTCTTGCAGTGAAGATGTTTAGGCTTTAGCCTGAATGTCACAGGGAAAGATTTGGAGGACAGTTTCTCGGCTGTCTGGCTCGGATGGATTTCCTCACCAACGACTACAACTGCTTCAGTTCCAAAGAGAAATAAATGCCTCTTGGCAGGATTTGTCCGTGGGAAGGCGTTGTTAATGCGCTGTGCCCAGGGTGTCAGCCAGCAGCACGGCTCCTCAGTATTCTCGCCCTCCTCCCAGATAGGGTGGTAGTCCCTGAAGGGGAAGGAAAATGTTATTGTGTCAGTGAGTTAGAAATTACACACATCAGCAAAAATCACGTACAAATCCTAGTTTAGCAGAAGTGGTTGAGATTATACGTATTAAAACCTTTGTTGTTTGTTTTGTAGAGATAACTTCAAATATTTGACTTTGTGAGCTTTTCCTATCCACGGGGTAAGATCACGCTGTACTCAGCGGTCTGCTTCCAAGTTGACCTGACTCCAGAAAAATATCACCTTGTCCGTTGTGTTTCAGATATTGTTGAGCAGATCGGGAGGGCCTGGGGCCTGAGACATGGCTTCAGGCCACATCCTGCCAGATCTGTTCCAGGGGGTTCACCGTTTGTGGAGAAGTGGCCATGTCTTTATATCATGATGGTAGTGTTAGCGAAGGAACACGGTGTCAGACCATGGCTCAAGAAATGTTATGTCTTCAGTTATTCTGCTCTTCCTGAGAAATGAATTGGGAACGCTTGACTAAGAGCAGCTTGGGAATTGTTTTGCTTTTTGCTGATTAACAGGATCTTCCAGCCGCCGCTGAAAAGGAGATGCCTCCAACCGTTCCTTTTGGTCAGATAATGCTGCTAAGAGCTCACATAAGATGAAATTGCATTGCCAGGGGATGGGAGTAGTTTTTGGATGGAAACTTGAAATGGAGATTATGGGCTCTTGCCCCTCTCCTCTCGTCACACTGAGTATTGCCAGCATTCGCTCTTGTCAGTCATCTTCTCGGTGTGTACAAGTGGCTGTGGAAAGGAATCAGGAGATGGTGTGAGCTGTAGTGGTAGCCCTGGTACAAAACCAGTAGCTTATCTCTTACTCTAGAGATAAGGTACACAAAGAGCAGATACATGTCTCGCAAGAGTACTGTTATTTCTAAGCTAGTTCGTAACTGGCTGAGTGTCTAATTTTTATTTTAATTCATTTTAATTTCTTGAAATGTCTTTAATGTGTTTTGTTTATTGTCCTTGCTCCTAGAGGCGTACTTCAATAATAAGCCAATAATAACAAGTTCAAAAGCTCTGATTTTGCAGAGCTGTGCGTCCTTAGGTAAGATTAGTAGTAGTATTGAAAAGCTCTGCCTATTTTCTTTGCTGGAAATGTTGTTACGGTTGCTGTCAGAGTGAATTTTCTGAGAACTGTCTCTCTTCTCTTCACCCCACAGGTGAAGAGGTGAAATCGGTGAGATAACTGTAGGTTTCTATGTTGTTCAGAGCAGATAGCAAATGACTTTGTGTAGGAAGATAGATGCACAGAGAAAATCTACTGTATATTGGCATTTGGAACAGAGATATAAAACACTGAGAATCTCTAAGGGATGTTTAGAGATGGTGAGGTCTAAATGCTATGGAGATATGAGTCACCTAAATCCTCATAGGTTTTTGACCTTGAACTTAACATGAGGCATTTGGGTCAGTGTCAGACAAAATTCTGTCTCATCAAATGGTATTCAACCAAGTTCAGCTGTAGTTACTGAAGTAACTCTGTTTCAGATGATTGGAAAAGTGGCACTTCTAAGTGGAAAGTTGAATTTAATTCTTATTCTTCTGGATGTACACTAATGTGTAAATATAAAAAGTAAAAAAGAACTACTGAATAAGAATGGTTAATAAAAAACGCGGTTCTTCTCATCTTTCTATCTAGCAAACTTAAGCCAGGAGGAGACCGATTGTGTTTGTAGCCCAGATAAAGTCAGCTAGAGAATATATTGTACTGACAGCGATGTAGAGATACACAAGCCAGCTAGAATACCAGCCTGGCTGTGGCAGCTCAGAATTCGTCAAGTGCTGAACAACTTCTTCCTGGCATGGCAATGACATTTATATAGCCATATTGTCTAGCTCGTGGTAGGTTAACAGATTCCTGAGATAGTATAGTGAAAGGCTTATATCTACTAAAGCTGTTCCCACTGTTACCACTTCTTGCAAAGAGCTTGTAATGTTCTTTGAGCATTGCAGGAAGGATTAACATATGTTCTAGCATTGTCACAATTGTATTTCAGCCCTGTCCTTAAAATTAGTGTAGTGTCCTCCCTTTAAAATGATTTAACCATCTAAGTCCAAAACAATTGCTATAGACATAATGAGCCTGATTCTCCAGACTTTGTTTTTTAAGACCTTGCCTTCCTTCATGTCTTCTCTATTCTCTCTCTCTGTTAATGAGGTTTTTAGTTCTTCCATATGTGCAACTTTGCTATAAGATTGTCAAGATCATTTATAACGTAAGTGATACTCATTCTTTTCCAGTTTGTCCTTTCCTCATTTTTTTTTCTTTTGTATGGAAGCACAAACTTACCTATAGGAAACACATGCCACTTATAATAGAGCCCATGACAGTAGTCCATGGACATGGAAGATTTCTGTGGTCAAAGAAACTTGTTAATTTGAGCCAAGGAATGCTGTTCCATGTACTAATGTGCGTTTTGTGGGGAAGACTCATTATTTATCCATTCAAAGATTTCCCCATTGTTGCACATTTTTAGGATTTAGAGCTTCAGATTCATAATGTTATAATTTCCTCCTCCTTAAAATCTTCAGTTCCACTGACACAACTAAGTATGCTTCTGCTTATATTGTATTAGCTCTCACATTAACAAATCACTAAGTATTTTCAGGTATTTTAGGCTTGTGCAAAAAATTAGGGCCATCTTTGGAATTGCTTCTTATTCAAATTGTGTCAGAAGGATGCCTGTGATAACAATGCAAAGCATGTTGTACCATCATATACTGGCTCTTCCAGCATTCTTAAGGTACAATTTCCATTTTCTGTAGCGGTCTATTGGCCCTCAAAGCAACAGACCAAACTCTCTGAAACTCATTATGTGGGGGTGGTTTTTAGTTTGTGGCAAATATTAGCCTGTCTGAATTGACGTTGATCCTACAGAACCCAGAGATGACATGAATTCATAATCCTTGCATTCTTTACTAATGGTTACAAAGGCAGAAGTGTGAAGCACTTCACGTGTGCTGGTAGCTTTATCTTTCTTTCCAATTAATTTCAATGCAGGAGGGTTTTTTATATTCTAAACTTACTTTAGGTGACTTTTTCCAAGCATATTTGGAAAAGATGAACTGTCGCACTATATAAAGTGTGAACTGCATACAAGGTATGGGGTTTTGGGGAGGGAAAGGCTGCTCAGCTACATGTCCTCATCTCTGTAACAGAAATCAAGGCTTTTCCACAGCTATTAAACATAATGTATTAAAGGCAGTCTTCCTTTATGTTGCTGATGAAGAACATGGTTTTAAGTTAGCAAAAACAAGAAACAGCTAACTTTTATGACTTTTAATAATGTATTGCTTTTTGTACTTTGTCTTCACTGTGGCAACCTTCTGGAGAATTAAATCAGTTTTCATTCCTACAGAGTAAAGTAAGAAAATAAGTTTAGGTTACCATGGTAGCTAGTGCACTTAATCTAACTAGAGAAGGTAGGCATATTGCTATTTTTTTTTTATGCTGCATCTGGGCTTCTGAATGCCAAAGAACAGATGACAGGCAAACAGGAGCTAACTCAAGCAGATTTCTACAGCAGATGTTAGCAACTGTCTTGTAAGAAAAGTTTTGGGTTTTTTTTTACCTAGTTTGTAGTACTTTCTGTAGGCAATAATACTAAACCCTACTCTGTAATAGGCTATTTTAAGTAAATATTATTGATTTTCCTCCTTTTATTTGTAAAAAAGTTTTATGTGTATACATTATAAAATAAATGGAAGGTTAGCCAAATTTTGCTTACCTGGGGGCTAAATGACCATCATTTCAGGAATTGCATTTGCATTAAATAAGTCGGTTAACAACCACTTCCCTTGAGTACACAGCTTCAACCCACAAAAGTCTTATCTCAGTTGCAAAGCAGCCTGCAGCTTGTTCAGCCAAGGGCTTAGTGCTCTGTTGTGAGCCATGTGGGCTTATTCATCTTTCCATTGAAAACAGTGGCATCCACGAGCAACAGGCAGAACTCCCAGGGAGCACCTTGGTGCCCTTCTAGCAAAGGGAAAGCAAGAATGCCGAGAATGAAAAGGGATAGTCTGATTGCAAACTTGAACACAGTGCTTATTGTAGTTAAAAATTCCTTTTCGTACGGTTCTTGTTCCTCTTTGTAGTACAGATGTCCTTGTGAAAATGAATTAAAATGTTTAGCTTCTTAATCATATATAGTGTTTATGCAATTCTGGAGAACAAGTGAAGATTATGGTAGTGATTTTTCCACTGGATTGTCTTGTTAACAGTCTGTGGTCAGACAGTATTAAAACTGTGGCTAAAACAGACATATTTCAGTGAGACACAGGCCAATGGTAAATTTTAAAGTAGTTTCTATACGAAGGCAGACAAGCATTTAATCCCTTCCCTATCAGCCAGAGGATCTTCCATGCTGTGAGCAGTGCCTAGTCACATGTTTCTGAATGGCTATCTGTTCGCTCTGACCTTACACAGAGCAAGAGAAAACAGATGTCTTATCATTTTGCCAAATTTCTTGCTTGCAATTTAGGAACGGTTCCACACGCACAGGGAGGTTTTTGTTAATTTCTTTCAGATGATGGTGGAGCATTTCATATTATGGTAGGGACTCCTGATCACCACTTCTGTACAGAAATGAGAATTAGCAGTTGATTATTCCTGTCCCTTTTATGAGAAATACTGTGTCTTGTAGTCAGCTTATTAAGTTAGTGCTGTAAGTGCTTCTTAGGAATAAGAAATGGGAATGCATTAATACGCAAGGGCACTGTTCTGCATCTTTGTATTACCATGTTCTGCTAGAGAAGTTACGGGCATGCAGCTAAAGCTGTTTGATGAGTAAAGACTGATAGAAACTTGTTGACGTGAACTGCTAAAAACAAGACTTCTAGTTTTCCCTTCCTACATTAGCCCTCAAATTCCCTGACATCGCCCATAGTCTGCAAATATTGAGCACTTTCAGTGTCTTTCAGGACCTGCTAAGGCACTGTTAACTGAGGACACCCTGCATGAGATATGAAGACTCTAGAATTAAGCAGTTTTCCTAAATCGTGTAGAATTTAAAAAAAAAAAAAAAAAGTTCCAATGGTTCAGTTGTTTATAGCTTGCTACCCTAAGTAGGAACCTTTCCGCTGACTCTAGTAATTCTTTTTAATCATTCCCATAAAATAGCACAAATAATTTAAAGAGACTTAAGATTTCTAAGGTGAAAGCGGTTTATATGATTTAATGGATTTTAAGCACAGGAAAACCCCCTACCTTTGAAAGTGCTTAGAATGATTACAGTGTATAGGCAAGGTTTGAGCTGAGTTATGTTTGCAGGTATTTTTGACAGTTTCACTTTTTTGCTGAATTCCAGAATAAAAGTTAGAAACTTAGATATCAAAGGAATTCTTTTTGTCGTCTGAAACAGAACTATAATGCTATACAAATACTATACAAAATTATAATAACCATGTGAATTAAGCTATGGTGAGGCACGTTTTGGGTAATGAAGGAAGTCACAGAACTTAATGTATTAAACTGCTGTTTGCCAGAGAGACAGAGGGACGAGTTAAAGAGTTTGTTTCGCCTAACTTCCTGGATTTTTAACTGTTTAACCATTTTCCATGCCAAAACCTTGTATAAAAGCAAACATCTGTTTGTACGATGCCTTTTGTGTAAGACAGGATAAAGATGGATGGGGAGACCTAGTTGTGGTTGCCATTTGGAAGTCAGCTTGGAAATCCAGCGTGTTCTGTGGGGAAGGAAATGACTTGCTGCTTATGATCTCCCAAAATGCACCCAATAGCTCTTGGTTTTTTTTTTTTTTTTCTTGCAAAGTGAAGAAGTAGATTAAACTAATCTGTCCTGACTGAGTTGGACTTGGTGATCGTTATGGGTCCCTTCCAACTTGAGATTTCTTATGATCCTATGATTTGTCCTGGTAGCTCAACTGCTGCCGCTCCCCAGGGCGGCTGTGGGTTTGCACCTGCCCTGCAGATACAGTCTTGGTGCGCTGTGGAATGTGTTTGTTGGCATTGCAGCCGTTTTGCTCTGGGAGAACTGCAGATGAATGAAATTTCAACTTGTATTCCGGGATTTCAGTGTGACATCCTCATGCATTGGCCGCGTTTTTGCTCTTCCTCTCCCACGTTTGCCGACTTTACCAGTTCTAGCTATGGACATATGTAGAAGTATCTTCAAACGCCCCTTTTTCCACTGTGGTTAGTATGTCCTGCCAAAGGATCAAAAGCAGAAATAACTGAATCCCTGGGAGTATTCAGGCTCTAATAGGCTGACATAGAGAAAGGGTGGAAAGCAGAAGTTGGTCCTTTCCAGTCGCCCATCCAGCACGCATCTGACCAATACCCAGTCTAGTTGCTAATAGAAAATACGGATTGTTTCATGGACTGCAAGTCAAATTTTTCCATTCCAAATTACTTTCTGTTCAGTGAAAGCAATTTCCTTAGCACAATTTCCTCAGATGCACTTTTTTTTTTTTCTCCATTCCTAAGGGATTTGCAATGTGGGTTAGTGGTGAAGTCGCTAATACTCTCTCAAAGTTGAGCATTCCCTTTTCTAACAATGCTGTTACGTGATTTTATGGCATGAAGTTTTCTCTGCTAGGTGGATAGGTACAAGAATTGAGCTTCACAGCAAGTATGGGGAAAGATCTTCATGTGTTACGGTGAATTGCGGTTGGTTTTTGTGTCCCTTTTGGCAAGGAAGGCTCATGATCTCTCACCCTGAATACGCGGCCTGTATAATGCCAAAGTGTGGTAACCCCCTAGGCTGGAAAAGGAGCCCGAGAGAAGGGGAATGTGATCTCCCCAGTTACCTGAATGAACCAGATTGCTCTGACATTCTGCAGTTGACTGAATTTCTTTCTCTATGAGGTGTTACTGAATGTAAGCATTCCTTTTTTGCATGTAAACTACATTTTTATTAGTGTGAACGAAATGGGGCCTTTTTTTATCTTTCCAAATGTTGTCATTTTTAATGAGAAAATTTTTATATAATTCAGATTTTATGTTATTGTAGAATAAAAACATTAACAAATGAGATGAAAATATGCAAAGGGTTGGTTTCCAGCTTTTGTACTATTTTAGGTTTTTTGGTGAAGTTTTAGGAAGTTTGTGCGCATTATATTTTATATCTTATAATAAAAAGTGAAGAAAATCCCATTTTTATCTTTCAAATACTATTCTGAGTTACAGGAAATAAGCTACAAATGCAATTGGGTGATCCTGGTGGCTAAAAGCTCCTATAAAGCTTTTGCTAATAGTGTTCATTAAAGAAGGAAGTAAGCCTACATATATCAAGGTACAAAACCAAATTGATTAATACAATCTAAGTAAAAAACTAATTCTAAAAACATGAAAGGTGGCTTCATTTCACATTCCTACCTGAGAAAATTTGAACTGCATGTCAAAGATGTAACTAGCGTAACAGAGGTTTTCCCATCATAGTTGAAAACTGCCCAGGAATCGATATTAGTGTCAGCTCTGGCCTCTCAGTGAATCCATTTTCTTGTCTTCTCTTTCTGCTGATTTTTCCTAATACGAAAGAGAAATCGGATGTTCTAAGATAATTTAAATCACAAACTTCTATGTGCGATTCAGTGTTTTGGGTGGATGCATATTCCCACTAGGGTAGCGCGAGGCAAAACATACATGGTAGTCCAATGCCATGTGCAATGGACTGTAAAAGGGACTGGCTAGGATAACACCTGGGCACTTGGAAAAGTTTGCGTTTTGTAAGGTACGTGGGATTTCAGTGTGGCTAGGAATTGCAATCATACCAGTGGCATAGCGGGCAGATCAGGAGGATGTAATGGGAACACATTTCCCTTTTATAGGTCCTTTGGTGCTGAAGTTTCGTAAAATCCTTTACAGAAAACTTGAAAGCCCTTTCTAAATGAATGTGAGATTTGGGGTGAAACGCAAATAGTGAAGGTCAATAAGCACAGAATTTGCTTCTCCATTTTTAAGTTTCATTAGTTTTTGGAACATGAGAATTTGTTTCTGTGCCTAAAAGGCACGACCGCCCCTGGCCCCCACTCCTTTTCTTTCTTTGTGCTAGGGAAAACCAACCCCAACTGAGAGGTGGTAACCAGGATAGCAAATTGTTAAATTATGCAATATGCTACGAAGGGTACCGAGATGTTATTAATATAAGGGCAGCCTAAGGACAACATGATGTCTAATCTGTATAAGAAGGTATCACCACCCATACAAGTACAATCACTTTAATAAATGCTTTAATTCCAGTAGGGAAGAGTTGTGGGTTTGTTTTTTTGTTTTCTGCTTTGATTCAGGCTTCTCTGTAAGTCCGTTAGCCCTCTGGTACAGAATGAAAATATGCTAAGGGCTGTGCCAACAAAACCGTAGTTGTTTCAGATCATATAATTCTTAATGCCAAAAAAAGTTCTGCTGGAATATAATGCGTCCTGCACAGACTGAGATCTATACAGGATCCACAATGACAACATCAAGGTTTTGCACAACTGTAAGGGCCAAGTCATCTAGATTTGTGTAGATTAAGAATGTATGTCATCACAGAGCATGGCCAGCAATTAGCAGCATGAGAGGGATGCAAGAGATGCTCGAGAACCACAGCTGGAGAATCTGTAAACACTGGAAATGATCCATTTCAACAAAAATATTTCTTTGAGCTGGAATTTCGTAGTACATACATAGATCACACAAAGTAGGTAGCCTAAGGTCAGGAGAAGGGCAAAGCCGTGACTACCTTTGTCTCTTCCTAACCCCTCATCTCCTGGCTGCCCTCCTCTGTCGTTTTGTCTGTTTCTAGAGAAAGTTTTTGGAAGACTTTTGTATCGTCTGAATGCATAATGTAAAAGTTTGATGAAAACTCAAAAACATTCATGTGTGGGAGAAGACCACTGTCCCACTCACTTCTGTGTGTATCAGCCCATATTTGTGGTAATATTTTGGCAAAGTGCATACTCTTAAATGCATTCTCTCCTTTTATCCCCTGTATTACTTTCAAATTGTCATTCCAATCTTTTACCTTTTTAATTTACACCTGACTTTTTCTAGCCCTTTCCACCAGTCTTGTATTTCCTTGTTTGCTAATTTCTTTCCTTTTCTTGTTTTTGCCTTTTTTTTTTTTTTCTTTCGGGGAAAATCTGAAACATGGAGTTGTAATACGGACTATAAACCAGTCAATTATTCACCTTTATCTCCACTTAAAAATGTCATTGTCAGCAGTAATAGGAGGAGGGGAGCTTTTCTCAGGAATGCTGTATACAGGGATAGAAGATGGAGGTCACTCATACCAGGGAAGAGCAGCCTGTAGAAAGGGGCCTGAGAAGTGAAAATCCGTACCAGTAGTTATGTGCAATCGTTGTTGTATTTTATATTCAAAATGTCTTTTCCTTGCAAATATAATAACAGATGGTTTTAATTCTTTTTCAGCAACAAGAACAAGATCCAACTAACTTATACATTTCCAATTTGCCGCTTTCAATGGATGAGCAGGAGCTCGAGAACATGCTGAAACCGTTTGGGCAGGTTATCTCTACGAGGATACTGCGGGACTCCAGTGGGACAAGCCGTGGAGTTGGCTTTGCAAGGTACTTCAGTGGTGTTAGCCACGTTGGCAGCTTTTTTCCTTTTTGTAATTAAAAAGCCAGAAATAGGAGGAAAAGGCAGAAATTATTGAAAATGACCAAGCTTTTAAAGACAAGGGAGATTTAGATGGAGATACCAGCAGGGTTTTGTTAGTTCTTCCTTTGGTAAAGCAAATATGGCTGCGTCTCATCTTGCTTAGATGGCTAAATCTGAATCTATTGCTCCTATTGGACAATTATCTAGAAAAAGAGTTCACTCTCCATCGCTTCTTCCTCTTCTCTGTACTTCTCCTTTATCCCTCAACCAGTAAGCAGGAGTTATGCAGTGCTTCACAGAAACTTCTGTGACATTTCTGGCTTTCAAGGCTTTAATTTGAGACAGGAGACTATAAGGAAGAACTTCTCCTCCCCCATTTTTTTTTTCTTTCTTTTGCTTCATTAGTTGCTCTGAGAAAATCAGCTCATCATTGCCCTTTGAATGTCAGCCCTTTGAATTTTCTGGCTCATTAACATGTTGTCATCTGGGAAAGAAAATATTTTTATTCACTTACAGTAAATCTCACCTTAAAATATTTGACAGGTCAGTCAAATATCTCTCCCAAATCAACAAGAACAAATATTTTCCATAGTTAATAGATACCTCCCAAATATTCTGTCCATGTGAGTTTACTTTTTCTCTAGTTAATTGTTAGTTGTTCTGGGGTCTCTTCATCAAAGCCTTTTCTGTCCCTTTCTAATATTTTTCTCTCATTTAAAATGAGTATGGCAGTCAAAATTTGGAGGCTTTGGAGGCAAAATTGGAGATTTCTGTCATCAAAAGTAGAAGCATGCTTTGAGCAAAGAATTGGGATTCTCAAAATATGTTGTAAAAAATCTGTCAACAGTCAAATTTCAGTAATTCAGATGTTCAGCCAGTATTACAATAGCTCTGTATTTGAACAAATAGCAGAACCTAAAATTAGTGCAGAGAAAAGAACTGAACAAATTATATCTCCTGATGAAGCCAAAATTTTTAGGGATTGGTTTCCCTGTGAGTTGGCTGTGGGTAGTTCACAGGACTGTGATTATTTTATTTTTTAAATCCCCTCCCCAATTTATTTGCTTGTCAGACTGTCCAGTTTCAAGAAGATAAAACAAAGGAATGAAATTAGAAACAATTAGAAACAAATGATATTCATTTATTTAAGAGTACAAAACCAGCAAGCTTGATTTCTACCAAAATTTCTTGCTGTCCCCTTTAAATAAATCAATAAGTATTTTTAATATTTTTGCAGTAAATTTAATTGGGCATTTTATTTCATTCATACACTTGTTTTTTTTTTTTCATATAAGCATATGCATAAATATTTGAGAGTAAACTCCATGCAAGTGTACACAGGATGTGTGTAGTGTTTTTGGATGATGTAGGAAGCAATATACATCCAAAAGTAATATTTACTAATTTTGAACAATACTGATACATGCGTAAATGCAACTTTCACTTTTTGATGCTATGAAGGGCAGAATCCTGTAACACCCAAGCTAAAATTCCCTAGGCATTATAAATTTATTCAGTCTTTTCTCCCTAAACTTGCCTACCAACTCTACCTTGAATCAGTGGTATTTTAGGAGTGCTTTTATTCTAATATAGCCGGAAGAGTTTTAGAATTGTATGTGAAAGTCCTGAAGACTTGTGTGTATCCAAAATCTTTCTTGTATTGAAGACACTAAAAGAGATTAGTTTTAAAGTATTTTCTCAACAGGTTCTGTATTATACATTATATGTTTTCTATATACATAAATGTGAAGTTATTTTTATATGCATGTTTTTTTGTTCACATACATACATTATACATAATTTATAGAATAAGCTGTTGTTGTCATATCTAATCAGAATTTCTCCCCTTCTGCAAGGTAGGTATTGGAACATTTTTGAATAAATATTGGTTAAAATTGTCCGAGAAACATGTAGACATTAAATAAAGATTTTAGTTTCTTGCCTTTGGGAGCATTTTATTAGGTTAACAAGGGCTAATATATTTTTTCAAGTCCAGACTTGAGTCTGAAACTGAATTATATTGTTTGTTTCATGTGAGAAAAAAAAAAAAAAGATTTCTTTGATGCAGATCCAACAATCCAGAACTTCTGAAAATTCTCTAGAAGGTATTTTTGAAACCATGAAGAAAACTTCTTGTTAAGTCTGGCGTTTTGATGATTTTGCTTGTTGTCTATAACTGTTTCATCAGCCTGTGCAGAAAGGCTAGCAGAATTAAAAAGGTGCCAAGACTTAGTAATTTTTAGTACTGCTTCTTTGCTGCTGAGGCCGTTGGCCTGATTTGTGGCTCTGAATTACAGAACTTAGTGAACAAACAAAAAAGAAAATCTCTCTTCAACGTTATCCAAATACCATCTTGCAGACAACCGCTAAATATATTCTTCTTTTAAAATAGTTTTTGTTGTACTTGCACGTCTCGCTCATCCGTTGCAACTTAGTTCAAGCTGGCAGTCAGGACCGACACATCTGCATTGCAACGTAAGGATGTAGCTGCAACCTCCGGAGCCACTCCCAGGCTAGCGCTAGCTCACCAGTAGTCCACCCAGTCTGTTAAGTCTAGTTTTAACAACGTAAGTGCACAAACCTGTTCAGGATGCTGGATAAATTCTCAGTAGCCGTCACAGCTATTCTGTTATTAGTTCCTGTTTGGAAGGTAACCTGGAGACAATTAAATGAGAGACAGGTACATCATTTAGTTGGGGTGATAGGCATAAGCTAGAAACTGCAAAGGCAGTTTGGGTCACGCGGTCAGGCATGTTTATGTATGAGTTTATTACTCTTAAACTGTACAGACACTTCATAATCCTCTATCAAAAGTGGCATTGACATTTGTTACGTCGGTCGTGGACGCTAAGGATTCAGTTACGAATGATTGCGGATCAGTCCTTCTGCTCCCTTCAAGACAGCAGGGGCACTTTGTACTATAGCTGTCCAAGTTACGTTCTGTAAATAAGGGTATTGTATTTGCAGTTTGGCACTGCTTTGGCCTCAGATGTTAACTGAGTTTAGTTTTACCTTTCTGAAGTGTGTGTTCTTGGAAAACATCCTCTCTATCGCTCACACTCGGGAAAGCAACCCGCAAAAGTGAAGCGAGAAAAAGCAAGAAATATGCTTTAAAAAATCACAAACATGGGAATCTGGATGAGTGTTTAATTTATGTAAATTATTCTTTATTTTCTTAGAATGGAGTCAACAGAAAAATGTGAAGCAGTGATTGCTCATTTTAATGGAAAATTCATAAAGACACCAGCAGGAGTTTCTGGTATGTTGCATATATTTCTAACAACATGTATGAATGGGTTACTGCTTACGTAGTGGAAGCCGATTGCTGTATCTGGCTTCTCATTCAGAGGCAGGCTTATTAAAATTAAACTGTGTCTTGCTGGATGACTGTAATACTTGCTCACTTGGAACACAGTATATCACTTTTCTACTGTCAACCTTTTCTAGGAATCTAGTAGTGTTCTTTCCTAGCAGATAGACAAGCAGCTAAGATGCCTTAAGCCAGCTCTGCGCAAATTTACATCCCACATAATCCCAGTTGAAGTCAGGAGACAAGTATGTTGTATGTGTGTCAGAACAGAATTTGGCTGATTGTCCGTGGACAATTTTTTTTGAGAGAGGCAAAAAATGGATTACTTTTGCCATCTGTTGATGATTTTTTTTTAAGTAATTTTCAAAAAAAGATTTGATTAGAAAAAAATAGATTCTGCAGCAGTGCCTTAGTGCCAGGCACTTTCTTTCACCAGGGAGCTGTGAATCTCAAGTCAAAGTAGGCTTTGAGGTTCTTCAGGAAGGTGGAAGGAGGTCGGTGAAGAATGCTACTTCAGGAAATACTGTGCAAGGCAAAATGCAGAGAAGCTGCATAGTGCAACTTCATTGTCACGCCTAGTTCCTCAGCAGTTTGCCTGCTTTGTCAGCACTGTTCTGAGAGAGAAGATGTATATTCCATAAACATTTAAAAATGAGGAAAGGAAATTCAGAGCAGCAGAGCTAAATAGAAAGAAAAGAGGACAATAAAGGAGGAAAGAATACATGCCTGACATTCTAGGCAGCTTTCGCTAACCATTTTATTGAGAATCCCAAGTCGTAATTTTTATAAATTACGTTGTTGATGTGGTTGCTGAAGCCACCTTTTTCCCCGCTGTTGAAATGTTCTCCGCAGCCAGACCCTGACACTGAGGAGGAGGAAAGCAGCCCTCAGCAGGCAGACAAGAATGTGGCTTGTTTAGTAAAGCTACATACATCCCTCATCCCTGAAAGATTACACCAGTTTGAGGCAGTCTGTGCTGCGGTAGGGATGGAAAGCTGCTTCAGAGCACAGGAAACCACTCCCTTCACCAAAGCTAATCTAATGCAGGGGTTTGACTTCCCTGGCTTGGCTTTTGCAGACTCTTTGCATTGGGATTGATTGCCGAGATTATTTAGTTAAAGCTTTGTTATACGTAGAGGCTGTAACATTTATTTTTTCTATTTCATATATTTAGCAATCTGTGTTTTATGAGATGGAAAATCCCTTTAGGGGTGAGGAGATCATGGAATGATTTTCTCTGAGTGCTGGCTGTGCTCTGATCCACCCTCCGTGATTAGTTTTATAGAGCTGCTATGGCTTGGACATAATTAAGAGTAAAAAGGATGGAGAAACCAAGAGTTCAAATTAACATATAGGGTTTTCTATTAAATTATAGCCAGTAAAAAAACTATAACAGAACCCCCTATTAGTGCTTTTTAGTTTGCTTGTTTTTATTTTCACTTGTGGTATTCTCTTCTCAGTGAATGAGCCGTCAAGCATGTTGTTGCTGATCATGCTCTGCCTCTGGTGGGCTGTTGCTGAAACCAGAGTTGCACCTTTATATGATCAGGTTCAACCAGGTAGAAATAAAAAGCTGCTGAACAGAAGTGTAAGAACAATTTCTGCAGTGTGGAGGAAAAAATTTACCAGAAAAGTGTGATTAATTAGGGTCAGGAAAATTGCATGGAATTCGTGAATGTCAGAAAGTGGGAGCTCAAGAGGGGTCTCAAGATGTAATCCACCGCCCGGGCTGTAACTTCTAATGCTTACTTGGCAAAGTAGTCGTCTAGGCTCTCTGTCTAAAATGGGTAATGAAGCACACACCTCCAGAGACTGATGTATCTTTGCTGTCAGCTGTCCTTGCGGTTACAAAGAGTGTCTAGATGAGTCGCTCGGAAATAGATAACTCTGAATGTCTCAAAGTCAGTTAAGTGAGATGAGTCACACCCTCCATGATGCTGGAAAACGCGACAGATCAGTAGGTGCATAAGGGAGTTGTGAGAACCGTGTTTATTAAAGACCCTCAATCTTGTTGTATAAGGTACAGCGCCAACTCTACTTTTCCATGCTGGTGCTGTGAAGTTGTATTGCTCCTTGGAAAGGTTTTTATGGAGTTCAAATTCTTCCTAGAGTTCCTCACCACGTAGCAAGCATGTGTCTGATAATGCAGTCTTATTAGAGGATGCAGCTTATGCCTCAGAATACGCTGCAGCCTGCCAAAACGTGGGGCAGAGTCATGGGGCAACTGTGGTCTTAGATGATGTGCAGAGAAGAGTGGATGTAGTGGGAAAGCTCTTGGACAAACAAAGATTAGGAAAATGTTTTGAAATAGACTAGCATCCTTCAGGGTTATAGAGGAGCAAGTTCAAATACATGCAAAATAAAATCGTAGAACTGGAACTATGTTTAAATTAAAACATTGTGTCCTAGAAACTTGGCTAAAATCAGCGAAGGGAGCTGGCTATAAAAACACTGTTATCAGGATGAGGAGGGTAGGAGAGATGGGCCTGTAATGAAATAGGTGTGGGAGGAAGAACATCTGTTCAACAAAAACATGCTTTCATAATGCAGCTTTGTTATTTTAACTAAGTTTGGGTTTACATGGAAGAATGGGTTAAACACAGTTATAGGAAGCATAGGTGAAACCTCCTCTGGAGCATGAGAAGACAGAACAGAAAACCCTCTGTGAGCCTGAGAGGGCCGAGGGTAGCACAGGACAGTCGCAAAAGCCTTGAATTGAGTGAGTGACTGGGCATTGATGATGCAGAGCAAGCTGAACCCCAATGTAACAAGCTATTCAGGCTTTATTTCCCTGCTCCATATTAGCTTAGTGAAACATATTCAATATTTAGTGTGTCCTTGTTTGTCTTCAGTCAGGAAGAAGGAAGGTTAGCTCAGAGAGCAATTTCAACTGCACTGCAAGTTGGTATAATCCTAAAACTCCTAGGAGGGGTGTATTAGTTTCACCATTTGCTCTGAATGGGGTTTGTACTTTTCTGGTGTAAGTTATTGTAATAGTTTGTTCTGTTTTATGGACTATGACTTTCTGTCCATTTCTCTCAGGACTTTTGATTTTTGTATTCCTTCTTTTCTCAACTGTGTGTTTATTGCGTGATTGCTATAATCTTGACATAACTTTTGCAGCTGGTTCTACTTTTTTCTTTAAAGAATTATTGCTTTCAGTGAATAATGTGATATTTAAAGCTTTTCTATTCTCCTGTGAAACATGAACCTCATGACACGAGTTGGAGGAAGCAGAGACTGGACTAGTAGAAAGAGCCAGGACTCAGAAGATGAGCAGTGAGGACAGAGCAGGATACTCAGCCTCCCTCCCCTTGAGATGATACTTAATGTTCGTTGTCTTTTTTTTTTTTTTTCTTGTGTGGGACCCACAACAATTGCAGAAATGATCTGCTGGGCAAAATCATGAAAGGCATCTCCTCCCTGTCACAGCAGTGTGTAGCCGCATGAGGATACGTGACAATAATTATATAAGTAATTACATAAAACAGTTGTGATTGTAGCCTATGTAAAGTATGTCTAAGCCTGACTGTATTTGTGTCTCTTACATTTAAAATGAAAAGTATAGAAGTTAAAAAGTTACACAAGTTTTATGACTGTTGTATAGGCTTTATGGATTCGTTAATACTTCTTTCACTGAAAAATAACTTTGGTGATTTTTGTTTTAATGGGTGTAAGGTAGAGAGCATTTTTGCTGAACAGCCCATACTGTTTTTGCTTCAGGATGGTGGGTAATGGTGATGACTCAAAAATCATAAGTTATCCGTGACCCACTCTCCTCTTCCCACTTACAGTAAAGATAATGGTTACTCAGGTTCTGTTTTAGGGAGGAAATTGAGGACAAGTGGGAGAGCCCTGCTCCTGCCTGTGCTCTTGACTGTAGACTAGGAAGAGGTCCACCGGGCGTGGTAGACGCTACTGTTTGAAATGGTTCTGATCTTGGACATCTTTCGAGTGCACCAGAGGAGTGAAAATGGAGCCTTGAAATAGTTATCTTGTGGCAGTCATTTTTTGAGCTTTTCCTATTTGCTTACCTTTACAAAGTATCCAGCACTGCAGACCTCTAGATGGTAAATTAAAGCCACTTGACCACAAACTTGCATTTCTTAGTTACCTTTCACAGATCCTTTAGAAATAATCCATGAACCGCAGTCTGAAAACTACTGCTGAAGGGTATCAAGAGGTCAGAGTACTGATGTTACTCCTGATTGTCACACTGAAGGGAGAGGAACCAAGACTTTATCCATTAGATCAAAGATTAGAAGCTTTTACTGCTCTAATTCTCATAGTTTGTAATTGCTGCCTAGTTTTAACTAGTAATATTGGAATAGAAAAGAAAAAATACCACTTAAAACCACTCAAAATACACTCCTGTGTATTATTAAACCATGTATAAATTATTAAAGAAATGTAACTCTGAGCACTGCATTTAAGTGAAGATTAGAATGGTGAGGAGTATATATTTCATTTCATTTTATTAAACATATAAAGCTACTGATATTTGAGATCTTGGGTTGCACAACTTTTTTAATTCTCACAGCTTTTGGCAGAAGTTTCTAGTTGTACATTAAAGTGATGTTTTAATGCTAGAATTCATTAGTCCCATCTGCTTCGCCACTAGAAAATAAGCAATGAAAGTCACTAAAAGATGCAGTTTAACTGAAAACCAATTAAAATAATAGTATTTTAAAACTGTTTTGTTGTACTTTTTAGTATCCGAAAGCAGCATTTTTTGAAAAGCTGATAAAATTAGCCATGTAAAGTCAAGGATGTAAACACAAAGTCTAACATAAGAACATCAATTTTGTTCTTGCATTTATAGTATCACCTGGTACGCGTTTGGGTAGACACTGAACAAATGGAGAGTGAATGCTAATGTACACGTGTGCACATTATGTGTATGACAGGGAAGTATTTACTCTCTGGGCTAATATTGCATTCACGTCTGTCTTCTGTAAAAACATTAGCCCTAGAGGAGGGTGATTCAGGGCAGGAGGAGATGGTCAGCACTTTCCACAGCTAGGTTTTAAAGCACTGACCTGCTTTAAAGCAGAGGAAAGATCATGGTTACAGAACGCCTCCATAGCAGCAGCTCAGCAGACACCTACAAACCACTGAAAGTGCCTGTTGGCTTTCACTTAGTGTCAGTAGAGTGGGCATTTTAAACACGGTGTCTTAGCTGCAGAAGCATAAATCCACTGTAAGTCATAGCCTTTTACATCAGCTATCTCTCAGATGTGAATGCAACTCCGAATATTTAGACTATGCCTCTCTGTCTTGCACGTACAGACGAGTCACTGAATGATTAATGATCCCCTTCATCACTGGGCCTGAGCGCTTCCCAACAATTAAACAATAAAAATGACTCTCCCTTCCTTCCTGGACCACAAAAAAAGATTGCTTGACTGGTCTGTAGGGCTTGTTGGAGTTTTTTATTTATATATATATATCTATCTATCTCTATTATATACATGTTTGTATGTGTGAGTATCTTACTTGTGAAAAATATGAGGAAAGGTAAACTGAAGAAATAAATTTCAGATTTAATTTTGAAGAGAATAGGGGCTATGTTCACTCTTCGGTGGAAAGGGGATCAATAGATCATACTTGGCTCCCGTGAAGGTTTATCTCCTTCTCGTGACCCTCCCTCTGATGACCGTCAGTCTTTGTGTTCTTTAAGCAATGAACACAGTAGTACCCAAGTCACATGTATGGAAAAGCAGCCAAAACTTGAAGTTAGGCTTTAAATTGCGGCAGTAACCACTATAAGCATTCATATCTTGAACTGGAATCAGGAAAGGCAAACGTTATAGAGCCTTCTCGCAGCAGCTGGTGGTATTAAATACCAGCCTGCTTCATTTTTTTTAACATGAGTTGGAGCTTTCACCGCATTTGGCTTCATTTATGGACACAGAGAGGAGCAAGAGAAGCTAGATGGTCAGAAAAACAAGGGTTCCCATGACCAGATCTGTATTCAGTAAGATGGAGCACCAACTTTGGGCAAATCACAAATTAATGCCTTTTATTTTTTTTTCATTGCTGCCGGTTTTGGATATTACATATGCAAAATGCAATATGTGTGGATAACTCTAGTTCCGTTTTTTCTTCCTCTTTAAAATTGTCAGGAGAGTGTTTCCAATGCACTACAGAAGATACTTCATCATTTAAAATTTAGCTGTTTTCAGTTATCTACTGAAAAAAAATTATCATTCTTAAAGTAGATTTTAATGAACATTTTATTCAAACAGCTGAACAGTTTACTCTGACTTTTTAAAAAAAAATTATCCTGAGACAGTGATGGTAAATGTAAGCACAAATAGCGTTTCAGAAAAGTTTTGTACAATTCACTATAGGGTTTTTTAATGAAAGCATAATGCAGCTTTAAATAAAGTATTTACTACCTGTGAGTGCTATAATACAGAATCACAGGGTATTTTCTGATGTCTTTATCAGCTGTTCTCATGCTAGTTTCTTTTGACTTGATCCAAAAATTTATAGTGTGTATTTTGGAAGACACACACGCTTCCCATAATACTAGATGGTTTGAAATAATTTATAAGTAGCCAGAGACACTCAAGTTGGGGAAGAGATTTTTTTTTTTTTTTTTTTTTCATTTAAGGCAGTTAACTTCAGTATTTGGATGTCAGCTCTCCCTTTCTGACGGATTTTTTTTTTTTTCCCCTCACTGTGTAAAATCAGAGTCAAAATAATTTTAGACCAGAATCTGACAGTTTTACCCATATTGAGTAACATCTTCTGAGATTAACTCCTCTTACTTCAACAGAACTGTGTGGGGATTAAAATGCTGTGTGATATGACCAAGATTTTTGGGATCTAGCTTTTACAAAGTAACATCAAATTATCCATCCAGCATATTGATACAGCACCTTTTAGATAATACATTTTAAATGAATTCAGTTGTCACGCTTAGTATTAAAGTCTGACTCTCTGATACTGAAGTTGTTTGACCGCTGAATAACGGTGCGCGGGTAGGAGAGGTACCCGTCTCTGACGGATGTGTGGTCGATGTTGGAGATGAGACAGGGAACCACACACCAGTTCTGTCTCACAGCCCATCCATCTTTTATAGAGCAGGCCGTCAAAAGATGTATCATGCAGGAAGTGGATATTTTCCCAGTAGAACCAGAGCGAGTGTTTTAGGTATGCCATCCAAAGCCAGGGATGACTTGGCCATTAGTGCTAGTTTTGTGCCAAAATTTTAAAAGTTAGACTCTTTGCCAGGTTATAAGTCTCTGAAGCTTTCAATACCAGACATCTTTTATAAATGCAGAGAGGTTGAAGAGCACATCAGCACTGGCCATGGTTATACATAGAATAGATTTCGTTGCATGATACAGATACGCTAAAATTTTTATTGGGGTTAGTTTTTTGCGGGTGGCCCTCCCACCCTATGTGTTTACTCTGCATTTGGAAACTTGCATGTTTTCTGATCCAGCCATGTCTCAGGAAGGTGTTTCCAAACGAGGAATGGCTGGAGGAGTGTCATGGTAAAGCTTAGACAGCTCATGTGTCAGGAATTATTGGCAGAGAAGTGTTCGCATCCAAGTTATAACAGCGCTTCCACCCTGTGATTAGGGAGGGTGGGGTGTGATGTAGCAGAGCTGTGCTTCAGCCAGAGGTACTCAGGAACTATTGCAGTTTAAGCTAGTAACAGGGAAATAATACTACACAAACTTTTCTTTTTCATTGCTTCAATTTTGACATTAAGAATTGAAGTCATGGTCAGGATTATGTTATGCAAAAAATAAAAAAACGTAGCGATACCATTTTATGGCAGCAGGCAAAAAACAAGCTAAAAGAAAAATCTTGAAGAATTTCTGGTTGCATTGTGTGCTCTTTATAGAGCAGAGATAAAAAGGGAATGGGCAGTTGTGGCATTTTTTCAGTGCAAGCTGGCGGGAGATAAAGGTGCCCACTCCACCCTGCCGGTTAGCGTCAGCGGAGATACTGTGCCAGCTCTTCTGGCTGCTTTGGATGAGCAGAGCAGTTGAAGTTTTAGGACATTACTGAAACCCCCAAGGGGTGGGGGGAATACATTAGAGGCCTTTGGCCAGATTTATTCTCCACCCTCCTTAGATGTACCTCCGGAGAGGCAAAACTCAGAATTCAGATGACAGTTCTCATTCATCCCCAGACCAACAGACACGTCCTCAGGATATAAAGACCGTGTTTCTTTCCAACAGGTTTTAGAGCGGTAGTTTAAAATCAAAGCTATAAGGCATTCCAGATGCTCGTTTGTGTGTGGCAGCTATCTTTGTGCTATGCAGAACAGTCGTTGATGCTGTAGTATGAGTCCAAGTTATTTAACTGTCATATTGGGAAATATAACTAAAAACCATACCTCATTTGGAGTGCTGAACAGCCGTGTATGAACGCTACTTCAACTAATATTCCTTCTTTCTTAGTTCCTGCAGAACCGTTATTGTGCAAGTTTGCCGATGGAGGACAGAAAAAGAGACAGAATCAGAATAAATATATACAGAATGGAAGAGCATGGCACAGAGAAGGCGAGGTGAGACTTGTAAGTCCTCCCTTCAAGCTTTAGTGTGGGTGTACAATAATGAATACTTATGAAAATGATAGGCATTGAGACTTCTTGGCTTGGCTCTTTGGCATATTAAAAATGTGCAAGCAACTCTTACCTGACAGTTTGCAACTCTATAAAAAGTACTTAAACTGTATCTTTCTTAAGAGGAAAAAAGGCAAAATGTGAAACACCAAATCCAGCCTCATTAAAGTGAACAATAAAATCTCCTTCAACTTGGTCAGGAATATGTCTGAGATATTTCTCATGTTAACCTGAAACATAACTTTATTTACATGTAGTAAATAATCCTTTGATTTATGCAGCATTGAAATGCACATCTCTTTCATAAGATTAAAATAGTAAACCAATGTTGTGCAGCATTAATTTTTTTTAGTCACAGCTTTTTTAATCTTTAATGTTCAAGATAATAGTTTCATAGGCTTACTGTGGTTAGCAAGCCTAGACACCTCGTTTATAGGAGACAAGAGAATTCAAATGTGTCTTCTGAAAAACAGCACTCCCCATTCATTCTTGTAGTTAATTTATTGTAGGCAACACCCTAACAGAATCGTCTGCGTGCCCTGCCTCCCAAACACACGCGTGTTCTCTTAGCCAGGTACTTCATAGACTGCATTTTGTTCCTCATGCTGGGAACTTGGAAACTTGTATTCATAGCCCGTATCGCTGACTCTCTTCACTATATAGTTCTGTCAATTAACCTTTCCCTAACTTATAGCAACGAACTATTTCAATACAAAATTTCAGTTTAAAATAATACAAATAAAGAAAGAGTAAGAGGAATAATTTACAATAAGAATGAATTTTGTCAACTCTTTCTTTCCACTTTTTTTTTTTTTGTAAGGCTGGAATGACACTCACGTATGATCCGACCACAGCTGCTTTACAAAATGGGTATGTTAAATAACACCACACTAGGAAAAAAAATGTTTGCATTGTGAAAGATGCACAGAACTGACATTTAATAAATGTTTCTGCATTTTCTAGATTTTATCCGTCACCCTACAGTATTACAGCAAACAGAATGATCACTCAGACATCTATTACGCCATATATTGCTTCTCCTGTTTCCACATACCAGGTTTGTATTTAGAACTTAGTAGCCAAAATGGTTCATTGGAGCTTATATTTATTTATAAATTGCTACGTCTGGTTTTCTGAATTCTCCAATAATCCTTCATTTTAATGAAGTGGCCTCTCCATGCTGTACAGCATGAAAATGAAGGCCTTAAAAGCTAAAAGGGTGTTTGAGGAAGCACAGCAATTTAATGAGATATGTGGTGTCTTACAAAACAAAGTCTCTAACTTGTGCTGATGGCTAGGGTATTTGTAGCCACTTCTTCGTTTCATGTATGATTTTTCATTTTCTCTTGGTCAAGTTCTTTGATGTCAATGATGCATCTTTAAAATAATTATTCTTTATTTTAAACCTTCTTGATTTAGTTAAATTCTATTTCAAAGGTATTTCTCCATGCTTTTTTGAACTTTTCTCCAGGTTGCTTCAGTGCAAGAAACAAAACAACACAAAACCCCCAATAATAATGTGTTATGTAGCTGCACTAAGAAGGGTATGGAAACTTGTTTGACATTAGAGAAGGAAATTTGAAAAAGAATTCTGAGTTCAAATTACAGTGGCATTCAAATTCATTGTTTTCATATTAGGAGCAAAGCATTTAATAGCTTAGAACAGTGTTTCTAAACCAAAGGTTACTTTATTTTGAACAATGAATTAAAACATTAAGCATGCACATTTTTTGTTCTTAGAGCCCAGTCCAAAGCTTCCTGAAAAGGAGTTCTGATAGGTGTCATGTTAAGTCGCCCCTAAGGGATATTGACAATTCAATGTGCTGAGAAATTATATGGAACAGTTTTTGTACTTTGATGTAAATCTCTTCAGAATGCTCAATTTTGGGGCATTGTACATTTCAGTTTATAAGCAACTTGCATTTAATGCAACTAGTATGACAGTCTCAGATAAATGCTCAGTAGTTACTACTTGACAGATGCCAATTATCCCAGTGTAGGCTAAATGATCAGCTGTTTTGGCTTTGTACTGTTTAACACATAGACGAAGTAAACATCAGTGATTCAGGTCAGAAATAACCAAAACTAATTAAATTTGGAAAATTCTTACCTCTATATGTCAGGGGCAGGAGAAGAAGCTGTTTACGTTTTAGTGAGAGAGACGTGGTGAGTTTTCTAGCCTACTATGGGTGAAAATGAATATAGAAGGCTGTGTAGAAGGAATATAGAAGGCTAACAGAGGCACTGTGGGCCATTTGGTCATTATTCCCTTACATAAATTTCCACATACCCTCCCATTCCAGGTGAGAAGAATGAGAAAGAATTGTCTAATGTTAGTTTGGAGGTCTAATGCCGCCTTGCGCGAGCAAAGCGTTATGTAGGAGCTAAAACAGTGTACTGCTGGGTAAAGGGCAGCCGGATTAATTTTATGTTAATTTCTGAGGTCACTTATGCAACACAATGTTTGCTCGCAGCCGACAGTGCTAGTACTGCGTTTCTCAGTATATTGAATCACTCTCCTTTGTGCAGTAATATCTCAAAAACTACAGCAAGTTGTTACCCAGAAAAATATTCTAGTCAAATTAGCTGCTATTCGTTATTAAAATATAAATGATTTATCAATACAAGACTGCAAGATATTCAGAATCCAAGTAAAAGTTGGAAGTTGGCATGGAAACATACTTCGTAGGAATATAGTATCGCTTTTCTGGGCTTATTGAGATAGGCAGACTGTAATGGTGTATGTTTCCAAAAATGTTGTTACCAGTATTTCAATATACATGGCATGGAGCTTAAATTATTGTGGATGGAGTTATTAACATCATTATGCTTAAAGTACCACAGTAATAGGAACTGAAAATTAAATTCAGCTGTTCTGTACTGGGGAGGAAGGAGGTTCTTGGCCAGAAGAGTTTCACAGTTTGAGCATTAGTCACATCTTCATTACTGATCACTTCTCACTGAAACCTGCAGCGTTCTGTCATCTACACAATGGGGTGTATCACGAGAGTATGATTTATTTATTTTTTCTTTGAGGCATGGTATAACCTGTTTCTAGATTTATTCGTATTAAAGGTAAACAAGTTTATGGAGTTTTGGCTAGTGTTTGTTTCTGCAACTCGCGTATACCCAAATGACAGTACTAAGCCAGTTGCTATCGTAGTACGAGTGGATTAGCCAAAGCTTTAGTCAGGCTGTACCAGTATTTTTGCCATTCAGCTTTTGCCTGAGGAAAGGGAGGGTTCAAGTGTTTTCCATTTTTTAACTCCTGTTCGCTCTTTTTCTGATTGAAAAAGAAAAAAAAAAAGTTTTTATTTGAAAGCCAATACCAAAAGGAGGGAAGAAATATTTCCATCTTGCAGAAAATACCTCACCTGGATTTTTTTCAAGACTGTCTGTCTACCTGTCCTCTTCACAGGACTCTGGGAATGATGGTAGAGGTTTTTAAGGGGCTTTAAATGTCTGGCAGCAGCGGTGAGTCAGTGTGCGGTGCCGGTCAGAATCCTGCCTTATCCTACACACCTACAGGAGGCGGGGAGGAAATACTGCCATTCTTACCTTCGGTATTTCTTGCAGCACACTTCCTCAAAGAGCTGTCGCAACCAGCTCTTTTTAACTAGGATAAACATATAACCTATCAGTTTACATTTTAGTCTTTTTAATTTACCTTGTCATGCAAAGTTAGGCATCCTGCCTCAATTTAAGTGTTTGGGTAGCTGGTGTTTTTGGAGAGAAAACATGCTAGTTGTCAGAGCAGGAATGCTCCTCAGAACCTTCTCCTCTTCCTCTGCTTTGGGAATAACATACTGCAATGTCTTGGAGAAGAACAATTCTCCTAAATCTTCTCCTTGTTCCTGGAACAAGATTCTAGCAGAATTACTGGTTTCTTTTTCCATTGTGAAAATACAATAATTTATTTTATTCCAATCTCACTAGAAGGCAAATGATGCCATACCTTCTGAGATCCCAATTACTTTTCCCCAAAGGAATTTCAAACACAGAAGATGCCTCCACACAGCAGGAATCTCTATTTAGAACCCTTTTGTTATACTTGATAAAATTTCTGAGACCTACACTAAAAACATAGTATACTGTTCTGAAAGGTGTATGTGGTATATTGTCTCCAAATCTTGTTTCTGATGTACAGGTACAATAAATACACTTTTTGTAGAAATCAGTGTTGCTCTGCAGAGTGACTAATAGCATTAAAAACTGAATAAGTAAGGGAGGGGGCTTTTTAACATGATTTGTTAAATTAGAGAATCACAGAACGGCTCAGGTTGGAAGGGACCCTAAAGATCATCTAGTTCCAACTCCCCTGCCATGGGCAGGGACACCTCCCACTAGACCAGGCTGCTCAAAGCCCCATCCAGCCTGGCCTTGAACACTTCCAGGGATGGGGCAGCCACAGCTTCTCTGGACAACCTGTTCAGTGTCTCACCACCCTCACAGCAAAGAATTTCTTCCTGATGTCCAATCTAAATCTCCCCTCTTTCAGTTTGAAGCTGTTACCCCATGTCCTATCTTCCTGGTAGGGCCCCGTTAGGTACTGGAAGGCCGTTTACTATATCTCTGTTGGAGTATTCAGGAAAAGAATGACTGAAACAAAAAATAAAATACTGATATTTTCTTTTCTAGGTTCAGAGTCCTTCTTGGATGCAGCCTCAGCCATATATAATGCAGCACCCAGTAAGTTTTTCTCCTTCTCTGTTGCATTGTTACTGATTGGATAAACACTTTACGTACTTAAAACAACAATAAATAGGTCAGTTCCCACCCAGTTACTTCCAGAGTTTTGACAATTACATCATGATTAAATCATGGATCAAAATGAAAAGAGAAACTAAGATAGTAACCTGAATTGGGGCTTCATTTTATTAGGAAAAAAAGAAAGTTTCCTTCAGGATATTGAGGTGATAAGGACAATTGGAGTTACCCAGTCAGCATCCTGAGGAAACTTTTTTTATTTTTTTAAATTTAAATGAAAAGCACTTTGCAAATACCAATGTTTTACATACTGTTCACCTAACAGGGGCTGGAATTGAAGATCCGAGGTTTTAGAATGGGTCTAGAATAGGTCAGACTGGATAATTTGTGAGAGACAGATGGAGGTAGTGATATAAGTGACATTATGGGCGCTCACTTGAGAAAACCTGCATAGCTTGTTCTGGCTTCACCGCTCATGAGTAATGATGGTCTCCCCACACTTTGGCTGTGGCATCTGTACCAGACACATTCTAATCTATGCTCTCCCATGATATTTTGCTTCTTATTTTGCTTCTTATCTATGTCATTTGCCAATTAACTACCATTATATCTGAGATTTATTAGGTTTCTTGAGATGAGCATGACAAATAATAACAGGCGCTTTAATATATGCACTCCTGTAGTTAACAAACAAGTCTGTTTCCAGATATAGTACGGATATTGTCTTGACTTTAATTAACCTCTTCATGCAGATTATAGAATGTAAATCTTCTTGGCAGAACATTTTCTTCTTGCGCATGCAGAGAAGGTGATACTGAACCAGAACACCCTCTCACATGCTCAATTGTTGGTCTATTTGTGATTTTTGATGTTGAACACACACACACACAACTAGTTTTAACTTTTCTCTCTACCTACACAGATTTTCATAAAAAAACATCTTGCACATTATGCTGTGAAAGACACAAGTTAATGCGTTACAATGCTGTGAGGTGTATTAGTTTCACAGGTATACAAGGTGAGATTTCACAGTTGAGAATAAAGATCTGGATTCCTGACTTAAGTTCAGTTTTGGCCTGTGTGAAGACTGGTGCCGTCTTGCTCATTTGCTTTGCAGAGGAGCCTGCAGTCTACAGACAGGAAATTCTTTTAGTGTTTGATGTGCCTGTGACTCATTTCATCTACGCTGATCACATGGTTGTTTTTCCAACTCTACCCTGTAGGGTTTTTTCTTTTCTTTTTTCTTTTTAAGGATTAGCTATTGATTCAAAATACTGGCTTTCAGTACAGTGCAATTATTTCTGTTAGTTTTGAGCCTCAGTCAATTTTAATCAACAATTCTGCAAGCATAAGTCATACAAAGTAATTGGAAATGTGTTTTTGTAGAACATGATTTGTAAAATGAAATTTGTTGATAGCCCTCCATTTCAGATAACTCTGAAAACCTCATGAGTGTGCCCTCCATATTTAGCAATCTCAAGTGTTTAAAAATCGTACATATACTTTTTATGAAGTTAACGAAGTAGTACAGGAGTGATAGAAAGGTTGTCACAGTAGCTAGTATTTAGACAAAGAATCAATCTTTTACACAGCATTGCTGACCTGCTCTTCTCAGGTTGTGTGTGCTAATGAGGCCAGCCATTAATTGGGGCAGCTTTGTATTGTGTGAGAACACTGCGTGTGACAGGTAGAATTCCCCTAACACAAGTGTTCCTCCAAAGCCTCCATTCCTAAAGATGAGACAACTGTTTCTTTGTAACGCCTGAAATTCCAAAGGAAGCTTAAGCTAAGTGAATCTATACCTGGTAACGTGTGCAAATTTGTGCTTTAAAGTTAGCATCTGGTTAAACTCATATTTTACGAAGTGTTTTCAGCAGGTGTCTCAAGTGCATTGTACGTCAAGGCAGTTCTTACCCCATTACCAAACTGTGCAAACCACATCTGCTTGAGTACAATTTTTGGAATCCTCCAGACCTGTGTCCTGAGTCGGTGCCTGGGATTAGGGAGAGTCCTTGTGGTACATCCCCTCGAAAGGACAGCCTGTACTTAGACTCTCAAATCAAAAATGTGATTAAAATCTGAGTGTTGCCACAACCCCTTTCTTTCTTTCTGTTTTAATAGGGTGCTGTACTGACTCCCTCCATGGACCACACCATGTCACTACAGCCTGCATCGATGATAAGCCCTCTGACACAGCAGATGAGTCATCTTTCATTAGGCAGTACTGGAACAGTATGTAGCAATTTCATACCAAACAGAACTTACACAAGTAGAAAATACGCTGTATGCATGTGCAACTAACGTGTAGGAAAAAAGTAATCCTTTAAGTAGTCTTTCATCCAACAGAATATTAAGAACTGTCTTCATTTTTTAATCCTATTCAGCAGGTTTTTTTTCAGTCTATTAGCTGATGAAGGAATTGGAAATGAGTAAATAATATAGATCAAAGCAAATGCAAGGAATCCAGGAAGTAACTCCAGAGTTGTATTGAAAAAGAAAAAAATAGTTGGGTTTGCTCTTCAGGAGATCAGAGTTGCAGAAAGTAATACGAAGTGTGGAACAGAAACTAAAGCAGAAGAAGAGTTGCAGGCTAGCTTCTAAACTGAAAGACTCTTCTGAGCAGATAGAATTAAAAAAAAAAGAAAAGATTATGATTGGGATTAATAGAAATGTCCTTTACCTAGTCTTTGAAGTCTAAATTTGAGTTTTCTCAAAACAGGTATCTCACTTTTCTGAAAATCCTATTGATTTTATACAGAAAAGTCTTTCTCTCATATACATTGCTTTAGGGAAACAGTCAATAGCTATTAAACGATATCATGGTAGGTATTTTGAATACTCTTAAAATTACAGTGGGCTTTAGCTCAACTTAATGGACTCTCTGTCTTTCTAGTACATGCCAGCCACAACAGCTATGCAAGGAGCCTACATACCCCAATATACACATGTCCAGACAGCAGCCGTTCCTGTTGAGGTCAGTATATTTTATAAAAGACCAGAGATAAGAGACGTGAATATGATATTAGATTTTTTTTTTTTGCTAGGAAAACTGCTGTTTGAAGCCTAACGTTGTAACTGTGTGTGTACTGTGAATACAATACATATTAAAAAGATAAAGTGTCATTATTCTCAACTAATGTAACTGGTATTATAACAAAGAATGACCTGTACTTGTAGCAGTACAGTACTTGGAGCAGCCATCTGTATGAGCGGAGCTCAGATGAACTTCTGTGTTTTGTAAAACATGACTTCCAATAGGAGCAAGCCAGGGAGTGTATTGTAGTTTTGATCTTTCATTTAGTTTTCCTGTGAGTAAACTTTTCTGCCAACAAGCCATGATTGTAACTTTTTGCGAAGAATCTCAATTTTACCCTGACATCTCAGGGTACCATGCATATTCGCCTAATAGACCCCTCTGCAAGTCCAGTTGAAGAATGTAACTAAATGGTAGACAATAGTTTGTCTACTATTTTTGACTTACCTTACACCCTTTTATAGGTCAGTACGTTTTTAACAGAGGAGCTAGGTAAAGTATGCTGCAGCTCTTTTATTCAGAATGAGGGCTAGACAGTTTCTTCCAGAGTCTGTAAGAAAAAACATGTCATTTCAAAGTCTGTTTGTCCAGAAACTCTAGAACTTGTTTGATTCAGTTTATGCATCTGCCCATGTGGGTGGGAGAAAGACTTTTGGTAATTAGCTGGTTGCGCTGTCTGCCAGAGCACTATCAGCTGAATGAATTCCCTGGTTTCTGGGGATCTGTGTGTGAAGTCGCAACTACAGTTCTTTGTGTTGCCTCTTGCCAATCACACCACAGCACTCAAAGCCATAGTGTTTGTACATGTGGTAAGCAGGTCTCATCCTTGCTGCTCCTCAAAAGGAGAGGGGCAGGATGCTCTTTGGCATTTGCAGGTAGAAAATATACTAGCAGTTATTTGCTCCGTTTCGATATTTATTTCTATAATTTCAAAGGTTTTTTTTAATTATCATCAAAGCAGTTGAAGAAATACAAGGTTTGCATGATCATTTTATTTCTCTATTTGCTGAAATGTAAATCAATGCAAAGTTAACACCTCAGATTTGGAATACCTCACTTGAGCAATGTTAGCGAGACTTCAGATTTGAAGACTGTTAATTGCAGATAATGCTGCCTGATTTTGTGTCTCATGTCCTGCTTCTGCTTTATTTGCAGGAAGCCAGTGGTCAACAACAGGTTACAGTAGAGACGTCCAGTGACCATTCTCCATATACGTATCAGCAAAATAAGTAACTGTGAGGTAGGGGCTCATCCTGTCACATGAAAGATGTGAATTCAAAGATATTTTGTTACATAACTTACAGTACTCTGTATTGAAATATTTTTTTTAGATCATATAAATAATACTCATAATATCTGGGGACAGGCAGTGAAGTTAATTTGAACTTGGCCAGAGTTAGAAGCCAGGAAAGGAAGGACAGGTTCCGGAAGTGAGTTAGTGAATTATGAGTAATAGCATTTTAATCATTTCTCTATAGCATAACTGGATTATGTTGTATTTTAATTTGTTCATCTTGGCAGCATGCTGTATACAAGAATAACAATGAATTAGTGCAAAAATACTAGAATCACGATGCTAAAGGGAACTGTATTTATACATATATTATACACCAGTTCTGGTACCTGTGAGATTTGGAAGCAGTTTTGCGACTGACTTACAGACCACAGGCAGGAGGGTGGTCTGGTAGAGATCGTTGCTGACCCTTTCTCCTCAAGATTTCCCTGCTCACCCTTTATTCTAGGAAAAAGCGGTTTGGTCCAGAATTTTGTCAGTTAATTTTTAATCTACGTCCTAGCTTGTCTCTAATTCCGGAGTTGTTTTACTTTCCTGCTCCGGGTTTCCTCTGGTTTTGTTTGCGTGGCCATTCTTTACTAACCAATCATTAGCTTTACCCAAACTCCACCCATGCAAAATTTTTGCTTTCTGTAGATTGCCATCCTGAAAACGTTATATGCACTAACCATCCTCTTTTCCATCCTTCATGTTTTACAATTCTGGAATTTAGTTGATCCTTGACTCATCTTTTTCTGAGTGCTTTGTAAACCAGGCAACTTGACTGCATAATTTTTTTTAAATCAAATTTTGTAAGACCTCATACTGGAAATTTCTGTTCAGCAGCCATAATTTGCTAGAGGCTGTCTTAGAAGGGTTTTTCTACAGCTCTCACGGCATTTATTAGAGTCTCAAAAATCATAATCAGTTATGTGTGAGGAACTTCTAATTGTGTTATATTCTCCCTAAAATGCGTAGACCTATCAGTAGCACATTCTACCGTTACCTTTGATTTTGCAGGTCAGCTGTGTTATTTGACAACACTGCTCTCATCCCCATTATTGGCAGAACAACTTCTTATATGTTCAAGAATGTAAAGATAGAAATAAACCAATGGGGAAACTTCGCACATTCAACAGATGGCACAGTCTGCATAGCGCAACATGTGACCTGTGTTTATTATTGTAGTCTGGCCGAATGCCGGCATCGAGAGCGAGCCCACATCCTTGATTTGCATCCAGGGCAGGCAGAAAGCAAAGCCACAGTCTCTTCTCTTTACCCATCTCCTAGTGTTAAAATCATGGCTCCTGCATGTTTGCTATGCCGAGGCTATTGGCTGGTGTTAACCACTTCTCAAGGAGTTACTTGTTTTGCCTTAAGTCTTCCCTGTGGGCATGTAAAACCTCCTTACCAAGAGAGATGTGTGGTAGACAGCGAAGCGTAACCCTGCGCGCCATCTCCCCGTCCTGCCTCTCTCTCCCAGCCTGCCAGTATCTTTCCCACGGGCTGGGGCCAGGCAGGAGGAGCAGCCTTTAGTCTCCTGAAAGGATGAGATGTGTTGCCGTTTGAGACACGTTTTATGACGATGACTCTGTGCAGAATACCAAGCTCTGTGAGCAACTCTCTGCGTTTCCTGTAAGCAAATCCTCCACCTATTTTATTCTTCAGAGAAGTACCATTACCTGCATTTATATGCAGTGGGAGCCAGGGAAATCTGTCAGCAATGGCTGTGGCAGGGGGCATGTGGGGAAGGTTAATATTACTCAGCTGATTTCAGCCTCTGAGTATGGCATTTGGTATTTCTGTCCCTGGAACATGCTGGTACTTGTCGTTTTTCAGACAGGTGAAGGGGAGGGGAGTAGTTGACAGTTATTTCTTGCCCTGAATACCCCACATACGGGGAAGACTGCGGTCTCCTAATTGTTGTGGCTTCATTACTATTGTCAGATTGCAACTTCTTTCTAAATGCACATCCAGCACTTTTGGGAATGTCCTATTAAAAGTCAGTATACGTATTGCCATAAATAAGGGGTGAATGACAACTAGCACATTTGCACAAGTGGATGCAGTCAATCAGAAATACACATCATCTTTCCTTTAATGGCTACATTTAATAACTTTATAGCTCCTTTTAAAAATGTTGCTACTATGTGAAAATAGTCAAAGACCCTTGAAAACCCTGTTATCATCATATACGTACCCATAAATGTACAAACTTTAAAATACCAGACTTTGCCCTGCCTAGAGAAATTAAAACATTGTCTAAACTTTTTCTCGTTAGCTGGGTAGTTTTTTAAGCCCATATGGCAATATAAGCCAATATAGTAAATTGAGCACTCTTCCTTCAAATTTGGTGAGCCCTGAATTGCTGTTGAGGATTAACCATTGTGGAGACTCAGTAGCTCTCTCTGTGTTGGCTGTTGGAACTTGTACGTAGTCTCCCTGAGGCTGCACCAAAAGAAAGTTGTGTTCCTTTTCCAGAGATCAAAAGCCTTGGAGATGCCGCAGGAGTAGGCTCATACACGCAACCATTTTTGGTCAATTAAAAGGAAACAACAATAATAATAACAAATAAAAAACCCAACAACAGCAAAGAAGGAAATAGCTTGGAATGCAGTCTCGCCGTTCCCCAGTGGGAGCTCTGCATGCTGAGCAGGTATTAGAGATAGAGGGGGAAAATACAACACAGGCTGTATCCTGGCAGAGCGCCTTATCCTGGGAAGGGCCAAGCACCCTAAGTGATGCCCGTGTTACTTCTCAAGTTTGCACTCAGGTTCACTTAGCCGCCTCACAGCTGTCTGAAATAGGAAATGATTGAGTGTTGCGGCCAGTTATGTGAGAAAAAATCCCTGCAATTGTAACTCTGCTCTAGCTCTGACCTTTCTGTGTTACAGATGTCCAGTGTTGACCAGGCCTGGAGAAGGGTGCAAAGGCTGAAACAATCATGGATTTTACTGATCAATTGTGCTTTAGGAATTATTGACAGTTTTGCACAGGTTCTTGAAAATGTTATTTATAATGAAATCAACTAAAACTATTTTTGCTATAAGTTCTATAAGGTGCATAAGAAAAACCTTAAATTCATCTAGTAGCTGTTCCCATGAACAGGTTTATTTTAGTAAAAAAAAAAATTTTTATCAAGTGTTACGACGCAAAAAAAAAATATTCAAATTTCTGGGTATGCACAGATGACCACGAAGACTTATTCACGTGCATGACAGAATTTGTGTTTTGGTTTATTTTTATTTTGTTTGTTTCTTTTTTTTTTTTCTTTTTCCTTTTTTTTTTATTGTATGAAATGGGTTTTCTGAAGTTTAAAATAGTAAAACATCTAAGATGATGTTCTGTGCTTGCAGTGTGTGAGTGTTGCTTTAGTGCAGTGTTGCAGTTATAGTGTCTGGTCTTTTAGCTTTCTGTTTTTCTTTTAATGTAGTGTGAAGTGTCTTATCCTTTTCTATAAATTCCAATTTGCCTTAAATCTTTCAATGCTGTAGCTGTTTCAGTAAGTAGTCCAAACTAATGGTGTAGAATGCTTTGACCAAATGAGCTGGTCTATTATGCCTTGTAAAACAGCAGCATAGGGCTTTTAAAGGTAGTCAATAAAAATTGCTGAAAATTTGGCTTTTTTAATGTGTAGTAAGTGTTTTTAATGATTTTTCACATAATATGTAAGGTAGTGAAATGCAAGAGGGGAAAAAAATGTTTTGTGTGAAACACATTTTCTGACTGGGGAAATTTTAATAGGATAAATTGTTTGTAAGGCCATATGCCAATAGTTCCCTCTGGTAGTTTGAATGATTTAGGAACTCTGCTGTATGATGCAATGTAAAATCTTTTTTTGCCTTTTTTTCAGAAACTAACTTGATGTTCTAGTTTTAGCATAGGTAGAGTAGGGAGTTTTGGGGTGGGGATATCACCGAATGTTTTTGTCCTTCCTTTATACTAATGATAGTGCTTTAGGATGAGGATTGTGCTGAGACTTAGCAAACAGAAAAGTTGCTATTTTAGCAAAATGGCAAAAGCTAAAGGACTCGTTTTCAAACATACGCTGAGATTTAAGTAGAAGCATAATTGATTGGGTACTAGCTCTCTATAGTAGGTAAATAAAAATAAAAAGACTTGGCACTTTTAAAAGGTAACTTTACCAAAGAACAAAGAGCCAGTAACCAATAATTCTGATTTGTCTCAGCATTACGTCTTCTGTACTCTTTATTTTTGCCGGACCAGTTTGCGGTTAGGAGAATGTGCCTTTTTTGTACATTTGCATTTAGGTTTTATAATTTTAATTGATGTATGGACACAAAAGCATGAAGGAAGACTTGGATCCAAGCAGTGCCACACTTTACATCATCACTACAAGTGTTAAGTGTAAAGAAAACCGATTTTGAAACTATGAAATTCCTGATTCATAAATACACAGTTATTTGTACTTCACATATTAGATAATTCACTGCTACTAAAGCTCTTTATTACAATTGCATATGTTTTAAATCGAATGATAAATTAAGTTGTCTTCCAAAACTGTGTACTTCTCTGGTCAGCTGTATATGATCAGTTATCTACCTCAAAGTTTATTTCCTTTTGTATTGGGACAGGTTGCTGGCCCTCCCTGTTTCCGCAGACCAAATCATCCTAGCTCAGGAGCTAGGGCTAAGCAGTTGTTTCTTTCAAGTATTTTTTAGTTTTTAAATTTTGTGTGAGTATTGGAGTATAGATGTCGGTGACATTTCATAGTTTCAAAAGTAAATTGCTGCTCTGAGAAGTGTAGATTCTAGTGAAATACATAGTCATAAGAGATGTGTTTTTGTTTTTTCTTTTTTTTAAAAAGTTGTGGTATTATTGGTTCTATGCTCCCTGGAATATTACTGCTTTGTAAAAGTCCAGACTTCCTGCAGCACCTTGCCTGTATCTGGTAACTTTCCAAACCTGGATCTCTCACTACTTGATGTTTTTGCGTTAATTGAAACTGCAGTATGATAGCTGTGTTAGAGGGAGGGAAGAGCTGCTGCCGAAATGTCTGAACTAAGTGCCATACTCATTGTCTGGGTAAGATTTGGGAAATTTAACCTCTGTACATAAAGAAATAATCAGTTACTTAAACATCACATAGTAGACAGCCATTAAATTATAAAAAAATTAATTTATGAAGAAAGACCTTTTGTACAGATTGAAAAAAAAAGATTTTCATAGAGATATCTATATGATCAAGAGAGTTAATTTTTTATTTTTGTTTTACTAGTGCCACAAACTTGCCAGTGGTAACTTATTTGTCCGGTTCAAGATAACTCTGTAGTTTTGTTTCCTAGGACTTGTTAAATGCCAAAAGACATTTTTGAACTGTAAATTTGATTAGATTGTTAGCTTTTTTCTGTTTTATTTCTTTGAAAACTTTTGAATAAAAAAGATCCCAAAAAAATGAAAATGCGTTGTCTTCTTCCTTCAGCCCTTCCTTTACTGGGGGAAAACCCAAACAGGTTATGATAAAACCTGTGCAAGTAGTTTGAAGTGCTCGGAGTTGCTTTTTGCTTTAGAGTCTGGGTTTTTCCCTCCTCTAGCTTTTGTTAAAATCAAATTTTAAGTCGTTCAAACCACATTACAAAGTCACGTGTTCTTTCAGACAAAACAGGGAGAGACAGATGAGAAATATATGAAGCTATACCTGATTTGAATGCAAGAACTCCGTTGTTCTGCATGTCAGCCCGCACGGAGAGCTGTGTGTAACCATGCCGGTACACTGTAGTTGTAAGTGCAAGCCAGTCTTCTAGAAGTAAGGGTGTGGAGACGGAGGGTCACTTTGGTAGTTTGGAGTATTGAATTTGCTGCCTAAAAGTCCTTTCGTCTTTCCCGCTGCAGTGGCGTTGGCATTGGCATGCCTGGCTCTGGAGAGCAGAGGTGATACTTCGCTGGAATTAAAAATTATCCCGAGTGTTTGCCTTCCACCTGCAATCTTTGAGCATTTTATTTCTTTAAAGATCATCTCGGATTTTATTATCCTTTTGGCAAGATCACCACTGCTGATGGTGTGTATCAGATGGGGGACTGCTCTGCCCAGAGTAAGGCTTGGAAAAGAAATAGAGTGAAATATCAACTAGTGTGTCTCCTTGGCCAAATGCTTTCCCAATCACACAGTCCTCCACGTAGCTTTGTGTCGATGCGTGTGGCAGGAGAGGGGCTCTGACTTGGTCTTGGGTGCCCGAGGGTGCGCCCAGTGGCAGGGAGCAGTGGCTCACTGGGTGATCCTGTGGGCGCCTGCTTTGGATGGGCAAAGGGGAGGCTCGCTCGGCGCAGGCTGTGCTGCCCTGGAGAGCCCTCTGCCCCATGGGAGACTGTCCTTTACATTACACACCTGGTTTTGACATACGGCCAGGACTGGGCCAGGCCAGGCAGGTGCTGGCTGGGTGCCCTGGGGTCACCCTGCAGGCAATGCACAGCCCGAGCCTTCGGTCACACGGTGCTCACGCAAGATACTGAGAATAAACGTGTTTCCAGTGGAGGTAGCGAGATGTACTCACCTAGAGGTTGGGAAACGGGATTTACGTTACTTTATGCAATACAGACATCCTCGGCAAGGATGGCTCGTTGTCAGTGAAGAGAGAAAAAAAAAACCTCACACTGTGTGCTACTAAACACATTTAGATTCCTGTACCTGAAAAAAAGACCTTTTAACCATTTTGTGGTAATTTAAATACTGTCCCAGTATGTTGGCTGTCTAAAATGCAGTGGGTGAGAAGATGAATACAGAAAACTTTTAAAGGGTTTTGTTACAGCATTCCTGTTCACCACCACACAGAATTAATCTCAGATTATTAAGCAGTCTTTCTGAATTATGTATGAATGCTACCTCACAAAAGCTATGTGCAATAGACTCAGAATAATGCAGGTTGGAAAGGCTTTTTGCTATCTATTTGCTTTTCTAATTAGCCCTATGATAAACTTAGGTCTGTTACTGTAACTCCAAATATATTTGATAAGAATGAATGCTTTCAGATTAGTACCTTTTCCCTGATATAATAAAGTTGTGCGTATCATTTCTATCAGGCAATCTGCAATAATGCAATATCTTTATGTAATATACTTTTATTATATATAATAAAACGCATATTTATTGCCAACTGGCTTGTTCTAACGTTGACTCCATCCTCTTTGCATACAACCTGTTTTGAACCCTACTTGCAAACACGCTACTAGTAAATTTTTCTTTACCTGTTAACAAATACTGATAAGCGTCATATTCATGTAGGATGATTTTTGTACTGATACAAACGTTTTGTGCAAGATCGTGTACAAACGCTATTATTTGTGGCTGTTAGTGATTAGAAAGTAGCCTTTGTTTAGGCGCTGAACAAAATCTGTTATCTTTCTCTATTTTATAAATGAACTACACTGGGCAGGTGCAAGACAAGTGCAAGCAACGCATTAGCAGGAGTGTAACAAAGTACTGTTGATCTGCTGAGCCCTGCTAATGACTGGTTGCTAGATTGGGCTAGAATATTTGTGGAGTAAGTCAGAGTGGTCTAAAGCACTCTCCTGGTACTCTTTGTCAGTTTTTCTCAGGAGAAAAAATTAATGAGAGGTGCTGTTTTGCTCTCCCCTTCTAGCTTTAATTTATGCCATGGTACCTCCACCATACCAGACAAATTTGATGATTGACTAAAACTGTGCCACCTCACTTTCTGCAGAAACATCATATGAGAAATGCATTTTATGTGCCAGAATATTTATATGAGTTTGTACTCCTACTCCTCCTGTGCACACTTCACTGTTCCTTTTGCTTTGATCAACTGCTCCAAAATTATTTGCAAACTTTCACATGCGTTGGAATAAGATACTCGATCCTATCCTGTCCAGCAGTGTCTTAGTGAAAGCCAATGTGTTAGTTGGTGGCATTTAAGACATGTATGCTGTTACCTTCCAAACGCTTGCAACACTGACGTACTCTTTCAACTGTGAAAGATCATCTGTACCATTCCCTAGCCAACAAATTCTGGCATTGATTAACCCAAACAAATCTGAGGCTTTTGGCTTTCAGACTTGGTCCGTTAATTCTATCCAGAATAGGGGTTAGGATATACAAAACCTATTCTGTTTGGCAACTTCTCCTCCAGCTACTAAGAAAAGCCAAGCAGATGTCAGAACAGCAAAGATTTACAGTGCAGTGACCAGAGGGAGCGTGTAAAAGCTTGTGTGTGGAATGAGTCAGTCTTTCCTATTCAGGACAGCTCGAACTGCATCTACCATCTGAGAAACCTGTGCAGCTCATTTCTCTAGTAAAGGAGAAACCATATCACAGGAAAATACTCCTGGATTTTTTTTTTTTTCCATGTCCAAGAAGGAAGGCCAGCTTGTCACCAAGCAAGCTTCAACTGCTGAAGTTACCTTGCCTTGTTCAACAGTACGCCCTCACTCGGTGCTTACCTCGGCGGGGTTCTGAATTCTGCTGGGTTGCACCGGGCTCCCTTCCGCTGAATGACGTGACGTCTTTCGACAGCTTCACTGGGATAGAAAGGGATATGTGGAGAACTTAAAGAGCGAAGGTATGTGGCACCCTAAAGACTTCCCACGTGCACACTACAGGCGTTCAGATCGACCTGCTCAGGCAGATTTCTGAGCAGCTTTATCGTTTTAGAGCCTGGCATGCCAGTGTTACCGAGGGAAAAACCATGTGGAAAATATTCCCGCATGTACACTCTGCTGGTCCTAAAGAAGTCTTCAGCAATGGGAATTTTCCCTGGTATTTTCACCACCTCAAATTAACACACAGGGCTCATGTTTTCAAGTATTATCTGTGAAGCGCTTAAGGGTAATGGAATAAAACAATGGTTTAAGAGAAGGCTAAGAGAAAACTTACTAGTAAATAGGATGTTTTGGTAAATAATTTTGGCTTTTTTGCAAGCACGAACAGAAAATTACTTTTCCTTTTGTGCTTTAGTCTTTCCCCAATGAGAAATACTTTTTTTCCACCAATGAGAAATACTGTGCTAACCTTTTTTGCGTTCCAGTGAATGTAAAAAAAAAATAAAATAAAAAAATGTATAAATGTATTTACAGGTATTTGTTACAACCTTGCTTTTGGGTCAGTTTGTTTGGGTATCTTTAGCCAGTCTCAAAAATAATCTGTAAGGAAAATATACGTAACTAGGAGCATAAAGCAGTTATTTATTGACTAGTCCACAGAGAAAAAAAGTAAGATTTCACAAGCCATCAGGCTAGGGACGAGGACGCTCACCCAGCGAGGCAGCCGCGGTGGCTTTGCTGGCCAGGCAGGCGTCGGGCGGGAGGGGAAGGGGCTGTCCCTGCAGCTCCCCGGAGCAGACCCTCAGCGTTGCCGTGTTTCCATCCTCTGCCAAGCTCCGTCAGCACCCCTGGCACCGATGGCTTGCCCCAGCAAACCGACCTGATGCCTCCTGACTATTTTGTACCTTTCCGTGTAGCTGCTTTCCCTCCTGAATCCTTGAGCTACTGGCAATCCTGTCCCAACAGCTCTACCTCTGTCTGTAATTTTACCTTTCTTATCTCTCCACAGACTTTCTGACGGTTTTTTTTCAGCATTCTGAGGCCAGGTTGCGCAGCTGGGCCGGGTCAGAGCTGGGCCCTGGTGCACGGGCGGCTACAGCCCTGGGAGAGGGGAGGGAGGTGTATGGCTGCGGCTGCAGCGAGGGGTGACAAACTCCAGGTCTTCCTCCCAAGACACTTCCTTCCAGGTGTCAAGAAAACATCGTTCAAGGGCAGTTGGAGGAGTGGATATTCAGAGAGCTCCAAGTGTTGCTGTCTTTGCCAGAACAGAATGAAAGTTTGGTTTCAAAGAGCTTTAAGAGAGGTCAGTGTAGCTAGGTGGAATAAAATACTCCAGAAGTTACCAGCTGCGTCTGTCGTAAGTTCCTGACCTCCTTCAGCCTGGCTCTGCTCGCTTTCTGTAGTTCCAAGGGGTTCCAGCCGTCGGTAGTCAGAGGGTTCGTACGGGAGTGGGCGGGAGGCAGCTCATCAGCGAGTCGTGGGCTTCACACAGGAAAAAGCCTGTTGCCACTTGTGCAGTCCCGGTGCCATGAGCTCTTGAAGCACAGAAGCTACTGAACAGAGACAGCAGTAGGGGTGTACGCTTGCGTACCAGGGTGGGAACCCTTGGGTTTTAAGTTGTTTCTTAGTGAACTATATTTGTATTTGAGTGGTCTAGCTCCATCTTCACTGTGGTGTCTCTAGAAACAGCAGGGCTTTACCCTCGGTTCTAGGGTAAGTTTTGTACTGATGTGCTGAAAATCCAGATCTCAGTTATTAAAAACAAACAAAAAAAAGAATTAAGCAGTTCCAGGAATTCCTCTCCTGAAAATATTTTGCAGATGAAACTAGCCAGTCATCTCTGGGAAAACAATTCAGGCCAAACCATACCGTTGCGTGTATTACGGTAAGCGTATGTACAGCTCATCTATTCCAGATGCTGATCATCCGATCGGCCCTGCAGTGCGCGGTGCTGCCCCGTTTCAAGGCTGCAGTTAATTTCCTAAGCAACGCTGTGCTCATCAGCAAACCCAACCGTTGGGTTCCATCCTTTTTTAACGCGAGTCGCACAGGTGGGTGAGCGGAGCGGAGCCCTGGGCGCAGGGGGGGACTCTCTGCTGGCCCGGGCTCAGGCTCTCCCTCCTGCAGCCGCCTTTGGCTGCCAGCACAGCTGGGGGGACAGGCTGGGGAGACCCCCGCACCCCAACTGTCCCACTGCTGCTCTTCTTACCCCAGAGCTTAAATAACATCTTATCTTGCAGCCACCAGAGGGCATCTTCCTTAAAAGCTGAAATAATCGAAAAAGGTGAACTCCCATCCATAGTATGTAATTATGGTGCATTTATAGCTACCTATTATTAAAAGCAAAACCTCATCCTGCCTTTGCGCAGTACAGTGCAAGTGCTCACATTTCTAATAATGTGGGTTTAATCATCATTAAGATGGCAACAGTGTTGTCTTCATCAGAGGAAAAAAAAAAGCCGTGATTTCCTTTTGGTTAATGAAATGCGTATGGGTGCCTTCGCTGCGCAGCAGGCAAGGGGAAAGAAAAAAAAAAAAAGAAACTAATCAAAACCACATCACCAAAAACACAAATGCTCCAGGCAGGGTCAGGGAGAAACGACAAGAAGCCTGTATGTGACAGACGAACACAAGAGGAGCCAAACAGCGAGGGAATTCTGGAGAAGTCAAGCAGACTGCAAAGATTCAACCCAGACCAGACCAAGAAACCTTTTTCCCGTTAACTCAAAGCCAGTCTGCATATACTCTTGGGAGCACCCTTTTTATTATTATTATATCTTTGTAAGAGCAAAGACAATTAAAAATATACTCGTTCAAAACAACGCGAAAGAAATACCTTTTCAGGATGTAAACAAAGCTCTGAAAATAAATTGGTATCTTGGGGGCTAAGTGGAAAATCTCTACTGCAGAACAAAACTATGCAAAGTATTTGGGGTGATACAGAAAAGGCTGCTCATTTTTGCAAAGTTCATTCAAGAAGACCTTTCAGTGGTCATTAAAGATGGCTTCTAATGTATCTGTCGAGATTACTAATACGGGTGGGGAAGGCGGGAGGAGGGGACAACAGAAATAGTTATTTTTGCTGCCTTGTCTCTCTCTGTGGTGCCGCTTGAATCTCATGAATAAATTAACCATAACCCACAGCGGATGTTAGTGCTTCGAGTCTCAGAACCTTTTTGTAGCACCCCTTTTTGTTAAGGGGATTTTTGGTTTTGGCTTGCACACGCGTTTCAGACGGTTGTGTTCACCTCTGGTTGCGCTGGACGCTCAGCCTTGTCGCGCACCGTGCGTGCCCCAGGCAGGGGCAGCCGCTCTGACCTACACCATCCTGCTCTCAGATGTGGACTACAAGAAGCGTTTGTTAATCTCTGATGGGGGTTTTGTCACTCTTCAAAGTAATTAGATGAATCACTTCTGGACCAGGCCAAATTGCTGTATCAGGCACAATAAAAGACCCAAAGAGCAACCAGAACAAATAGGGCAGTTCATAGACAGTCATGAATAAAATACTGTAAGTCTGGAAATATAAAGTATTTCTCTGTTTTGCATACGCCCTAGCCTTAGGCTAAACAGTACACAGGCACAGACTTGAATTTCTGGAAAAGGATCTGATCCGGGCTTGTGTTTGCAATTTTTTGAGGATCGCTTTTTGTATTGAATGAGGACCGGGGAGAAAAACACTCAAATCCAAAGTAATTTTTTTTTTTTTTTTTCAAATTTCAGACCTGAAAGCTTTCCTTCTCTGTGAGTTTTTTTTTTTTCCTTTGCAGTCTCGAGTACTTGTGATTATCTTCTTTTGGCATCCACCTCGGTGTCAGCGTGACTATGTTTGTCACAGGTTTTATACGCTGCTGCAAGCAGGACTCAAATTAGGATTGGTGTGACCAAAGGACAATAGCTCTGCCAACAAGACAGACTTTTTTTGATCTAACTAGCAGATGCTCTGCTAGCGTCTCTCGCTTTTTTGCCTCTCTCTCGCCGAAAGGACCGAAACCAGGCTGTCAGTGCGATCCTGCTCAGGGGAACTACAACTGTTTGCACAAGATCTGAGGCTAGCCGAATACCTCCTTTAATAACTGCTTCCAACAGCTACTTGTGAAGGCTCCGGTGGTAAATTCCGTTCAATATATCACAGCTTTAAAAAGCAGAGATTTTTCCAGAAATGGCTACTCTTTTTATAGAGGCTATTTTGCACCCTAGTGGATTATTTTAGATAGTAACAAATTGTTCCTGCATATCCCTGGTCATCAATCACTTGCAAGAATAATATTGCAGGGGGAGGAGGCTAGAAAGAGACCCTGCTGCGATTCAAACCTTGAATTCGGGTTTTTTTCCCCTCCCCTGTTACTCGACAGTAGTTTTGGAAGAAGAAGAAACTACCAGACATATTAAAGACCTGGCATAAAACATTGGACCAGCTTTTCAGGTGTCACTGAGGGGTGGCGGGTCTAGAGGTGTCTCTTCAGTCCAGACTTAAGAAGATCTTAACTAGCTTTAGTTTTTCAAGCAAGTCTGAAGGCTACGGGCTGCCAGTCATCCTGACAAGGTGATGACTAATGGGGACAATTAGCTCCCTCCCCTAACATGCTGTCTGTCATGGCGATTTGAAAGGGAATAGGAACACTTTTCCCTAAGGAAACAGGTTGGCAAATGGGTTTGGGTCTGTTAAAGCTTTAGCATAGTTTCAATTTAACAAAATGTCAAAAAGTTGTTCCAATGAAGGGCAGGTTCAAGTCCGTATTGTCTGCTCTGTAAATTCCTCTTTAATTCATGTTCACATATTGAAAAATTCAGTCTATAGCCAACCTGTGATTCCACAGGAGTAAGCTGCGGAATTTCCATCCTTTCCAAAGGAAGAAAGATACCGTTATGCGTTGTCCACTTCATAAAGTAACAGCTTTTAACATTTTAAGTAGTTACTAGTCAAGCTGTGTAGGATGAGTTAAAAAGTAGCAGGCATCAGTAATGTAACTTGTTTCTATCTCTTTCAGAATGGTATTTCCAGTTTATAGACAAATTTGAGATGCATCTGACTGGTTATTATTCATTATCACCATTATCCAGCTGCTAATCATGAAAGCTGATGCTTTGAGAAGTGTCCTGCATCTCTGACCTATTGATTTTAGCACCCGTAAAATCACAGAACTTTATTTTCAGACCCGCTGAGTGCCCAGAGCACAAAGGTCAGTTTGCGACGCATGTTCCGTGCTGAATTTTAAAAACCAAAGTGCCTTCAGTTGGGCAAGTTAAAATTTTTCCTTGGTTCACGCTTAGTGAGCGAGCTTTAGTAGAGCTGACTGCGTGGATCGCAGCAGAACTTGCCGAAAAGAAAGGAGAAAGGCAAAGCAGTTACCACCACTGAACTAGACTGACTCTTTAGAGGGACCAAGGAGCGATCAGACTATAACCTAAGAGCCACTGGAAACGCTACATGACTAACCTGTATTGTCACTGTGTGACTGGCAGGAGGAAGGAGGATGGAGCACAATTGTCAATTTATTGGAAGAACAATGTAGTCATTCAACAAGGCATTATTCTCCACTAACTTAAATGACAGTAGAGCAGCCCACTCTTGACTTAAGAAAACATGAGTCATTCAAATTCCATATTTAATAATGAAATTGTTCCACTGACTTATTTGTTGACATAAATTACGTATAGCTAATATGTTCCTGTTGCAGACCCTGAGGACTCTTTGTTTATGCTAAACGTGAATGTATTCTAGCACATGAATTACTATCCTCCTGCTTGCTTCTTGGGCGCCTCCAGAATAAGTAATACGTTGGCATAACTTTGCCATTTGTCAGCCAGCAGTCTGGTAGCACATTTGCTCGTCAATCTAATTTTAACCTTTTCTCATACGAGCACTTGGTATTTCATGTAAATCAACCAGACAGTCTGTCATTCAATAGGATACTATCTTCATAGTCTTCTAAACTATGTGCTCTATCGTATGTGCTCATTTTTAAGTAGCAGAGGAAAAGTAAAGCTAATATGTTACTTCTGGTTTCTTAATACCAGAATGCCAGGAATCTCTTTATTACCACAGTAGAGACAAGTGACACGTCTCGCAGGGGTTTGGGACAACGGGCCTGGTAATGCATTCGGCACTTCCTGAATTGAAAGGTCTGTCCTGAATGGTGAGTAGTGCAACGGCTGCCTAAAGGCTTCATAGCACGTATTCCAGGTCTGTTCCTATTATCACTCTAATTGGCAGCTAAGAATACAAAAAATACACGCAAGCGATGAATTAAAAAATTATTTATAAATAATTACTCTGCAGTTACAACACGTTTCTTGATAAAATACTGATGCTGATTGCAAAAGAGAGCATAAATCATTCTGAACTATGGATAAGTTTGTGAATGCTCATTTCTTTTGATAATTTGTGTAAATAACATGGAAGGTTTACTGGCATGTCCTTTATTTCGTAAGGTTTTTCGGAAATTGGTTTGGCTATGAAAATAGTATGCTTGAAGTTTAGCTGTTTTGTCAGCGTTGCTGTAACTATGCATCACTTTAATATATTTTATTTTTTAAACATGAATGAAGGTCATAGTCCATTTATGCGGCCTAAAACCCATTCTGGCTTTTTCAGATATTTTACTGCATTAAGAATGTTTAAAAAAAGCAATTGTAAAGTTGCACTGAAAAGATCTGTGATGTCTGCTAAGAATTCAGTCCCTCACAACACCTGTAATCCTTCACTGCATGAAGGAAGTGAATAGTTCACTCTTTTAATAGTTATGAAAAGTATAGTTTGACCGATCTAAATTTTCCTTATTAGTACTTTGAGACTATTAACGCTGCATTACATTTCACTCCATTCAGGCTTATGACTGATAAAATAAAGCTACATATATTTAATACTAGATCCTGTTCTGTATAGTGATTTTTGACCCTGTACTTGGTCTGGGGCAGAGCCCGCAGGGTGCCTGCCGTTCTCCCCGGCACAGAGCTTGCTAGTCCCCTTGCCAAAGAGCAGGAGCGAAGCTCGGTCGCTCCTGTAGCATCGAGAAGCCCCTCCTCAGCCCATACTCTCTTGTGCTGCTGTTTACTTACAGACTCCATCACACTTGGAGTCTGTCGCCATTGCCATGCCCCCTTTGTAACAACTTCTGTGCGTGGTACACACGCCAAAAATTTACCTCTGTCGCCGCGGAATTAATTCACCTGTGTTGAGTTTCTGGGTATGAGTTGTATCTAATGATAGTTGTGCAATTTCAACGACAAAGTTCTGTTTCTGATTGAGGTAGTAGTGTAATAGAAGCATTAACACTCAAACGGCTTCCACCACCACCTCCAGCGCCTTTTATATCTACAAATCAAGTATAGGCAATATCTGCCCATCATGATCTAAAGCAATACAAGAATTTAGTACTAGTTTGACCCAAGGTCTTAGCCACAGATTAAGTAAATATCTTCAAGAACACAGACCTGAGATTTCTAGTCATAAGTTTTATCTTGAATAAATATACATCAGCAGAATTTGTCCCATAAAATATTCAGGTACTTCTATTACTTAATTTTGCATAGCAGAGTTATACATAGGAGTTTGTTGGGCTTCTGTATCTAGACGTTTTATGCCAGGTTGTGCTCTCAGGGCTGTATCTAGGCAGGTTGAATACGGTCAGTGAGGTGGACTGTCATAAACGGTGACAATGTTTGATCTCATTGAACTTGTCAAAAATAATTTTACAAGTAATTTATTCATTGCAATATTAGATCTGGTTTACTCCCGTTGTTCTTGCAGCTGCGAGCTTTACCTAGTTCAGGGAAACGTATATTGCCAATAAAAGTTTGCTCTAACGAAAAGCAGTGAATTTCGGGGGGTGGGAGGAGGCTGCATTATATCAGAGGAAAAGTATTTTCTGGCCTTACCTATTGTTTGTGCATTAGTGCACATGTAGTTGTGTTTAACAAACATCCTCTTTCCCTTCAAATTTTCCATGACTCTTGATCCTTATGGATTGCTGAAAAAACATAATCTATCCGCACAATCAGAAGTTACAGAATTATATATGAGATGAATCTCGCCTCAGATCTTTATTTAAGAAGGAAATTAATATTTTAATTCTATGCCTGTAAAAAGAAAAAAAAAAAGAAAAAAGGTGGTAAGACAACTTGGGTAATCTTTTTCCCTGGGGTACATATCAAAGGACAAACTGTCCTAGTTATCAGCAATATTTTTGTCCAGGAAACAAAGGCAAAATCCAACCATCTCTGTTGGAAGCACTCAGTCTTTCTCTTTTCATGGGAATTTTGTGTATCATTCCAAAAAAACCTTAAATGCATTTTCAGGTACTGCTAGTGAGACAGCTTTAAAAATTATTTTCCCCAGAGCTGTTAATCACACTAATTCTGTTAATGTCCGTTGCTTTCTTAATCTCGACTCAGTCTCACCTATTAGGTGGCGAGTCTGGATATCAAAGTCTAAATTCGGCTCACTTGATTGTCTGTGTAACGTTTCCTCCAAAAAGGGACAGCAGATGCCACCCGAGGGACAAGTAAAGCTCGCAGGTATCATTTGCAGCAACATCTGTATTAAATTGGTGCACAAAAGGTAACTGCCACGACAATGTACTGTCGACCTGAGTTGCACGTGTTCGGGCCCCGTATGAAAACTAATGAGAAATGTGGATATTCTGTCCTCCCCAGCATGTGTCCATGACCATCATGACATGACCGTGACCATCCTAGCTGGTCAGAGTTTGCATACCTGTCCTCCTTGAGCCTCCAGGTTAAAAAATAAAGTCAATGAATAATGCATGAAAAATGTAGCTAGAAACACTCTACTGAAAGGAGGATTTGGCAAGCTGCACTTAGGAAGAGACTACACTTATTTAAGTAAATAAAAATCCTGAAAACAAGCAAAGAAACCTCTCAGGTCTTATAAATTACCTGGTATCTACAGGTTTTTGGTCCAATACCTTTTGACAAATTAACAGTACTTTTATGCTAAAATTACCATAATGATATATTGTGTTTTTCCACTGTACTGACCATGCCCCAGAAGTGCAGTAGAGAAGTTTATTGCCGATTATTATTAGAAAGTAATTCTGTAGACATTTAAATTCCATTCTCAAGGGCACCTGATAGAATTCGCTAATGTGTCACAGTCCTAGCACCACATTGATGGTGAAAGCCGAGGAAAATGGTCTTTATGGTTTGTATTATATAAATACCTATAAATGCATATCAGCGGTGGTTGCATGGAGCTGGGCTGCTGGGTTTGTGGGAAGTCAGGGGGCGTCTCTGCTCCTTCCGACAGGCTGGGTCTCACCCACCACCTGTGGGGCGGCTCAGTGTCCCCTGGCCTTGCGTTCCCTGACTGCCGCCATCAGATCGTGCTTTCAGCACATTGTGGGCACGCTGCTTGGTGATCCCGTGCTCCGGACACAGCTCGCCAGAGCGATTTATGACTCACTGTATCTGACTAACTGCCCCTGACAGCCAGAAACGGGGGAGAGCAGGGAGGTGCCTCCCACCTCATGCGGCTCCTGGCTGGAGGAACATGGTGGGCTTTCCTGCTGTGTCCTTCCATGTTCTTCTATGTCCACATCCATGTTCCCCAGGCACTTCTGGCCTCCCAATCAACTGCCAATTTACAACTTTAGGCCCTAATTAGCTTCCATGGACATATCAATGAAAAGCCATGATGTGGGTTTACAGAGGGCAACGAGTGTTACTGTTCCTTCGGAGTAAAATTTGTCTTCTGCTAGTTTTTCCATCCAATTCTAAGGGACTTTTTGACAGTACAACCTACTACTACCCTGACCTTACTGCCTCCCCTATCAATTCCACTTTGGGTCCGTGCCCAGCTCTTCTGCTTGTTGTTTGTTTCCTTTCTCCCTCCCCCCTGAAGCACCGCCTTGGATGCTCTCAGAGGAAATTGCCTTCCACCACTGTCCTTTCACACCCCAGCACAGGCTGGAAGGAATGCAGAGCCATCGCAGGCCCAAGGCAACTTTCTGTCAAAAAGCAGACACAGGTGTGGGTGACACTGACATTAAAGAAGTAACCTGCAGAGGTCACCACAGTGTACCTCCCTGAGGTCTGCTCACCAGGCATGGTCCTGCCTGAGCATGGCATTACAGCACAGCTGGTCCCATCTGAGGAGAGGGACACACCGAGTGGGGCAGAGCTTTGCAGGGGTTCCCTGCAGCACCCCACGTCACCCACCCTCTGAGGGGACCCTGCAGCTGCCGCGGGAGCTGTGCCACCAGCTTGCTGGTGGGAGTCACCTGCAGGCACAAGGTGAGTGAAGTTTGCTGAGGGTTCCCATTTCTTTGAAGGCAGGGTGGGGGAGAGGATGATGCAGGGTGTTTATGCTGCAGCCCCACGTCCCACGCGCTTGCAGCACAGGGAGAATCGGCGTGGAACCCCGTTGCCTCCCCACCTGTTTGCACCAGCCTGAAGGGCTGTGCCCCAGGGAGGGACAGGTGGACGTGATGAGGGGAGGAGTGGATCTTCCTGCTTGGGTCTTGCAGGGATGGAGTGGTTGTTTTGTTTATTACTGTAGGCAGAGGGAAAGTGGCAGTACTGGTGGTGAGGGGTCCCCAGCTGGGACTGAGGCCCATGGGGTCTGCATTGGGCTCCTCTGCCCCTGTAGCAGGGCAGTCTGGCCATGGGGAAGTGGTCAGGGGGCTGCTGACCCTGCTGTGCCACCACAGGGTGCCCTGGGCACCATAACTTCTAGCCCTGCTCCAAGTAATGTCCTTTCCCTGCCTCTTCTCCATTTTTTCCAATCCTTCGCTAATTGCTTCCCTGACCCTACATTAGACCCTCATCTCATCCCTGCCTGCTTTCTGTGTGCTTTCCCTTTCCTTACAGTGCTTCCCCCAGCTCTTCGTCTCTTGCCCAGGGAAATGATGTATGCACTGGGATGCTTTTGTTCTTTATGCTCAACTTCCCACTTACTACCTTCAAAGAGACTGTTACAGCTGTTTGCTGATCTGATTTGCAACCCAGCTGGGACTGATGCTTCCTTGCTCATACCTGAAGGTAATTCCGCCTCCCTGCTATTTCTGGTTTGGGCTGGGGCTTGTCTGGGATTCATCTGTTGTTTATCCCAGACTGATTGTATTCTGCTACTCAGCTCAAAGGACCTAATCTTATGTCTAGTAAGATGAACCTGCAAAGTAGTTCATGGGGAAGAAACACCTTCAGAAAATGCGTGTGACCTGGGCAAAAAGCAAGTGTGTGGGAGGTGGAAGCGCTGCATTGCAGAAAGAGAGCGGTTTAGGATTATAAGACATATAAAACTTCTAAAAAATATGAGTAGCTCCAGCATTACTCTTTTAAATAGTGGATTACTTACTCCAGCGACATGCATCCCTGTGCTAAGAGGGCTGTTATTTCTTCCCTCTGGAGTGAGAAAAGAAAGCGCTTGCTTAAATCACTAGTGACGTACAACACATGAATTTCAGTTCTTGATTTTATGAACAGCCTCTATCATCATGTCTCGTGTGGACTGCTCATTGTACTGTGGGTTTAGACACACTGTCACCATTCCTATAAATAGCCTGCTTGCTTATGAAGGACTAATAGTGTTTCCTCTGGGAAGAATAGGACTTTTGACTAATGGCATTTTAGTCCAGTTTTCTTTAAACTTCCCAGAGGAGATAGGCTTTGGGAAGTAGAAAACCTGCTAAAGAAAGACAATAATCAAAGTATTGATGTTGGAAACGCAGACACCTGGTGAGCCTGGAGAATTCGCGGAGAAAACTGAAGTTAGAAGGAGCAGGGCGGTAGTGTGCTTTTAAAAAAAGGAGGCTGGCAAGGAGCAAGGCAGCTGCCATGCGGAGAAAGAGAAGCCGCCCGTGATCCAGCAAAAAGCTGAGCTGCGGCGCAAGGACGGCTGCGATGCCAAGGAGTCTGCTCTGCACCAGAAAAATGCTCAAGTGTACTGGAGAACGGCAGGTAAGGCAACGTGTTTTTCTGTATGTTTGTGGAGCAAAGTAGGAAGTAATTGTGTGTAGAAAATCTTGTATTTCAGCTATCGGCTGTTTAGCCGTTGGTATGATCTTTTAAGTGTGGAGAGCACCTGCAGGCACCACAGGCTGGTTTGGTAGGGATGGATGTTTTTAAGCTTGTGGAGGTAGCACAGATCCCTGCTTCTAAGGCTATAGGTTGTCTGGGCTGCCTGACAGCATTTCTGTGAGTAAATGTGCTGGAAACACCACAGAGAGCACGCGTCCTGCTGGCCACGGTGCGCGGGACGTCTTATTGTATGCACTGCAAGAGGTCAAACACGGCACAGCACTGAATGACAGCTAACGAGGTTTGGGTAGGTGTCTTCTCCTGACTGATAAAAGTAACAAATGCCAAGATATTTGGGGTTTTTCCTTACAATTAGTAACCGATCTGGATCAAGCCCCACCTTCCACAGCCTGGGAAGTTCCCAGGAACGCCTTGAATCGACAGCAGTGCCCTTTGTGCCAGCAGCGGTTCTGTACACAAGAAGATCGCTGTACCCAAAGGAAACGAATAGAGCGTTAAATTTAGGGATATGCCTAACTGACTTCTGAACGGCGCGGAAAGCACTGCACTTGCCAGTTATGTCTTCTGTGCGTTTCCTCAGTTGTGGCTGGGGCCATCTGATGAGTGTTTCCCTTTCGCTCCCAGCGCGGCGCAGTCTGTCTGCTGTCAGCAGTTAATGAAGTCACTCGCAAGACGCCATCCCCTGGGGAAGAGCGCTGCTATGAATAGACCTGTTACTTGCGTCTCTGGTTGCAATGCTCTCAGCGCTTCTTGTGCTGTGCCACCATCTCTGGTGATTGTGCCATTTTTGAACAATGGTCTTTCACTGTAGAGCTACTGCTATTCAGGATGCCAAAAAAAAGGGTCCTCTTCTTTCCAGCAGAGCTGCGGAGCTCTGCGAGTGCTTCTGTGCTGTCCTCAGTGACAGACGCAGGTTCTGAGGTACCACAGGCTCACCAAAAATTTGCAGTAAGTGAATGAGTAATCTTATTGCAGCAAGTACTGTTAAAAATAGTCCGCAGTGAACGTCATCCTCAGATACTTCATCAACGCATATCCTACAATCAGAAGAAAAAAAAATAAAGCTCTTTTTCTGAGAAGAAAATATTTCCATACTACTGAAATAGAAAGGGAAACTGTTAATCTGATGGGGAGTATTAGAGAACATCACCTATTTGCCCAGCTGCGCTTGCAAGTCTAGGTATGATTAAGCTTGTGTTTATAATGAGTTGTGTGTTAGTCTAGACAGAGGTGAGCTTAAAGGAAACAAAATTGGCAACAATAAAGAATGATGAATCATGATAACATATTGTCCAAAGTATGTAAGATCATGTAAATACTTATTACAATTTGTAGGGCATACGGTCCTCGTTAGTGCCCGTGAACTCAAGAACTACTCAATGCAGTAAGTCACTTCAGCGACTGAGTTGTGTGGTTGAGATCCAACCCAAATTAATTTCACAGTTGAACACCTTTGTAACAAACCTTAACTAACAATATCAATAAATGGTCAAAAAGAGAAGAACCGAGTAAAGTAGCATTCAATTTGAATATTACCTGTTCTCTCTTTGGGACGTGTGGTGGACAACGTTTATAAAAGGTCATGGAGGCTTTTTTGCATACATGGTTTTCTTTTTTACCAGACTTGGTGATCTTAACAGGCTCCCCCCAAATCAAGTTGTCAAAATTTTAGTTGTCTGAAAGCTAAGGTGAGGTCTTCAGCAAAATACAAATGTAGATTTTTCTGCGTCGTGATCTAAATGTCTGAACCATTTCTGCATGAGCAGAGTTAAAGTTGCTGTCTCGTATGAACCTCTGTTCAGGTGCCTCATCCTCCTGCTTATATAAAACCAAAACAAAACATCCTTGTTACTCATACTTTTTGTATTAATTCTGGATAGCTGAGTAAGTCTGAGTGATTCATGACCTATGTTAAAATTTAACATCAGCCTTTAATGTATTCTGCCTGACACAGGGTGTGTCTTCTAATATTGATAAATCTCATCGACCTAGCAATCTGTGTCAGCTTGCTGAAGCATGGCATGAAAAGAAAATGATACAGTAGTCCTGATCTACTTCTCTGTCACAGCTTTAATTAAAACATTCACACTATCTGTTGAGAGTGAAGGGGCTTGGGGAAATTCATAAGATGCCTGTCCTGTCATTAGCAACCTTTCCTTTTGAAAGTTTAGGAAGACAGGAATATGCTTCTTAAATCAAACTTCTGTGACCTGGTCAGCATCTCAATGGTATCGAAAACTCTCATCTGACTTGCTTTCTGCTATCCTATATGTAAGAAAATACAAATTAATGCATCAGATTTCCCCTGCACACTCGCTCAGCGCTTTCTTCCAGGAACAACCGAAGCAGCTGGGCCGAGTTGAGCAGAGCGGCAGAGCTGGAGCAGCCCCGCTCTTGCAGCGGTTCTCGCCCTTTTCTCGGGGGTACAGAGATGAAAACCTGGGGCCAGGTTTCTCCTTTAGGGTTTGGTTCCCATTGCTGGCACCCAGGGAGCCTGAAGGCTGGGAGAAGGCAATACTTGGCCATCCGCAGGCCTGTCAGCGGGGAGGTAGAGCCTGACCAAAGGGAGGTGTCATTTAGCACTAGCTGCTCCTGAGATGAGGCCCTGCCAGACTACCCCTAGGGACCGCACTCATGTGATAAAGTCTCCCGGCTGTGTCTGCAGAGGTGTCTTATGAAGGTCACATAGAGATAGGTTTTTTTCCTCCCTCAGCAGAACAGTCTAGAGGGTAGTACTGCAAATGCTGCCGTCTCTCTCCAGGGCAGAAAACCTAGTTGTAATGATGATCCTTATCACCAGAAGATGCTTCTGGCCTGCTTTGGTCCCGCGCTAGCAGCAGTTCCTCTCATCCAGTGGCAATGGGTATTAAAACCACAGCCAGTACCTCAAATGGTTGTTTAAAATCAACTTCAGCAAGCTTTGCTCCCTCTCTGACCTTTTCCTGGCTTCCACACCTCCTGTGCTTGGCTGTCCTCCACCCAGGCTTTCAGGCGCGGATTTGGAAATCCCCTGTTCCCGACACTGGACTGTTATTTTTCTGGCAATATTTACCTGCTGTCCTTGTAGAATCAGATCAAGGGCTCTGGGATGCCTGTGCTGTTATTCAGAGTATTAATAGACACTACAAACAGAAAGAGATTGTCAGATTTATCCCACGAGAGCTGCACTAAGGAATTTCTTCAGCCAGGAAGGCTGCCCAGGTTGGAGCTTGTGATGCTCTGTCTGACCCTGAGCCTGGACCGGTTCTGGTTGCAAGAGAGGAGCAATTTGTTCCAAGAAACAATCTTCCTCAAGCATCGCTATAACAACAGAAGCAGCACAGTACCAGGATCATAAAGAAAACAATATACTATGAAGACTGTGAACTTAGAAGAACGTAAGCAAAAGGCCAAGTCTTGAAAGATTCATTAATATGTAAGTTCAGAAGCACGAGCTAAATCAAACTTATCATTGCTCAACACACAAGCATAGCAAATAAACCTAAGAGAGGGGTTTTTGAAGCAGCAGGGGAAGAAAAGAAAAATACTCCTATAAAAGTGGTAAGGGTGAATCAGATGGTAACACCTGAGAGCACAGATATCAGTTCAGGATGAAGGAAAAAAAGGCTGTATTAGTCCGGGTGAGCAAACTGATGATGAAAGAGACCTAGTAAAGATGAGCATCTTTATCAGTAATGTAACTGTGCAGGCATTGTGGGTAGCTTTGTGTGGCATCACAGTGTGAATAAATAACTGTATTGGTTTTGTTTGCTTTTGTATGTGTTTAAAACCATAAATATTGATCAACTTCCACAAAATGAGGCAGAAAATGCTGACATAATGAGAACATGATAAATACGTACTTTCCACAAGACATTATCAGCAAATTCAGTCTACTGAATTCAGTCACAGTAGGTGAGACACCTACTGTGTGTTAGCCCAAGTCCCGCGCTTGCTGATCCCTGGAGGTTTGCTTAAAGCCACTTTCACGGCTTGTTGGGGTCCCCGGGACAGCCGTAGCACCAGTGTTTGACCTGCTTGAGTTCTCCCTTGATCTCTCCTGTGGCTTGCAGACATTGCAGAGCACAGCTGTCATTCTCTGATGTAAAAGGGCATTCAGATGCCTCTTCCAAATTAACATTAACACGTTAACGTCTTCACCCTTATGTATATTTTTCACACAGTTTTTAAATTTTGTAGTGACCTTATGGTAGTTAGACGCTCGAACGTCTCTCCTGATTAGGAAGGGCAGGGTCTTGCCCTAATTGAGAGAGTCTCGTCCACCAGATCAGTATCTTACTGTAAATCAGAAGCAAGAATTATGTTGGAAAGAATCACATCATAACTGACTGAAATATAATAAAGAGCTGACGGCTATGACTCAATGTCTGCATTTCTTCCGTAACGCAACGCTGTATTGTAGACAGGCTTTGAATGGGTTTTTAACATAGTTTCAGGTAATGATTAACTCCCAATGACTAAAATATCTTCAGGAGAACTGGTGAGACATCTCACGTAGTTACTCAAGTTCAAAAGTATATTCAGGCTTTCACTTTATCTCTTTCATTCAAAACTACATTTATTTTGACTGAAGCTATTTTAAAACTGCCCCATAAATGTAAAGTCAGCAGTACTAGTGCAGCGTAGTTTCAAGTTAAAATGATTGTATTCCAGGCAGATGCACACACAGTATGTGTGTGTAGTTTTATTATTTATTCCATTTATAAAACAGAAGCCATTTTAACATCTGTGGCAATGCAGTCATCTCTGGGATGAAATATAGCTTTGTACCAGCTCACGTTGTAGGATAAAAGACTGAAGGAGGGAGCACAAACCAGGGGAAATCTGTGTGAGTAGGTTTGTCCTGAAGGAAAAGCTCCCGCTGCAATGTTTCATTCCTGAAGAGGGTGTGTTAAAGCATGCAAGACAATAAAGAGCAGCAGATGTCTTAAGAATTGATGTTATGAGGAGTGCTGTGAGGCGTTTAACTTTTGAGAAGAAAGAGGATTTTTTCACACAAACTAGATGAATTCCATTGGAGCAAACGTGGTATTAATTTTCTGGAAACAAGATTGCTAGAGTTGATGTCAGTATAGTGTAATATGTTTGCATCATGTAGCATACTACAAAACAATACATTATAACAATATATATTTATGTATCGGTACAATCAGTAAAAGGATTGTAAGCTAGGATGGAGAGAAGGTTGGAGGTCACTTGTAAGTAACCTCCACACCTAGTTCTGAAAAGCAGAAAGTGGTGACTATATAGGGGAGAAAGAAAGATCAGATGGGAGCAAAACGGACAGGAAAAAATCCGTACTGACACGGGTGGGAATTGACATGGATGGCCTAGATGTCAGCAATAAAAGGGATGTAAACAATGTAATTAAAAAAAAAATGCACATTATCATAGAACACGAGCTGAGATGTTTGTGTACAAAAATCATGTGCAAACAGACGTAGGCTAGAACTGCAGCACCCAGAATGACCCCAAACCCCCCAAGAATACCGCATATGGTGGATGGGTAATCTCTGACTCAAATGCACTTAAACCAATGTGTAAACTGTTAAGAAAACTAGAAACAAAAACAGAGGTAGAGAGGCATCACTCAGTAATACAGAGGCAGAGAGAGGTGGCACGGGCTGAGTGGAATTTGTCAAAATAAAGGTCTTCTGAAGGATCGTTAAAGAACTGTTACACATACATCTAACACAGATGACTACAAGCATGAAAGAGAAACTTCCAAGCATTTTCTCATTGCAAGAGATTTTAACTGCTCAGAAATAGAGTATAAAGCAAATGTTGCTGATAACGGTAGAGCCAGTTATTCCAGGGTGTAATAGCTGGCAGATTTCATCACTAAGCAGTCACTGGACTACCATGATGCTATTCTAGGTGGTCTTTGTTAGGTAGTGATGACATAGAGCAGCTGGTTGTAGAAAATAACCTAGCTAAAGTTATCCTAACTTGATTAAATTGAAAATAAGTGAAAGAATAGACAAGAATAGGCCTGTTGGTTTCTCAAAATTTGTCTTTCTGAAGTGTTGTACTTAAAGAAACTAGTTAGCGATGTCAAGTGGATGAAGGTTCCAAATCAGAGCATTAGAATTTCTTTAATTTAAATCATATCTTTAAAATCTGCACTTTGCACTGTAAGTAGAGAGTGGAGGGTTTTAGCATCTTATTGAATGAATAAATCTTTCAAAAAGAAGTTTTTTGGAGTGAACAAAGAGAGTGAAAGTCATAGGGGAATGAAATCCCACCACACGAGATGATCAACGAAAACAGCGTCTTGGGAACCAAGAAGCAGAGAGTGCAGTCAGATTTGTCAAGTTTATAGACTTACCATCGGTAAATAAAATTAGAAAGACCAAAAGTTTATTTTACCACACAAATAAAAGAGGGTCTGGCAAGGGTTAGACCTTAAAGATTGTGTAGATACTGTCCAAACCAAATAAATTATTTTTCTTCTTTTCTGTGACAGGGATGGTATAGATCATGGAGAAAAATAGAATCAGGATGGGAAGGATCTGTAGAAATAAAAGCTAACATTTACAAACTTGAAAAGTAAATCCAGAGTATAGTAGGCCCATAGTGGAATGATGTCTGTTATCCATCCTAAAATGCTGAAAGAACGAGCAAATTAAATTTCAAGTACAGGAGCAAGCGTCTCTTAAAAGAGCTGTCAAAACAAAGGAGAGAGAAGAGCAGAAGAAAAAGTGACCTCACTTCTACAGCTTCGTTAATCTGACCTTAGTAATATGGAAGTCTTTTACACATTTTTGCCTGAAAGAATAAATAAGGGTGTGGAGACAAAATAGAGAAAATAGAATGAAAGCAATAAATGTTTAATACAATGGATTTGGGCTGAGAAAATTTATGTATGATCCCATCTGCTCTGGAAAGGGAATTATTGGGCTACCTAAAGTTTGGGTAGAGTTTTTCAAGCATCATGGTTTCAGCTACTCTCTGAAGGTATTAATACTTTCATTGCTGCTAGAAGTGGCACGGTCAGATGAGAAAAATATCCATACAGTTCTATATGCATTCTGGGGGCACTTGAGAGCTGGAGGTGTGGGGTAGAATTTAACAGCCCAAGTGCAACATCATACATAAACTGTGGTGGGAACAATTTCTGTTATAAATCGTGGCTTATCAGTTGGGCAAGAGAAAGACCATAGTATCTTGGTCAGTCGTAGGAGGATGCTGAGAGAGCTGGGATGGAGCCATGGGAAAGGCACAAATGATCCGCCTTGGATATGATGCAGGAGACTTAAGGAAGGATACATAAGCAGAGACATGGTCGTGGGAGGCACTGTTCAAAGCTCTTCTGGAGTACTGTGAACAGGCTGTCACCCATAATTAGGAAGGAGCATTGAAAGAAGCGCAGAGAAGTAGCACTGGACAAAACAAAGAACGAGGGATGTACAATTGCTGTCTATAAATACTACATGAAGGGGAGGGGAAAGAAGGGCAGGGCAAATACTAGGAAAGGAAAGAAGTTATTTAAGTTACCAGACAATGTTGTCATTAAAACAAATGGATATAAATTGAAAGTTAGTTCATCCAGGCTGGAGCTGAGGCGGTTTTCAGCCATAAGAAGAGTGAAGTCTCAAACAGTCTTCTAGTAAGAGTGACAGGAACAAACCGCTGTAGGTGAGGCTATCACAGTAAAATGGAACTTATTTGCTTGCAAATTGGATAACACAGAACTCACCTAGTTCTTGCATATACCGTAAAGGTGAGTAGAGCCACTTTCTGTTTGCCTCTCTGCCACGGAGTTAAACAGTCTGAGTAGTCTTATGATGGATTTTTCATAAGTTTATTAACACGGTTGTGTAATGTGAAAGGACACGTCTTCAGTACCTATGAGATCCTTTGCAGTGCTGTGCTTTGTACTACCGTGGCAATAGTATTTTTTGAAATTTCTGTTAATTTATCGGTTCAGATAGTAAGCATGACTCTATGGCCTCCTGTGACATATTAACATGCTACAAAATGTTAAGAATTAATTTTTTAAAATATTGGTTTAAAATTATGGTGATTCTGTGTGCTAAATGTCCAACCAAAGCACAGCAATCCGGTTGCAAACGTATGAGATAAGAAGAACAAGGTATCGATGCATCAAATATTATTGATAGTATTTACCTGATCAATCATTTTGAACTCCTGGAAAACATAGTTAGGGTAAATCTGCCCTGCCATATGCTTTTGGTGTTACTCAGCCAAAATACTTGGAATGGATTTAGTTGATCTTATTTTTATTTAGAGATAGTTCTATTTACATGTTCTTAGTCTTGCATGGTTTTAGTTAGATATATAGTACGAACAGTTCTTAACAGTTCTTTAAGAAGAATTGTAGAAGTACTAAGCGTTCTATAGAAGGTTGTTTTTCCGATGTTTCTGTTTACATGAGAGTGGATGCTGTTGGTTTGAATTTCCTTCCTATTTCCATATGAAAAACACATATAACAATAAGGCAAGATTTTAAAAATACAGTAACAATTTATACTGACAAAGATATTGGAAACAATTTCTGACATTTCAGAATCATGTAACTGAGCTTATAACAAAGACGCTAGAAGTGATGTTCTGTTTACGGTGGCAGATGAGACGGGAATTTGAAAAAAGCATGCTAACAAAAATTATAACTCCAATATAACAGAAACGACCAATTGTTTAACAAAGATATGAACATCTCCAAAGGTTCTTACATATGTAGCAAGGTAAAATATTGCCAAAAGGTAATAGCGCTGTTAGTATCTGAACACCTTTTTTCCTTGCAAGTTTGAAAGTGATCATTTCTCTTCTCCAGAGTAGCCATAAGATGGCAGCACTCTGCACAAAAGGCTCCTGAAGCCCTAAATCCTGTTCTTTCCCCAGAAAGAGCCTGCACCCACTGGCGGGAGCGAGTGGTCTGTAAATAGAAACCGTGCTGGCCAAGTTCAGAATAACTCCTGTAAAGCTTCAGAAACGTAGCTGGTTTCAGGCAGTGCCTGAGCCCATTTTCCTCTGTTTTTAGCAACTGTTGAGCAAAACGCGCTTATCTGTTTTGGTTATTCTAGATTAACCTTATTGAAACCCTGTGTTGCAGCAAAGCACTGACCTGTAGGTTTAAGTGCAGAAAGATCAACTATAAGATAAATTTATTTTCTCTGTGTAAGACCAGAGTGGAATAACCCTTTACAAGCGATATAGATTAGATATCAGGAAGAAATTTTTCACTATGCGGGTAGTGAGACCCTGGAAGGTGTTGCCCAGGGAAGTTGTGGATGTCCCATCCCTGGAAGCGTTCAAGGCCAGGCTGGATGGGGCTTTGAGAAACCTGATCTAGTGGGAGGTGTCCCTGCCCATGGCAGGGGGTTGGAACAAGATGATCTTTAAGGTCCCTTCCAACCCGAACCGTTCTGTGATTCTATGATTTAATCCCAGCTCAGTAGTTCAGAATTCACATCTGGATAAATCACGCCTGAATACATGGTATTTAGACAGCCCTACTGGCTTTTTCAAAAGCAAGTCCTCCCTCTGGGTTGTCTCCCAGCCCAGCCTGCCACAGGACTGTGCTAAACCGTCGTGTTTCTCTTGGGGCCGCTGCAACCCGCCTGTCTCAGGACTCCCTTTGGCCCTTCTGTAATGGGGACAGCAGGTCCAGTTTGCGCTTCACATTAATTGGAAGGGACTAAGTTACAGAAAGCTCTCCAGCTGAAGCGTGGGAGGTCTGAGGTGTTGTGGAGTCTGTGCTCCGCACGGTTCCCACCACCAGCGTGTTCAGCCTTGCACCAGCCCTGAGCAGAGGTGCCTGCTCTGGTGCCCCAGCGCCAGGCTTTTACAGCAGAGGGAGAACAAAGTGTACCATGTAGCTGCAAAAAGCAAAAAAACCCCGAGGCCAGATTTGATAGGCTGTGTGGAAATCCCTGGCACGTTTTGAGTGCTGTGGGATGGCTGGCTGGCTGGCAGTCCTGCTCCAACGCCACATGATTTTTCCCACTGGTTCCACCTGAGCCCTTCTGCAGTTCAGAGGTTATTTCTCTTTGAGTGTGAGAGTGTATTCAAATCTGAAAAGCAAACAAATCTTTCAAGGTGTTCACCCATGTGAAGAAAACCGAGGACAAAGGTTTGCTCACGCCCTCGGCTGGAACCAGACAGGTCAGAGCTGCGGGCAAGGTAAATATGAGTTGAAAACACCCTGGGTTGCCTGCCCGTTCATGGCACAGGTGGTGAGCAATTCCTCCTGCTTCCTCCTTTTCCTCTCTGTTTATTCAGAGGTGGGTTGTTGACTTCACTCTCTGCCCTCGTCTAACAGCAGCGTGCTGCTCCGTAAATGAGAGGAGACCAGAGCATGAATCATGGCCTGAGTCACGAATCCCCAACACCCTGCTTTGCTCGGAGCAGGAGGGGAAAAGTTCCTTTCCTCTGTGTGGCTCTTCGGCTCCCGCAACCCACTGGAAGGAGCTACAGACGCCCCTCATCTTCTAAAACTGCTCTCCATCGTGTGTAGCAAAAACACCTGGAGAGGAGAGTAAGAGAGGGCTTTGCCTTTCCACAAACCTGCCCGCTTGTCGAGTGGGCTCTGCTGGTTACCCCAAACAGCAGCGTTTAGGTCCTAGGCCCCTAATGGGGCGTGATATTAGTACACCCCAAAACACGGGAGCTGGAGTGGAGCAGCTCAGTCACTGCATGCTCAGATCTTTGCTCACTGCAGGTTCCGTATCGTTTATACAGGACCCAAATGCCTGTAGCGGTTTCTTTGGATCAATGCCATTTACTATTGGAGCAATACCCATCTCTCACCATGCCGATAAACAAAGAAAGAGATAGCGAATAGTATCAAGTGGCATTTAAAATGTATAGATCCAGATGCATTTATTTGCTTTACACAGTGATTTGATAGGTGACACTTTTGTTTATATCTATAAAAAATTTCAAGTAAAAAAAAAAAAGTAAAAATTACCAATTAGTTGCATTCACCATCATTGTGGTTTTCCCCATTAAATATAGCTGTTCATTAGGGATTGTTGCTTCCTCTTTAAATGTTTTTGCCAGCACTCCTTAAAGTATTGCCAGCATCTGGGCTGCAGCAGAGGTGGAGACAGAACAGTCCTTCCAGTATTGTTGCAGTATTTGTGTGTGGTTTCTGTCTGTGCTGGACTGTCCTGTTTGCAGGACATTCACATCGCTATGTGGCTACTCAAATCATCTCTAGTTCCTTAGAGATGAATCTAAGTTTCACACTTAGAAACTTTTTTTCAGGCTTTGTTGCTTAGCTAATTGCCAGGCACCCTCTGAAACATCCGTCATTGCCGTTATGTGGAACTGGGTCTGCCAGGCTGCTGAGGGATATATTGCCAGGTAGACTTTTTCCAAAGAAAATGCCTTCCATTTCTGCTGGCCCAAGAGTCTAGAACACTTGACCGTGCAGCTACAGAATGTATGTCTTCTTTGGGAGGAAAGTATTTTAACCACTCATTCTGTAGACTTTTGCATGTTCTTCAGTTACTATCTTTCTGATTGAAAGGTAATAACTTGACCCAAACTTTAAAAATATACTTTGATTCCCCATTAGAGATCATCAGGAACTTTTCAGACAGATTTGATTTGGAAGCCAACCAGGCAGAGAATAAAGTCACCAGATATTTCGAATGCAAAGCAACCTGCCTCTGACGTAAGGAGCGTAGCCCTTTGCCTCTTACAGATGCAGTGAGGAGGTGAGTGTCCCTGTATGTCCTGGAGAGAAGGGAGACCCCACCTCGCTGCTTCCAGTCCCACAAAACTCTCTGATGAAGGGCAAGAAGAGAGAAATGTTTTCTGAAGTGCAGGAGACACTTCTCCCTCCCTACCTTTGCAAATATTCTGAGAATGGTCTCAGCCTGTGGGACATCCAGACTTTAAATTGCTCTGTGTTTTTCCAGGCTTTCAGGGTGAGAGTGTGTATGAGAAGAGCATTGGGGATTAAGAGCTGGGTTGTGCGTGAGGCTGAGAGATCGTTTACAAGAATTTCTCCTCCATATGGATAGCTCTTCAGCTTCTAATTAAAAGAGATTTTCCTTGCTCTGATGAGCTTACTGATCTCTTGTGTTGACCGATAAGCTTTCACCGGAGCTAGCATGCCTCCTCTTCCAGGTTTTGTCCAGCACAAAAGGAACTAATTGTTGTTTTCTCTTGGGCTGGTCTCCCTGTATGTGTAATTATGCTACATCAGTTCATACCCTATTTGCAGGAGAGGCTGGTATTTTTTCAAAAATGAAGTAATATTTAGATTTGAATGAGCCAATGGTGAGGCATGGTCCTGTAGGCAAACACTTCCCATTCTGGAACCTTTACAGACCCACCACCGGACTGACTTGTGGAATCAGCTCAGTGTGCTAGAAAAGAGACACCATTGTTCTAGATGAAAAAAAAACCCTGCTAATATTAATGAAACACAACTTGAGTCTAATGTTTTTTAGTTTATTTCTTATTCCCTGTTCCCAACATTAAAAATTGATTGGGTGAAGAGAATATCTTGCTGTGATCTCTTCATGTATTATAAGTGCCAGGTATGGGGGGAAATACACTAGAGATTTTATCCTATACAAATTTTATTATATTTTAAAGAACCACAGGCTTGCATTGGTCATCTTTGCCCATACTGAAAGATAAACAGATATTTTCTGTTCTAATGTGTCATTATAAAACCGTAACACTGATTTAACTGAGACCAGAATTTGCTCCAAATTAATATGTCGTGGCTGATGAAAACAATAATAATTGTATTCGTTCTGTAGTATAAACTACCTTTTTGTTATATCTCATTGAATTGATGCCTCTAATTTGCGTGAACGAAACAAGACTCTGTCTTAGAAACCTTATAAAGAGGGGAAACCTTGCTGTCAAACCAGGCAATGCCAGGACCCCAGAGGCTTGTACACATCCTTCCCACATCATGGTGGCTACTCTGGATTGCAATTCTGCTCCTCTAGCATGCGTGATAGTTCAAGCCAACAAAGCATTAAATTAGTAGAAGAATTTCCTGGTCAGCTTACCTTCAGATATTACACAAGATATTTGGTGACATTTCAAAACAAAAATCATCTGTCAGCTTCCTGCTTACATTTTCTTGCCTTGCCCAAGATCTACTCTTGGTACTTGCCATCTCCTTCCTGGACCTCTCTGTGCCCTTATCCCTGAATTTTTATTCCCACCTTCGCCCAGTCTTGTGAGCTTCTCATTTTGTGAGTTTTTAAAAATCAAAACTGACCTTGATTTTTCTCCCGTTTTTTTCCCCCAGTTGTTTGTTCTGCTACTTTCTTTTCCTTCTCTGCTCTCTCCAGTCAACGTGAGGAGGTCTGTTCTTAATAATTTGCAGAAACTTAGTTATTTTATCCAGGCAAGACCTATTCAGTGTTTGGCAGCTGTCCCATTCAGAGGCAGGCACTTAGCCTCCAGTCATGCTCTCCTTGCCAAGACCTATATAAAATATTACCACACAAGCAAACGGGGAACTGATAATATCAAACAGAATTAGTAAA